>NC_135862.1:13583694-13940052 GCF_031162955.1 Sander vitreus | reverse complement strand
TCATTCTCTTTCAGAAATATGCTCAACGTGACCTTCACCTTCTCTCCTCCTTGAGAACATTTGGATGCAAAGCTATCCACACAGAAGGACAGTGTATACATAAAATGTTTAGTAATGTAAACATCGGCTTACTAACCTCGGTCTCAGCTAATAATTCGGCAGGCATTTTTTCAGCAGACTTTTAAACACAAATATCACAGTAATGTTACATGTGGTAGCAAAACAAAAATAGAGTGCACTTGCTTGAGAAGATAACCCATGTGTGTCAGTACTGTAGTATTTGCAGCAGTGCCTGAATTGGAACAGAAAAGGTGCCAGTAATTCAGCAGTTGCATGAAATGATCATTGCACATGTCTTGGATATATTTTATATTCATACATATATCTTGAAGGGGTGACCCCGAATAGTCGGCCATTCTATGATTCATTCTAAGGAGCCTGATTCGACTGCCAATCTCACTGTCGAATCGTTGCAATGTCTGAAAATGTGGTCATGAAACAAAGAATCATTCCATTATGCTGTATAGGGGTGCTGAGTGTCTGATATTACATATTCTTGCTTGTTTTTTCCCAAAAAATCATGATATATAGCCTATTTTGGTATAAATATCAGCCTATCAATGGTACTGTTAATAGCAATTAGAAGTAAGGGTACTCATGTGGACAAGTATCAGATGTTCCGAGTACTGGTGAGTATGGGCCCATATCAAGCCACTGATTTGCAGTATGCATATTTGGCAGCTTTTAGTTGCAACATTTTAACATGCAATTTAGGAGGTATAAGAAAACATACAGAAGCAAAATAAATGAAGCAAAAAAAGCTGAATTTCAACTCCACATATTTTTTATAACCTCCACATTAATACCCACAACTTCATATAGAAGCTCTCAGCTGTAAAATCTGGCATTCATAGCACATCATTGACCCTCAAAATGCTTTTGCCTTTGAAGAGCCATTTTTAGTATCCTGCATATACACTGTACATAATGCCACAGACCCTTGAGCCTCAAAGAGACTCCCAACCTGGAAAGAATTAACATAGAAAATACCTAAAACAGCCTTCATTTTTACTGGATCACATAAATGGCACTGTATAATATTCATTTTGCCTATCTAAAATATAATTTTCAGGGAAAAAGAAACCAGTGATGATGTTGACCCTATAATGCTGTAGCTGATCTCCATTACTCGCAGCCTTTTAATAAGACATTAAACAAATGCTAGGAGCTGGGAAGGGTTAAGCTGCTAAAGCTGTGTGCTGTCTGTATTTCACTTCCATTATAGCAGTCTCCCTCTGGCTGTATCGAGTGTCTGCTACTCAGGATGTGGTACAACAATTAATCCTCAGATTGATTCACTTCCTATTGAATTGCCCCAAAACTCAAACTGTAATTCAACCTGTCCCTGTTAATCCTAGACCCTGCCTCACCCACATGACTTTAAAAAAGGGGGCGAGACACAACAGCAACTGTTTATTTATCAATTTCAACTCTATTGAAGGCATGGTTGTGGCTCAGTTAAACGTTTTCGTTTTGAGGAGGGAGTTTCAAATCGATTAAAAAAATTAGATATTTGATCATTATAAAGTTCCAAAAATCTTGACATTGCAACAGAAGTAGTACTAGTTTTTTTTTTCAGTTCTAGCTCTGGAACAGCTACTAAATGGATCTTGTTATGAGATTTGTTTTGTCAATGACTGTTTCCAATGTCAAGAATGGACTTTCAGTCTCAACTTTTAAGTCATTGTGGTTGAGAAGTCCTTACAAGAAATATTTTGACAATTTGGGAAAAACACTAATTCGCTTTCTTGCTGAGAATGGGATGAGAAGATCGATACCGCTCTCATATTTGTCTGTAAAATATTGTGTAATGCTACAGCCAGGGGACAGTTAGCTTAGCACAAAAACTGAAAACAGGGGGAAACAGCTAGCTTGACTCTGTCCAAAGGTAACAAAATTACCCCTACCAGCACCTCTAAAGCTCACTAATAAACATGTTATATATTTTGTTGTTATGTAGTGTAAAAAAAAAAAGTATCAAGTTGTGTAAGTTGGACTATTTCCAGGAAGTTGTTGTTTGTATGAAATGAACAAAAAACATATAACATGTTAATAAGTGAGCTTTAGAGGTGCTGGTAGTCGGATTTAGTTACCTTTGGACAGAGCCATGGCAAGCTCCCCCTGTTTCCAGCTTTTATGCTAAGCTAAGCTAACCATCTTCTGGTTCCAGTCTTATATTTAACATGCAGATTGCAGAGTAGTATCTATCTTTTCTCATTAAATATTAAATGTTAATTTATTATTATTATTATTATTATTATTATTATTATTATTATTATTATTATTATTATTCTCTGTCTTGTATTGTTTCTAAATGTAGCACTTGAAGCAGTTCAGCATATTTGAAGTTGATGTTGATTCTTGCAACTGGAATGGGTATCTTCATGGTAGAATGCACTTATTGCCTTGTATGAAAGCGTGCACTAAATGAATGTAATGTAATGTAAACGCTATTTCTCAAAATTCTATTTCTTTAAAGTGCTCAAACCTTTACAATTTATTGAGTCAAAATCTATATTTCCCGAGGAAGATTGACAATCAAAAGCTCCAGCACAGCTACCAAATGGACCTTGTGGTGAGATTTTGTCATCCAAAGATCTTGTTTACCCTTGATGAACCAAACAACACCTGCAGTAGCTGTACAAAGCCACTGCTGGAGAGAAAGTAATAGTAGAAGTGATTAGCAGTGGAGGTTGAGCTGTCTTTCAATACTACTCCTTTGTTTGAAACTCAAAGGAATCCAATGAGCAGCGAAAGATAATGTCATGACAATGTTCAAGGTAAAATAAAAAATGTTTCGTTGTTCTATTAAGACAACAAATATTGAGCCCGTAACTCAGCTATATAGTGTAGCTGCAGGATTAAAATGTGCTGCAGTCTGAGATTGCCTCTGATCATGTTTCCATTGATAAAATGTTGGAGCAGCATTTTTTTCGAGTGAGATTTCATGTCACTGTTGGGAGATAATATATTTATATTAAAAAGCTTTCAGTGCAATCAATCTTTCCTCAGGGACATGAAAAAGAAGCTTAATAAGTTTTATCAGCAGCAGCTATTTGGGCCCTATAGAGGTCCTGTTCATTATGATTATAGTGCAGCACTATAGGGCTCAAGGGGCCACTTTGAAATGGTGAGAACAAATATTGCACAACTGGGAAATTTGTGTGGGGTTCAGTCGGCAAGATAGTTTAAATCACTGACTTCTGGGGACAGTAGTGGAACATGAGACAGTAACAATACTAATCCGCTTCAAAGGCAATGTGCTTGTCACAAGTCCTTTAAAAGCTCACTCTCCCAGTCAGAAAGTGCCAGAGGGGAAACCACTAGGCTGCACTTTGATCTTGCTAGGTCTCACTTTTGATAAGAGCGTCTGAAGCAAATGAGGACAATATTGTCATTCAAGAAGCATGCTCGGCTGTATGGCACGTTAATTAATGTAAACTGCTGGATGCTCAAACTGAACTAAAGGGGTCGAAATTATGTATATTTCTTGTTTGTTTTTTTCATTCTTTTTGGCAAAGATAAAAAAAAAAAAACATGTGTTAGTTTCTGACAGTGCTTTCAAAAAACATGAATCTGAACTGTCTGAAGTTTATACTGTACTGTAGTACTCTACATTTCTCAAAGAAACTGTCAGACGAACTGCAGTTATCAAAATGATCAGAAATGGAAAGGAACAGAATATAGATATGGGCAATATATTAAACATTAGATGGATATACTGTAGCTGCAATGCAGAATTTATGTCCTGTGCATCAGAGGTGAGAAATATTTAATGTACACTTCATTTACAACATTCATATTCCTCACCGTTCCCTTTATGTTCAATGCTAAATTAAGTTGCCTCTTGTCTGCGGTCCAAGAAAAGTCTCAAGAATTACAAGATTGCAATTTGTACGGATTCATGTATTATGTGAACAAATTACAATTATCTGTAGCTTTTGTTCAATCCATCAATGCAACTGCTGAGCAATCAACCGTTTAAAATAGTCAAATACAAACGTGTTAAAACTTAGAGCCGTTTATTTCTTCATCACTGCAGACACATAATGTCACATTAAAATGTGGATATCTGGAAAAGAAGACAATCCAGCAGAGGGAGAGGACGTCGGCTCTACCTGATTCTAAGAAAACATTTTTCTGAGCTCTTTTATGCGTGAAACCATTTATGGCTTTTCTTTAGCTTCAAACCTCTTCATAGCTTTTGACATAATTGAGAGTTATGGTATTTCATTGTTAGATCGTAGCCCGAAGACAAACATAATAAAAACCAATGTGTACTCTTACATCATTTGAGGTGTCACGTAGCTAAATAAATGCAGAGGGCAGTATATACAGCAGAGCCACAGCTTTGAAGAGTTAACCTCACTTCACCAATAAAGAGGTTTTGGGATTATTCTAGTGGGAATACTAAATAAAGCATTCTATAAATAATGTGGTAACTGCTCCTCTCAATTTGAGAGAAAAACAAAACTGGCATTGAAGTGACATTCCCCAACCACGATGTAACCTAAAAATAAGGAAAGGAAAGGCTGTGAGAACATTTACAGGGCATTCTGCTTGTGATAATGAGAGCCTGCTGAGTCAATCAGCAGAAAGCTAACATGCCGGGGGGATTCTCCTGTGGAAGCACCCCGTCTCTACTGAGCCCAAAATCTAAATACTCTGGAGTTGTTGACTTATTTAAATGAGATGGATGTTTGTACAATGATTTAAGACACTTGTACGGGGCATTTTGTTCATATACTCACATTCTGGGTAATTTCCTGCTGCTGTTTGGACAGTGAAGTGCTTCAGGCTGCGTTAAAAATGTTTTGTTGTAAAGCTTACAGTATATCCATCTTATTGAGAGGGAGGCAGCTGAGTACCATTACTTACACAACTTTCACTTCAAATCAGACGTGTAACTATCGGTAAGCAGGGTAAGCGGTGCTTACGGGCCCGGACCAATCAGGCGCCCGCATCATTGGAAGATATTGATTGACAGCCGGGGCCCCCTATCGCATTTTCATTACTCGGGACAATCCCAGCAATCCCACGTGCAGCCACTGACCAAGCGGGAGTGAGAACGGGTCAAATTAATTTCCTTGTTTCTGATATGAAGACGAGACGTGTGTGACTTGAACATCTCACATTTACCAACAAAACGTACAGCGAAAGACCGTGCAAAACATTTCAGACCGTCCTGCCAACATGTATACATTTTAACATCAATGTACGCTGTAACGTTTTTTCACTCTAAAGTCTGAAGTGGCTGCTGTTTCAATCCTGTCGGCTCTCTGCAGCGGGCGGGGCTGCTACTCCATTCCCCCCGCGACTGACGCGCGCATGCACACACACACACACACAATCACACACGGTGGATGCAGGAAAAAACGCAGATGAGACGACACGATGACCTAAATTGAAGACATACGCTCGTTATTGTAAGTGCAATGATAAGTTAAAGTCCAATAAGTACTTTATCAAACCGTATGAATGTGTGTGTGTGTGTGTGTGTGTGTGTGTGTGTGTGTGTGTGTGTGTGTGTGTGTGTGTGTGTGGCCAGGATAGGAAATTAACTAACAATGAAAAGATCAACAAGCCACAGACAGTGACATATATGTTCATATTTGATTAATTCAATAAATTATTATTTTTTGTCTTAAATCCACCAGCCATTTTCATATTATACCAACATTTGCAGCATCCTGAGCCTTTTTGGTAAGGATACTAGGAAAGCTCAGCCCAGAGTAATTAATTAATAGTAATAATTATAATTATTATTCTCCCCAAAACAAGTTTCCTTTTTGTTTTTAAAGAACTATACACAAAAATTGCAACTTTTTTTTGCAACTTTCACCATCTTCTTCAACTTCATTGCAACAAACGTACAAAAGATATTGCAACTTTTATCGCGATTTTTTTACAAAAGCTCCTGTGAAATCAGGCATTTTGGGCCGCAACAATGTCAAAAAAAGGCCGTGAAATCCTGGAGGGACTGCCCTTGTGTGTTTTTTCATGTGTTATGGTACGCATTCACCAGTGTTTTTTTGTTGTTGTGGTGCGCATAGGCTACTCCTGATTTTGTCAGTCATTTCATCTCTTATATGCTGTGTCTCTATGATCCTATCCTGTCCTACTCATGGTAGCCTACTTGTGGACATTGCGCCGTCATCACGTGCTGTAGTACAGGGGCCCGTCTTGATAATCCTGCATAGGGGCCCAGTGTTGGCTCGTTACGCCACTGCTTCAAATATTAAAATACCGACATGAGTGGGTTTAAAAGTTTTGTAACTCTCCTACATAGGCGCAAGGAACCCAGACTAAAAAGATACAAAATGACAACAAACAACGCTTTGCATCTCTTTGCTGACCTGTTGCGTCTTGTGGTCATTTTGTGTCTCTTTGTGGTCGCTTTATGTCTCTTTGTTGTCATATTGTGTCTCTTTGTAGTCATTTAGCAGCTTTTTGCATCCCATTTCAGCTTTTTTGCACCTCTTTTCAGTCCTTTTGCTGCTCGTTTTGCATTGGTCATATTGTGACTCTTTGTGGTTGTTTTGCGCCTCTTTCCTAATACCGATCACCTTCTGACTCTGGTAGGAGGACACAAGGGCCAATTAGATTTATGCCTTTTTCATAAAGAACTTCAGAGTGCACTCAATATCATAGTACTAATTATTTTACAGTTCTGATGTTGCACACATCACAGTGCTACAAAAGCTCACATAAGAGCAATGAGGATACAGTAGAAGACAACTAACTGTGAACATGAGACGCATCAGTCTCTGATCAATAATGAGCTTATGACAGTGATGGACTGCAGGAATTGCAGAGAAATTGGAGAGACAAATTGTCCAGAGCTCAGAATACACAGCCCCACCAAGGTTCAAGGTCACTAACAGTGAGGTGATTGGTGTCAGGCATGATCTCCAAAAGTTCCTTTAACTGTAGGAAAAGGTTCATTAGTAACTATTGTTTTTACATGAATAGTTCCTTGCTTGTTGCTCATTGTAAAATACTTGCTCTATCTTTATCTAATGTTTGTTAAAATTGCCACGATTCTTACTCAAACAGCAGCCATATTGATTTATGTCAACTCTGTGTGGAAGGCTGCAGAGCAGGATGGAAACAGTTAATGGCAGATCTAGGGCTGAACCATATGGTTGAAATCAACATGGCATAACATATGATACAATACTTTTCTGCTATTGATGTTCTTCTGCACTCAACTATGCAGCGAGCTAAACACGTTTCCAATAAAGGTTGAAGACAACGAATTGCCTTTGAGGTTTGTACTGGAAGCAATTGTGAAACTGTGAAAACAGTATTGGATAACAACGTAAATAATAGTGATTACAAATCAGAAAAAGATGAGATTCCATAAATAAGAGTTAGATCGAAGGTACTGTAATACAGCAACAAGGAAACTGGATTCACAAAAGTATAGATTAGCTTTCAATTAGTTACATTGTGCTTTATGCCGAGGGAAATACAGCACAATGATTAATCTGGCAAATAAACACATAAAGTCCACAAGATTAATTAAAGAGTAAAATACAGTTAGCCCAACAGTAATTCCACATAATTAGAATGTTGTATTAGCAACACATGAACTCCATATTAGGTTCAGATTGGTTAGCAGTAAACTAATCATAGAAATACTAAACACAACCAAATCACAAATTAGCAGTCACAAAACAGCTATAATTATAATATTAATATTAATAATAATAAACTTTAGTTATATAGCACTTTTCAAAAGACACAAATAATAAAAGCAATGGCGGCTAAGGCTGGGTACCGAACTTCAACTTTTATGCACCAAACGAATTACCTTCACAGTATCGAGTATTGAAAAATGCTGTTGTAAAAATTGTTGTTGTATTTTGAGAGGCTTGACTACAGTGTGTGTCACAGCTGAAAAAAAAAGAAAAAAAAAGATTTGAACCGTAATGTGTAATTTTGTAATTTCTTTTTCTTAAAATTGATTTATTTTTAAAATTGGTATCAGTATATGTATTGTATCGAAAAGTTTTGAACAAAACCCCAACTGTGGCTAAATACCATTTTGCTGTTTTGGTTCCAAGGTCCCGTATTGTTCATGCTGGCTCACTGTTTACTGAGACACTTGAATTGAACAGAGCCATCGTTATTCTTATTATAATTGTTATTATTATAAGTTACACCTGCACTTTTCCTACTCTGCATGTTGAAATGTCTGCTGTGAAAAAGGCCTATATGATCATATAATCACAATACCATGTCACTTGGCACTTGGCACTATGTGTTTTATAGCATTAACTCCTCATAAATGCTGTTTGTCTAAATGATTCTTTTTCACTTCAGTTAAAAGGATAAACAAGATTATTCGACCTTCGACTCTTTGCTTCATGTTGTTCCCCCTCTCTTTCTCCCCCTTCATGTCTTCAGCTGCTATACAGATAAAGGCCTAAAATGCCCAAAAAACAATATTAAAAACAAAAAGTTATGATACTTAATATTTTAATACACTTTCTGGTCCTTCTGAGGATACTATTAAGGCAGCCTATTACCTATACTGCATTATTGTCCCTAGCAGAGGCAGAAGCGCAGAAAAACAATAATTTGGCATCCAACTGAGCAGGTTTGAAAATACCACAGCCAAAGAAAATAAACAAAGCTGAAAATTCAATACATAAGCATGGTACGATCACACTGCCCATTGCTATCTGGTGCTCACACAGAGTTATTCCTTAAGTGGACTAAATCTGGAATTACAAAAATAAAAGCATGATTGATTCCATGTTCGCCACTGAGGGATACAGGCAGTAATGCTCACCGCTTTAAAATAAGATGTGTTCTACTTGACTAAAGTGGCTTTTTTTATGGAACCCATGTTTGTGTTCAAGGAATACTGTGGCAACAATCTCACTGCAGGCCTGAAACCAATATATTAATAACATGCTGGAATCAAAGCACACCTTCAGTTTAAACACACACACACACACACACACACACACACACACACACACACACACACACACACACACACGTGCATTTCATTCCCCTGTCTCTATCCCCGAGATACAATGACAGGCTTCACATAAAAGAATTTTTTTTCTCTGGAAGAAAAAGCAAGTGGAGTAAAGTATGTGACAAAGAAAGATAGCGAGCTCCCAGAATAGCATATTTTTGGCGGGATGAGGAGGGATAGTGATGATTAGTGTCTGATACTTCTGGGTCATTTTCACATTTTGAACTCGGGTTAATCATGAGGGATGATTCCGTTTCCAGTCCAATCAAGGGGAGCAGAATTTGTAACTAAAGTACTACCCTGGAGAAGATTTCATTAGGCAGAAAAAACAGATTTAGGTGACAAGACATTTAATTTGGTTCTGCATCTACCATCTCTGCACAGTCTGGTGGGTGATTCAATGCAGCAGGGATCTCATCTAGAGCTGTGTCGTAGTTTGTGGGTGATACTAAAGGGCGTCAACCATACTCCAGTGAGCCATTAATTCACGTCACACAAATTAATCCAAGTGTAGGCCTCTGCCACACACAGAGAGCCCCATCTGCTCTCTCACCGTACATGATATATTCCAGCACTGCTGCACATAGCCACATTTTGGCACCCAGTTGAACACAAGCGGTAAAAAGAGAGGAAAAAAAAAGTTGGACAAACTTGAAAAAACCCTCTGTCAGAGTATTAAATAATATGTAGTGCAAGTCGATGTGGACTGTCTCGCCTAAAAGGAGTCATATATACCACACACACATGTCAAACCACATCTGAACTGCAGACAACAACACTGGATCTGTTGAAATCCTTACAACCCACACATACTGCACACTTTTCTTTGCTGTTTCAAACAGTCATGCTCATTTTTGTCATTAATCATTAATCTTAATTGGTTAAAGACATGGAACGCTTATTCACTTTCTTGCTGAGAGATATGGAAGATGATCTAATTACTACATATAGTATATAAAGGCATGGTACTATGAAACAGCTAGCCCAGATATACCAAAAGGGAAAAGAAATTCCCTACCAGCACCTCTAAAGCTCACTAATTGGCATTTTATATTTCATCTGTTTAATTTGCACAAAAACGATGTAAAAACGATGTAAAAACGATGTTTTTTTTTAGGAGGTTATGTGTTAAGGTAAGCTAACTGCCTTCTGGCTATAGCTTCATATTTATCGTATAGAACAAGCAGCAACCTCCTGTACTGAAAAATGAAGCCCATGCTTGAGTGCCAAAAACTGCAGTTCCTGGAATGGCCACTTGCTGCTGGCAAAGGGAGTCAATCTCCATAGACTTTATATTAATGGACAAAGCATCCGGTTCGGCGAAGTGCTGCAAATGCGGAAGTGCCTTAAAACTGCATTCTATCTTAATTCCAGCAGGGGGCGACACGTGCGGTTGCAAAAGGAGGTCGGTTTCTGTAGAAGTCTATGAGAAAGTGACCCACTTCTCACTTGATTTATTACCTCAGTAAACATGATTGATTTTAATTGTTTTAGGGCGTGGCTATGATGTGATTGCCAGTGAAAGTGTGTAACGTAACGTAGAGTGTAAGGGCTCCTCCCTCACTCCTCCCTCTCGTCTAGAAATCGTCACATCCGCAACCAGGATGGCTGCGCCTGTAACGGCAAACTCGACGACTCATAGCAGATCTCCACAAACCAATGGGTGACGTCACACATGCTCTGTCCATTAATATTATACAGTCTATGGTCAATCCCCATAGACCCCCATGTTAAAGCAACATTAAAGTACTTTTTCCGCTTCGGTCCCCCTACAGGTTGGAAGTGGAATCGTTCATTACCGCTGTCGTAATGTCTCATTATGTCTCATTCGAACTACAGATCCGCTACCCGATCTGGCAAACTTGCATAATGTAATGTAATGGACAATTCCGCTTCCAACCTGTAGGGGGACCAAAGTGGGAAAAGTGCTTTAGTGTTGCTTTAAGAATTAAATGTTTACAACGGTTTTGGTCTCTATAGCTGAGTTCCCACTTCATGACAACTGTAAGGGGTGATTTATTTATTTTTTATTATAACTCACTGGTATTAATTATAAATAATAAAGGCTTAAAATTACGCATAATTAAGGACTTGGCCACTTTGAGTGACAGGTGGCTGCTGTCACAGGAGACTGTAGACTTCATTCGGCCCGCCTCAGCTCCATCCAGGCGCCGCTTCTTTGCCCATTTTCGGATTAGCTGGGGATGTCAGGCACTGCCAAGATGGGTTTGGACAGAGCCACCAGGAGCCGCCCACTTTGACCTTCATTTTGGCTCTTCAGAAACCTATATGTGACGGCACAGAGACTATGTCTATATTTTATGCAGTCTATGGTGTAGACATGAGATTCGTACAGGTCTTTTTATCTAACTCTCAGCAAGAACAACCCAAAATGTCAAACTATTTCTGCAAAGCTGTCCATCATGTGCACTGTAAATATTTGTGGTTCTATCACCCAGCTAGTGTTTCAGGTTGCAGTACATACACACCTTTGCTGATGGCTTTCTTTTCCACATTCTAAGAAGATGAATAATCAAGTGGGCATCTGCTGGAGCAAGACTCCTGAATATTGACATTACCGCCATCAAAAAGTGCTTGTCCACAGCACAGCTTGTTTCCTTGGAAACATGCCATGCGCTTTCTGTCCCCTGGCCTCTGCTTTAATCTTCTCAAGTCCTACTCCTGTGTGGAGCTGCTGATGCTATGGTACACACTAGTCTACAAACTAAATTGATGTGAATATCTTACATTGTTTCCTTCTTTTTCACATATTTGGATTCCCTGGGTTGGCAGAAAAGGAATATATTCCATCATACAACACTGCCCTAACAACTTAATATTCTCCTCATGTGTTGGACTGGAATCGCTGGCTGTATGGGAGGGTTGTCACACAGAAACGAGAGTAAAATGTCATACCGCCATCCAAGGAGAGCTACAACTACTGCCAACGCACAATGATAATGCAAGATAATTATTACACTGTGAAATGAAGACTTTATCAATAGGAATATACATTAAAGGAAAAACATTTAACTGTAGCTTATTCTGATATAGTATTATATTGACTGGCTAGTCCACACAGCATTCCTGGATGGGAGAAAAACATGCTCTGGTTTATTGGCATTTCTTTAAACCAATCACAATCGTCTTGGGCGGCGCTAAGAGTCATATGAAGCAATGGTGCCTCTGCCAAATAGCCTCGGGAAGGAACTTGTTTTGGTGGAACATGTGTACGTTCAAAGGTTGTTTTAGTCGTGCAACAGAAAATACTGGACAGATAGTCCAGCTAGCTGTCTGGATTTATGCATGAGATTAGATTATCCATCCAGAGATCTGAGGAGCAGTTAACCACAGTCCTCATAAATCCACCAGAGTTTAAAATGCCAACAAAAAAGAAAGCGGAAAGTGACAGACATCTGGCCAAAATGAAGGACATCCAGCGCAATTTCCGGCAACACCTGAACAATCCTGGAAATGAAACGTTATAAACTAATTCTGATATGACAAGTAATGATGATTACATGTTGCA
Organism: Sander vitreus; assembly: GCF_031162955.1. Taxonomy (NCBI): domain Eukaryota; kingdom Metazoa; phylum Chordata; class Actinopteri; order Perciformes; family Percidae; genus Sander; species Sander vitreus. The sequence continues at coordinate 13,927,468 of NC_135862.1, read as the reverse complement.
CTGCAGAATATTGTGAAACCATAAAGCTCAGTTCACACTCTTTTGACACTTTACTCACAAGGCCTGTTGGCCATATCATCTTCTCTCTTTATATTTGCACTTGACGCCTCAGTGGCCCATTTTGTTCTCTTGATTTAGAGTCTTAAAACCACTGAGGTGCTGTTTCATATTTATTGATGTCTGTTGTAAATCCCCACAGAATGTCCTTGAGTACTTTTGTTAATCTCAGAGGATAAACAAGGTTAAGACATTAAATTATAAAGTCTTCTATCCAAACATTTTTCATAATAAGATATAATCTATGAACCCTGAACGACACATTTTTCTCAAATATAGTAGATGGACCTTCATATGAAAAATACTTCTTTGTAGCAAGGTCATATACATTTTGGATCTCTGCAGACAGACTCTGACAGCTCCGGATTAGTGTTCTCACCAAACAGGCTGTCGACAAAAATAAGCAGGCTTAGTTTATTCTGACCTTAAGAGTGCCCATTGATACACAGTGACAAGCAGGCACACAGATCCACAGCCAATGCACACAGTGAAAACACACCTATACACCTACACATTATTTGTCATACATTCAGATAAAGAACAAGATAAAAAGAGACACATGAAAAGGTATGTTGCTTTATCAATTGCATGCATGGTCACAGAAATATGGCTATTGCGTAATGTCAAAAAGTAAATTGTTTATATTTGCCTGTTAGCCTGTACAACAAGCCTCCAGCGAGGGAAACAGGCTATTGCTTTTCATCCAGTTATCTCAAATATCACACGAATGACTCAAAGAACAACAGCGGACCCTTACAACATTTTACAAGAAAACATTTTACAAGAAAATCTTCTAGGGAAAGTTGTGTGCAACAAGAAAGTTTGTGTGTTCGCCCTATTTATTTGTGAATTATATGGATATTTGTCTATGGCTGATGGTATCGTAAAGGACTTTAACAGATTTAATACAAAGGTAACCGATAGAACGTTTTTCTTTCTTCATTCACCTCCATTACCCTTCACAGTAAGCAAATTTATGTACTGTGACTTTTAAAATTAAGTCACAACAGAGGTATTAAATATAATAAAAGTTAGAAAGTTTCATCTGTGGAGCACTCAAGAATGAAAGAACACCTATTCTGGGACTATCAAGGTCTGCTTGCATGCAGTTTTAATGGAGTATTTTTGAGAAGTTTTGAAGGTAAAATTATTCTGTAATTCACCAAAAAAAAAACACAATGATATGACATTATGTAGTAGACCTATGAGTGTTTTGTTCTGCGTGTTTCTTTCCAGTTAATCGTGTTGCAAATCCCGTGTTGGGAACCGTTGTCCTAAGAACATGTTAATATACTACTAATTCGCTGTTTCAAATAGTCCAAGAACCGTGTCCTTTAGTAATATATTTTCTAACCAGATAATAGGTATAATGAGCTGTTTTGAAAAATATATACTGTATATAAGGAAAATACACACACACACACACACACACACACACACACACACACACACACACACACACACACACACACAAAATGAATGAGTAAGACGGACAGAGAGAGAGGAGAGGGAGAAGGCCATTGATTTAACAGCCAGTTAATTCAAGTCTTTTGTTACCTAATACAGACAGATCTATCACCAATCGCATCCTACGGCAGAGCACTAAATGCAATTTGCCCCAAGTATGTTGATCCTCTTTCAATAAGACACCTGGGAAAAGAAAAAGGATATAATAAAGAGAGGATTTCTGCAAACAGTGACTCATACATGATGAGCCAACTGTATGCGTTTATTACCAGGAATCTTTAACAAAACAAGTGATGTACTCAGGTTTGGTATTTTTCAATTCCTTATCCGAATCAAGGGTCAAAGAATAGAGGGTGTTGTATGCTATACAGATTGTTAAGCCCCTTGAATTGTAACTTGTGATATTGGGCTATATTAATACAACTGCCTTGACTTTACTTGACTACTGCATAACTCAGCTGCTAGATGGCTGATAAGAATGGAGTACTAATTACCTTTAACTTTGAATAATTTTGAAAGCATCCAGGTAATGCTTATTTGATGCAGCCGAAGATAACAATCCAGTCAAAACATAACAGCCAATAAACTATAAAGCTGCAGGAATACATATCTGATGGTATCCCTATGCAACCAGTTGAGCATTAACTTGGCTCTGTGATTCAAAATTGGTATTTTTTATGCTGCCTTATTCTAAACAGATAGCAGATAAAGGCAGGAGCATGTTGCTTTGCAATTTGTCCATGGAAAATGTCCACATTTATTTTTTTTGTTTTAACTAGAGCAATCGAACATGAATAATGAAATGAAAATTGAATAATTTCACCTTACTAAAACAGAAGAAACCCACACACGAGCACAACTGGAACAGGGTTGAATGTTTGACAGTCACGACAAATCTATGTTTGTATGTAAATGTTTGGTTGCTAAATAATAACATTTTTTGGTGTGTGTTGCCCTGAAGCAATCCATCTGCTCAACACAGAATATATATCAACTACTGTATATTCATGGTCCTCATATGGTTCCTAATACATTTAGAGACTCCTTGATCTTTCATCTCATGCCACACAAACAGGCCAACAACGGCCATGAAATTTACTGAGGAAATTCATGACCCCCAGAGGATGAACCCTTTTTTGTTGCATGAGCTTTCCTCTACCACTGTCCTTAGGCCAAGTCATCCCATCATGCAATTGGCAGATTGCCATGACATTTGCTGAATACATTCGCAGAGATAAACCATTTTGGTTTGAATGACCTCATTGCCTTTCTTCTAGTGCCACTCTACCTAGATTTAACTTTTTTAGCGTCTCTACTGGAAAGTCTAGCAAAATCAGCGCTGTGTTTGTTCAGTTCATCACTTTTGTACTGTGTGGTTTTAATGAACATTGCCGTCTTTAAGTCTGTTTGGTATATCGTCTCTTTCTATCTAATTGAATAACAATGTCTCCTAAGCGTCAATCGACAGAAAATTAATAAGCCACATTTTTAGTAGTTTATTAACAGTTGAAGTAATTTTTCAGGCTAAAACAAAAACACTTTTTTGACTGTTGGTTGCTGGAACCCTAGTTTTGTTTGTAGTGTACAGTAAGTGTATACAGATAACTGTCTACCTGTCTATCACAGCGACTCACTAGGTCACCACAGTTTCACCCTAAAGCACTGTTTTGATTATTTACTGTTTTCCTCCATGAATTCATGAGCAGTCATCCTTCATCCTCCAGCTTGGATCAGGGGTATTTTTCCACCATAAACTGCAGAAATGGAAACGTTTCTCTTGAAAAATGCCATTATGAACACATAGAAAAAATATCAGAATAACATCCACATACTGTATGTATTGGCATTATTATGTTAGGAACATAAGCAACATCATGACAACTGTATGTTAAACTGAGAAATAGAATGGAGATACAGTATACTGTATGTTGTCTGTGTTACTCAGCGTTGTTTTTTCTGTAGACTCACTTCAGTAAACAGACTCCAGTTATTGTGAAATAGGTATGTCTTGAATATGTGCAACACGCTGAAGTACAGTAATATTCTGTATTCGTAGCTAATGAGAAACATGCATACAGTGAATGCATCCAATTCTTGAAAGCTGCTAACTGGTTCAGTTGTATACAAGCTGCATCTTAAAGCAGTGTTGTCATAACATAAACCAGATGTTTTTTCGGGCTGGAGTTTTTTGACAGAGAAACACCTCTTTGGCATATGACTTTTAGCTCAGTTTGAGGTCGCATAGTAGTTAAATGTTGTTAAATATATAATAATAATAAATAACAAATGAACAGGAGAAGAAAACATGGGAAAGTATATCAGTTAAATAAATCATTACACGCTGAATGAAGAAATAACAGTGTTTTGAATGATACAAGTGGCTTTGCTCTGTCTGTAACCTATACAAAGTGTGTCTGGATTGCAAGAGAATTACTTACACCCTGTTGTGGTCCTTCCCTTGGCTGTTTGGGTTTGGATGTGTCCCAGACAAAAGCCTTTCCAAATAAGATCAATGTGTTCGTGCTCCCCTCCTCTGAGTGGGCACTCTCCCACAGCTCCAGAGCCCAGCAGTCTGAGAGGAGGAATAAAAGAGAGTTGCCACATATAAAACTCATGTTAGAGAGGAGCAAAAGTCTTGTTTATGTAAAATCACACATTCACAGTATCAAGGGACATAATTCAGATGCATTATTTTTTTTAGATTAAGTAGATGTTTTTAATTAATGGCAGTATATGTAAAACTCTGCGTGATGGAGACGTACATGATTCAGTAAATTATTTTTGAGGAATTGCTGTTTTGCTGTTAATCTTGTCCAAGTGACATTAGGATAGTACAAAGTATTGCCTGTTGAGAGAGTGTGCCTAATTGTATCACAGCTAATTACAGTGGCAAAAGCTGTGTAATAAGAAACCAGGATAATGATCCATTACAACAGAGGAAGATCATCAGGGCTTCTAGCACCTAGTGGGCTTGCTCAATGCTATTGTTGTAAACATATAATAGCTTAATGGCGGGACAATTTGGAAGCAGCTGGAGGCAAAGCAGTCGAGGCAGCTGTTTCAGTTCAGACCAGCAGAGGAGGGGGAACACTGCAAACCACAACACTGCATTAGCATAGAGCTCATCACAGTGTGAGCACACACGCACATAGCCATGCACACACAGTTATTTATGTAAGCAAATATCACACCCAATAAGGTAGTAAAATAGTGAAACTGCAGCTTTAGGTCCAAAATGTCAATCTGTGTTTAATTCAGGGGGTCTAATGCAAAGAAGATGAGCTTCAACAGAGAGGACAATGTTGATCATAGTCAAAACAAAGAAATACCATAAACTCTTACAAGACCATTACATTGTTTGGAATTTTAGGTCTTTTGTATAGTGAAACCATTGTCACTCATCATTGTTAATAAAACACATGAAGGAGCAGGTTTTGCTGCAAAAATTAAATCCATATGCAGTTGTAGCAGTAACAGTAACAGTTATTACTGCAGTTTCTCATTTTCAAGCTGGTGACAACAAACAATATTCATAGACAGAATAACCCAGATTTTTTTCAAACGAAGACTTTAGGAGCTACAGTACCCTCTACTGGCAACAGATATCTTTTAAGTCTGTGGTTCCTGAAAACATACCCAAGGTCCACAAGAAAAACCGTCACTCACATTCCCCTGCCCACAAGCTGAGAAACTGTAATTTTGTGGCTTGGACAAAGTGATTTACTTGGAACAGATGACTGAGGTTTTATGCTCCAGCTGATGTCAGTTCCTCAGCATGAATCTGTCGTGTTTGTTGTTGCCCTTTGAAACAATGGACACTACAATTGGTTCAGATACATGTTTGTGTTTTTGATCCATTTTGGAGAAGTTGGCCTCAGCTGATTAGAAAACAACTACCTTAAGATACAAGCTGTCTTCCTGCTGTCTGCATGATCCACGCTATGTTACAGGCTGTGATTGTAAACAATAAAGCTGACTGTGGTGCCGCTCTGTTCTCAAGTGGAGAACCACTTGCATTTACTCTCAGCACAAGCACGTATTGTACACCACTGAATTTTTTTGGCACCTGTGCAAACATACACACACACACACACACACACACACACACACACACACACACACACACACACACACACACACACACACACACACTTTATATATTGTGGCTCTGCAGAGAGAGCGTCGTTACTGAAAAACAGTTTGTGATCCACACTCATTTTCCTCTATTTGTTTTTTACATTTATTTTTAAATCTTTTGTAACAAAAATTGATAATATCAAACCTAAATCCAGCTGCATCCTTGAGTTATTTGATTTAAAAAAAAAAAAGAGATTCCCCCTTGGTGGCTTGGCTAGAACACATTGTGTGATGTGTGATAAATTGCAAAGAGTCAAATCAGTAGTAGCTTTCAGAAATTGTATTCCTACCCCAGATGCTACAAACTGACATGCTGAAGGTAGAAGGAAAGGCACCTTTCACACAATGGCACCTCATGCTGTGGCATGGCAGGAAAATACAGAAACCCTTATTTACAGCCCTTTGCTCAAATAGATAAATGGCGGTTACATCCTCACAATAACAAAGCGCAGAAGATGAGCAAGTACTGGAGGTGCAGGGAGGCTAACAGCTGCACTGCTTCATCTACTGCAGTAAGTGTACATAAACACTCTTTTCCTTCTGGAGCATTACTTCTATTTTTTCGAGTGATTATGAAAAATATGTTAAAGCTTGACCCGTGAATGCGAAAAATAGGAAGCAGACTCTGCCTACAGCTGCGAACAATTACAAACAGTGGATGGAATGCTTCTCTGCTGCTGCTCTCAGGAATGTGCATCATTGCCCTTTGTCCTCTGAACAAATTGGGGGGAAAGACTATTCAAGCCAGTATAATCCGTGCATTAGGAGTGTTTTAAAGCAGTCATACTTTCCATTCTTTTGACTGATACCTATCTTGACACCTGTGAAAATGCAAAAACATTTGCATTTTTACATTGTTAAATTTAGATATGATAGTAAAGTACATATGTTACCAAATTTTAAAACCTTCAGATAAGACTGGAAAAGTGTAAATGTTCCGAAGAAAATGTACATGTTTGCTATTGAAAATTCACAGTTGAAACGTCATAGTTCAAATGCTGAATTATTTTTTTGTTTTAGTTTTTTGGGCATTTTAGGCCTTTATTTGATAGGATAACTGAAGTCTTGAAAGGGGAGAGAGAGGAGAAATGACATGCAGCAAAGGGCTGCAGGTTGGAATCAAACCCTGCAGTCGCGGGGTCGAGGACTGAGCCTCTGTACATGGGGCGCATGCTCAACCAGGTGAGCTACCCAGGCACCCCAATGCTGAAGTAGTTTAAGTTGATGTGGCATCGAAGTACAAAAACTGGAGGAAGTTTAAACTGCAGTTAAACTTGAAGCGCTAATCTGATAGTTGAACTGTCAGGAACTGTAAGCACTGAATGATCTTGAAGTATCAGTTGATTTAAAAGTGCTGAAAGGATATTAAATGTCAATGCAAGCATTGGTGATACAAGTGGAAGCCCTGAAAGTAATTATTGTCAGCTCAAGTGTATAAAACGATGAATGGTGATGTCAGTTAAAGTGTCAGCTGAACTTTAAGCAGTTGAAGTAAATCATGTATCAACAGGGAAAGTTAGAGGAGCTGAAGAAGCTTTTGCTTTTTGCTGTTGAAAGAAGATCTGAAAGGGTTTGAAGTGCAGTCAAAGTGTAAGCATTGAAAGGAGTTGAAATGTCAGTCGAAAAGAAAGAGGTGAATGCAGTTAAAATGTCAGTTGACGTGGAAGTGCTGTAGTGTGCACTGTACGGTGTTGAAATGTCAGTTATCCCAGGAAAATTGAAGTGCCACAGCAAGAACAGAAGCATAGTATAGATAATTAACCTTAAAAAAATAAAATATGTTATACATTATGAGCATCTGTTATATCAAAAAAGAAGCAGATTTTTTTTTTTTTTAAATAAGGTTACTATAAAGGTCACACAAAAAAAAAAGTGTTTTCTTTTTCTTAAAACACACAGCAGTTTAAGGTGTTAATCTCCACAGGTTTGCACAGCGTGTTAGCCGTGCAAATGAGGACAGATCCTTCTTTAAAATCTCCATTCCAACCTGACAAGTTTAAACAAAGCAATTTCAGGCCCAACTGCACCTGCAGTATTGACGTGCCTCATCAGGGGTGTCTAGCAGGAAGACAATAATTTGTCCTGTAACATGACTGAAATGAGCTCAGAGTCTGGACGCTGTTGGCTGGGAGCAGAGTGACAGCTAGTAACAGCTTCATTTAGAGCTACCAAAAACTATGCACTATAATGCAATAACCAGCTTATAATAAATAGCTTTTTGGTTAATGCGATTGATTTAAAGTACTTAGATACAAAATTTACCATTAATTATATAAATTGACTATAACTTGGATTGTAAAACACTAGGATCAGAAATAAGTGGCGATATTCTAAATTGTTGTTGTCAAGAATAACTCCTAAAGGCCTTAGTCCCCAGCTTCTCTGTGGCACTCAGCCCCAAGCCCATTTGTCCTTTTCACTTAAAGACGTAGATCACAAATGATATTTAATTTAAAAAAAGGCTCAGTAATTTCCAAAAACACCTGTGCACTTAAGTTTTCAACAAAGGTTACTCAAACAGGAGTGAATCTGGAATCTGGAAATTGTTGGAATTTTCAGCTGCAGATTTGGTGTCCTAGCAAATATTTACAGCAGCAGGACGGTGTATATGGTTTTGACTTGAAATAAACTACAGTGCCCAGGTTCATCATAAAGAAGGAATATGTCCTCCAGTGTAACGGTGTGGCTCGTTGATGTGTTTTTAACAGTTTTTGAACAACAAAATAGGTGGCACAGAGGAATAATCTATATCAGTCTGTAGCTACACAGAAAAATACTTGGATTAATGTATTGTTTGTTTTATTTCTTTACAATAAGAAAAATAAGGAATATCACCAGATGTATCCTTCATCAAAGAAAGACCAAATGTTTATTACATTTCAGGGTTTTTTTCTGCTTGAAAAGATCCATTATAAGCAGCATTTTTTCAAAAAGAGGATCCGCTTTCACTTTGCACTTCCTTCAGTGGGCCTGAGGGCTGAGGTTGCTAGGCAATGTTGGCTATCTCTGTGGTGACGTGATCCCCTTAGGGCCTGATTCTCACTCATCACCTCCACAGACAGATACAGGGACATGTGCATACACACGTGCACAATGCCCACACACACTCACATTGATATCCAGAGGTCTTTCTCTTGCTCTGCTGTTATCTCTGGGAGGCTGTTGGCACTCACTCATTGCTGTGCTGAGAGGGGCTTCAATGGTCTGACCTGAAGAGACTAAGAGAACACCTCGGATACCGCTCCGTTGTCAAGGAGAACCAAATGGTGACAATGAAGAAGCCATGGTAGCGAGAGGCGCTCAGCACTTCCTCTGTCTACCACTCAAACCAGTTGTGAACAGAAAGCTCTGTTTATTCTCCATTTGGAATTATTAAGATCCATAAATGTGTGGTATAAATTCCTTAAAAGATAGCTACTTGTAAGTTCCCCACATTCCTGAGATAATTTTGGTTGAGGTTGAGGAAATTACAAAAAACTAATTACAGTATGTCATCAAAAAATAAAACATTTTGTAGATAGCATTTGATTAACAAGACTAAGAGTCTACAGCCACGGCAGCAACTCTGTGAGCTTGTACTTAAGCACAGCTGTGCTTTGAGCTTAATGCTAACATTAGCATGCTAACATATTGATGTTTAGTAGGTATGACGTTTGCCATGTTCGCCATCATCTTTAGCGTGTGAGCATGCTAACATTTGCTAATTAGCACTAAATTGTTTAGTGCTAATTAGCAAATGTTAGCATGTTCACACGCTAAAGTTGTACTTTGTGTTTAAAACAAGTACAACTGAGTCTGTTTTGCAGCTATTTAGTCATAAAATAAAGTATTGAACAAATACAAATGTTGACCTGATTATGGCACTAGATGAAAAGTTAAGGGATCACCAAAGTTATTACAATTCATCCTGAGGGGAACATGAATGTGTGTACCAAATTTCAAGGCAATCCATCCAATAGTTGTCTAGACATTTGAAGCCACAAATGCTAACCTCATGGTGGCGCTAGAGGAAATGTCATGAGACCATCAAAGGCATTAGGATACATCATCTAGGAACCATACATGCTTGTAGAAAATTTGTACCAATCTATCCAGTAGATGTTCAGATATTTTACTGGATAAATGAAAACTGAGACGATTGAGAGATGGAAAGTCAGAGGTTCACCAAAGTCATTAGGATTCATCCTTTCGGGACCACGAATGTTTCTACTTTCATTCATGGCAATCCATCCAATAGTTGTTGAGATATTTTAGTCCGGACCAAAGTAGTGCATGGACCAACCAACCAATATTTCCATCCGTTGAGCCACAGCGCTAACAGGGTTAAAAAATAACAACAAGGAAATACCTTTAGAAATAAATAAAGCTAACTCTTAGAAGCATTTTTAGGTCAACTATGTCAAATTCCCAGAACTAGCCCCAGGTCAGTCTTTTCAAGTCTCAAGTCTGACCACAGAGGACTGCTAAGCACGTCAAGTCAAACTGGAAACTAAAAACTGTCACATGAAATACTATTGTCTGATCATTGAGATGCTGGATTAAGAGTCAATAGCCAGAATAGACAGACACACATACAGTCTGCGTACACCGTACCTCCAAGCATAGAAAGGAATCATGTTTTCCATTCCCCCACTCTTCCTCCACTGCAGCGGTATCCATGGGAGCATGAATCAGGTCAGAAAAACATATCAACACAAGGAAAATCATATCAATACCAGAGCGAGGAGAAAATGAGTAAGTGTGATTTTATAGTGGATTCATAAAGCAAGCCGTCATTTACAATCAATTTAAAGAGTTGGGACATTGGTCGGGCAAGTCAAGTGTTTCTCCATGTATCAAATCTGAAGTCATCAAAATGATGACTATAAATAGACTTCAGTACGAGCATGTATTGTAACTGCCTACCTCATTCAGGGTCAAAGCAGCTAATATTTATATCCGTTTTAGGCTGATATCAGTTTTCGATTCTTTTCTTTAAAGGGGTGATAGAATGAAAAACCGAGTTTACCTTGTCATAGTTGAATTACGACAGTTTGGTGGGTAAAATAGACATACATAGAACCTAAAAGTCCAGCTGACACCTCTTTCCTATGAAAATCTCACAATTTGAAACTGCCGCTGAAAACGGGCGAATCTCAACAAAGCCATTAGTTGACATCAACTCAGGTGGCTGTACCTTATTTGGCTCTAGTCTGTACCTTTGTCATGCCCCAAAATGTACATACAAACCACTGGTCTGAGAACAGCTGGTGTTCTGAATGTTGGTTGCGCAGATCTTAGACACTTTATACATTGTTCGTCTGCTATTTCATTGCTAAATTCAGACATTTTTATGTGAAAAACCAACTATGTAGAGCTCAAATATGGGCTGTTTTACAAAAATTGATGGCTAATTGCCAATTTGGTTTGACTGTGTCGGAGTTCAGATGTTCCACAGTCTGACGTGACAGCCAGCAGGTGCCTGCCAGGGTCGATGGCTCGCCGCCCGGCCTGTCCACCTTCACAGACCCCGCTGTGAGCTGGCTGGAGCTCTATCAGGAGACTCGCGGACAAGAGGTGTTTATTTCCCCGATCGTTTGTTTAAATAACTCAACACACATATCCATTATAAGATTAACTGGAACCTGTGGTTTTTCAAAGTTATAATGCGCCACAAGTGATTGCGGGCGTAACAAGCTCGCTGACTCGCTGTCTTCCCTTCTGATCAGTGCTGCTGTATATAGGAGAAAGCAGAGAGGGTAGGGGCTGCTCCTCAGTCACAGAAGAACAGAAGAAAGAAGTGACTGTTTTGGCGAACACAAGAGAGAAATACCTTGCGTGCTCGCCAGACAATACTGGTGTCTTTTCTACAGAAAGCCAGATTTGTCGCTAGTCGCTTTTTTGAAAAAAAGTCGCTAAATCTAGCGACAAAGTCGCTAAGATGGCAACACTGGAGCCTCTGCAGCTTTGCTCAGCTCGTTGTAATGAGGGGTGGGACTGTGTGTGTGTGTGTGTGTGTGTGTGTGTGTGTGTGTGTGTGTGTGCGTGTGTGTCTTTTGTTGTAAACCAACCAATCAGCGCGCAGCTCATCTAAATATTCATGAGCATACCATATAAATGAGAAAACCTCTCGTTTCAATCCAGGGCTCTTTCACAGGATTGCATTAGGGCGCATAGAACAGCACCCGGGCCATTTTCAGCCCAATCAATGTTACATACCCTATTTGGAGACCTTAAGGAACAGTGTGAAATACCCTATATAATCATTCTATCACCCCTTTAATATATTGTATTTAATAACAGATATATAATCTTTTCCTATTTGCCACAGCAGCCCAAAATAAAATAGCTCATTGATCGCTGTGTTTGTAGTTGTATAGATCTGTATTCTTGTATATGTGTATGTAAGTATATTTTGGGTGTATCTAAATGTTTTTTTGTATTTCAGACGTACATGTACAGGCTGTAAAAATGTTTTCCTGCTGGGACAATAAAGACTCTAAGTGTAAGGGTGAAAGAAAACACTCTCCTGTAAAATATATTTTGCAAGTTTGTTAATCTTTCATTTGCACATAAAAAAAAGCCTATGCATGCTTGACTCTGCTTGAATATTTAGCAGTAATAAGACAGACCACAGCACAAATCCGAAACTCAGCAGTCTATGATCTTTCTCTGTACACAAGTCTGGGGCTGCTTGGGGCTACATGTCTGGGGCTGTTTATCACAAGGCTAAGAGGCACAGGGAGAAGAGTGTGCTTACATTTCTCAAAGGGGCATATTCCACTAATCCTGATTGTTGTCTTGCTACTATTTAAGTGGTGTGCATCTACGCTCACAGTTAAAAAAAGAATTCTCTCGGTTTCTAACTGAGTTTACGGATGCAGAAGTATCTCTGTAACACCCTTCATCAGAGCTGCTAAAAGTCTCTAATAATGTTGAGGAAAGGATATTATCATCACATAATAGCAATGGTTACAGAAATGTTTGACAGGCTGCACACATTAGTGACATACTTAAAATATTATATAATATGTATAGCTCGCTCAGATAGTTCACTCCGATTCTCCTGACACATTTGTTTCTAAGTTCTAATGGCCTTTACATGTTTGTTTGACTATGTAATTTTTGTTTTTAGCCGTGCTAGTGGCATTAATTATATAGAGATCAATATAAGACCATAATGCTGTGCTCTGACCTATACTGACAGGAGACACCGATAGAGCTCTGAAAGAGTTATATTTGTACAGCTGTAGTAAGAAATTAGCAACCGGACTGCATATCTTTTACTGGACCCGACCTGACCCCTGATTTTCCTGTTGTTGTCTTACACTTTTAATTTTCCATTTCACATGCAGAGGAACACACAAAACAGAACCCATTGCCCTCAGTTTATACAATGGTTTCGATTGTTGTAATCTCCTGAAAGATCTGCTTGTGTCCTTAAACTGCAAGAACAATTAATGACCAATAAACCTGACTGTGTACACAAAAACAAATGGATCAGTTTACTCTATCTTTCTATATCTCTCACGTCTGCATATTTTGGCATCAATACAGCATCTGAGAATAAAAAAAATGTGGGTTTTTTTGGGGCATTTCTGCCTTTATTCGATAGGAAAGCTGAGATATGAAAGGGGAGAGAGAGGGGGGAAGACATGCAGGAAAAATGTCACAGGTCGGACTCAAACCCAGGACCTGAGGAATAAATGTGCGCCTGCTCTACCAACTGAACTAAACGGCCACGCCATTCTGTTAATTGTAGCCATCATTTAGGCCTTTTGTAATTCTTGATGCGTTTCAGACACAACTTGCAATCGCCAACTTTTTTCGCGGACGTGTGAGCAACGGCAAACATGAGCGCAGCTTTCACAGGCAAATAACTTTTCCTTTGAAAGCCTCCTCTGAGAACATCTGCACAGGAACATCTGGGAATGGCAGGAAATTCGGCATCTCTCAGCATGACGTGCAATGAATGTTTTTCAAGTACTTCAGAGGGATGAGCAGACTATTGAGTCCTGCAACCTCCAAACTCCTGACATAATTTATGGAGTCCAGCAGCAAGTGGTTCTCATTACCCATGTTATCTTCCAAACAAATTGCTGTATTGGGCTCATAGCTGGGGTGATGTTTGTCTCCTGGCATAATTACTGTTATATTGTGTTTTCACAATATATATGTCCACAACATTGTTCCAGCTGTTGTTAACAATACACTTGGTGTGATGTGACTTAAATGAAGGTTCCAGAGGAGGATTTTCATATCATTAACAGTTCCTACAGTGTACATACTTGCATTATCCTCTCTTTTATTTCACTAAACCCCCAAAAGTCCTTGTGCGGAATAAAACCACAGAACTAAAAATGTCTTTTAATAACAGGAATCCCCCACCAGTTTGAGGGGGCATTCCAGTTCCAGTTCAAAAAAACATACAGTTTTAATAGAGTTCATCTGGCAGTGGGGAGATACGAATTATGCGCCAGGAATTATGGTATAAATTGTGCCTGAAACTGGAGGACTGAACAGACTGCACCTGGTCTGACACAGCTGTTTCGCACACACTTCTGCAGCTCAGATCCAGAGGCCTGATTTTGTGTTAAGGCCTTAAAAAAGTGTCAAAGGCAGAACATAGAAAGGGATAATGGTCTCTTTGGCCAGTTATTTAAAAACCAATGCGTTTAACGTGTTTAATTTGGCATCTACAAGCTAGTGAAAGAGAAGGATATGAAGAAAAGAAATTCGTTCCTCAAAATCTTAACTCACTGAGTATCTTTTAAATCAATTTATGCCTGCTTACCTTTTGTAATAACCTCATGGTTAATTTGAATGTTTATGATGGATTTCTTGGTGCATATATCTCTATCTATATTATGTAGACTTATTTCTGGTTTCATGGTTCCCAACAAACTGTAAAGTCTTTGTTTTATCTCTATTGAGAATGTTTCTGCAAGTGAAGCTAAGGTCACTTCTGAGGCATACATTTAGTGGTTGCAGATACGGGGTTAACTTCATCAGCACTGCAGGTGTAATATACTATCAGAGTACTGAGAGCCCATATTGAGCCTCCTCTTTATATCTTGTTGTGCTTCTTTGAGCCAAGCAGGTGCTCAGTTGAGTTGCATCCAGTGATTTCAGAGAAGCATGTCCAACCCATTATCCTCTCTTTATCCATGCCTGTCTCAGTGGATTCTCTCTTCCTGCCAACATTTTACATTGTCCTTTGCAGCCAAGGACACAATGGAGTGCAAGTTTATATGAGAGAGTATATGATCTCAGCAATACCGCTTAAAATAAGATAGTCAGACTTTTAAAATGACTTTTTTGTGAGTCTTTAAACCAGTTCTGCAACAGTACCTGCGACTTCATTGCTTTTTCTCTCTATTTCTATAGTAAAAATCTAGACAAATCTAGACAAACAAAGAGTCAAATCAGACAATGTCATGTTAAACAGCTTTGACAGACTTTGTAATTTATGGAATATCTTTGAGGAGTATTTTATGTCTCTCACAGCATGTTCCTCTATAGATTTAAGTAATAGTTATAATATCACACATATGAAGTTGTAAAACTATAGCACTGATAAGGGAATATTTTTGTGAGTACATCAGTTGTATACGTATGGTCACTGCAGGACAAAATGTAATACAGCAGGAAAAGACAAAAATAATAGCAGTGAAATATAGAAGTATTAAAAGCAACACAAAGTGCATATTCTAAGACAGTTGTAGAGTTAAAGAAAAGCTGTTAGCAATTTCAAAAAATTATGCAGACTATGAGTGAGAAGTATTTGTATCCATGTGAATTACTCAAATACAGGTATTTAGTTTAATTAAGAAGTTTACGAACCTGCTTAATGGCCTAATGACGTTTCTTATAATCAGATTTCCATATATGATGTATTTCTGAAAATAATTAAGACAGTAATGATGGCATCAAAAAGTCGCAAAGCTAAACATCACATTACAGCCATTAAATAATGGCCGTAATTAAATGAAATTTGATTTCTCAGCAATGTCTGACAATATCAGAGTTCACATATGGCTGGGTTTGGGAATGAGGAGCATGGGTCACCTGCAGATATCTACAGCATGTGCTGCAATTGAGGCTAATGTGTTGCCTGATTTCAGTCACAATCTTTGAAAATGCAAGAAGTATGTTTGAAGGCAAGAAGTTGGGCGGCTGTGGCTGAGGAGTTACAGCAGTTTGTCCTTTAATCACAAGGTTAATACCCGGCTCCTGTCTACATGAAGAGGTGTCCTTGAGCAAGACACTAAACCTCAAGTTGCTCCCACTGGGCAGGCCAGCGCCTTGATTGGTTAGCTCTGCTATTGGTGTATGAATGAGTGTGAATGGGTGAATGAGCAGCAAATTGTAAAGCACTTTATTCGGTAAGGTATAAAGGTGCTATATAAAAGCAGTCCATTTAACATTTAGGCCTACTATTTTGCCTTGCCAAATTTGACAATTTCCCCATCATTTGTTTTTGAAATGGGTCCTGTTTTATTCCTGGTTCGCGGTTCCCTCTAAAGACGTACAATACTGCGTGACATTTCAACAAGAGCACCAACTTCAAGCTATTTTTAACTATTTAAACTATAGCACCTCATTTAATGCCTTATACATGTTTTGACTTAGCTATAATAATTTAAATCTGGAACATTTAAACTTTCTAATTTAATGTTCCTTTCTATCAATACTCAAAGTTGAGGTACAGTGTGAGTATGATGGACAGAAGAATATATCATGTTGTAAAGCTAAATGTTTTTAAGCTAAATGTAACTAGTAATTTCATTCTTTCAAGAATTATTTTAACACATAGATTGTAAACATTTTGTTGTTGCATTTCTACAGTTCACACATACTGATGTCTTGGAGGTGTCACACGGATTCAAAACACAACAATAATGAAAGACTAAATAACGTTCTCTCTCTTTATATACTCTATCTGTGTGGTTTGACTAGAAGCGTCCCTCGGGTAAAGACCCCTCCAACCTCGGCTGGAATGTAAAACAGGTGCTGCACAATTGGTTCCTCCACAGCGGGGGCGAAAGAAAAACAGCCGCCCCTGCAGGAACATGAGTGACAGTACATCACATTCTCCAGCCAGCTGTGTCTCCAGATGATCCCTTACTTACACAGGCAGACTTAATAAATAATATTCAGCATGCAGAAAATTATAGTATGCATTCTCAGTCAACTACATAGTCCCCTACATTAAAAAAGAAAAAAATCGCCACTTAAATTTTTCTTGATAGCTAATTTTAAGACTTTTTTTTTCTGGTGGATTAGTTTTCATATTACAAATATATGTTATATCAAAAGATATGCTGATAAAAACAAATTAAACAGTCTGAGCTCATTCCTTGACACCTTGTGTGGTTTTCAAGTGGTGCTGTAACATCTGGCATGGATTTATACACTGAAATTCTGGCTGGGGATCCAAAGAGAAGAGTTTTTAATTGAATCCACTCTGAAGCATGTGAGACTGAAATGTCTTCTGGCGAGAACCTTCGAATACACACTCATGTTGCTTTGTCATCTGACCTGTTTCACCGATTGAAATAGTTTTTGTCTCATTTTTTTGACTCCTGTGTCAAACTGTGTTGACTTTCCTATGTGAAGAGTGAAGATGAACTTCTTTTTTGCAGAATGGACAGTCTTGTCCAGACAACTTATACTTAAGTAAAAAATGAAAATATATATTTCATTTAAATCCTTTTCAACAATCCTTTGGTTTGTCCATGTCTTCTCTGCTGCCTCCCTTCCATCAGTCCAGCCCTGACCGTACCACATACCGGCACAACACTAAACCTACTGCTGTGCAACAATAAACACATTCACAGCCCACAGACAGCAAATTGCTTCTCTCATTCCCCACCACACCCTGCCTTCGTTCTCAGCCACCTGCAAAACAAACTGTGCTGGAAATTTCACTACAAATTACTCTGTGTCTGCCAAATCCCCCCGGGAGCTGAGGAAATCAAAACCCCTGGATCTCCCTGCCCCCACTGAAACAGACCTCAGCCTCACTCCTACAGAAATCATGTAGAATGTATTTATGTTTATAAATTGTTTTTATTTATTGAAGAAATGTATGTAATGTACTTTGATACTTTGTTACACTGAATTGTAAAGTTTTAATTATGATCTATAATTTGTATTTGGCTTTAAAAGTCGAGACAAGCTGTTAACCTTTCCCCAAAAAGCTGACTGGAATGAAAGTGTCTGGAGGTGAAGAACCATATGAAAGTTCCCAGTTTACTTTTTGTCAACACCAATTGTACGAACAACCCATACTTCCTTGGGCTTTCAGGTCAACATGACATCGTGAAACTAAGCCTTCATTCCCACTAAGAAAGAGTGAAAACTGAGACCTGTTTCGCTTCAGGGGAAAATCAAAGGAAGGCACATACCTTAGCAGTGAATAATGATCAACAGCATAAACCCAATAGGGTTTACATTGTAAGGGCCACAGAGCCTCCTGGTGACGGCTCTGCAGAACTCCAAACAGACAGGAATGTCAGAGAGAGAGAGAGAGAGAGAGAGAGAGTGAGTCAGTGGCCGATGTGCTAGAGAGATGAGTGTTGAAAGCTCCTTGGAAAAAGGATTAGGGCTGTTTATGTTGGCCAAGTGGCCCGCTGCCAGCTGCTCAAGTGTGCAAACTTCTTAAAGCTGCAGAGCTTCGGGTTGCTCGTGAATCTTTTCACTGTATTTACCCTTCACCCAGACGGTATGGATGGTTGTGCTTTGTTCAAGGGGGAAAGCCCCCTCCACTTCAGCCCCCACCTCCATGAAAGCACGCTCTACCCCAAAAACGTGCTGGATTTAAAACCAGCCTTTTTGTGACACCATCCCCCAAAAACACAGAGTGTGCATAGGTAGAGTCATTTATTTTCAACTTAAATATGAAAGCAAATGTCCACTGTATAGGCATTTAGTCATTGTTTTCTGACAGTGATGTGTCAGCCAAACCCTTCAGAACGCAGAGCTCTGCGGCCTGGAGCTAGATCAGAGCAGGGTTCGTGAGCTGTATATGAGATGAGGGTCTCATGTCATGGAATAATAAAAGGCATAGAGCCTCTGCAGCAATAGAGCTAAACTACTGAACTTTTGTTCTCGTGACTCAGAAAATACTGATATAGCTTATTTTTCCCCTTGTAGGCTATGGGACTACTGTTTGATGTAGAGGACTACAATGGTTATAAGGAATGGATTTACATATTCACAAACTTCATAACCTATTCAGCTGTCCCTGTCCTTTGAAGCTTCTACAGCAGTGAACATGTCTCTTTAGGATGTGTCTTATAGTGTGTGTTTTGGCTCTAAACATAGGGTACAAACTGTTTGGATAGCAGTGTTTAGGAATACTATCTTTCAACCAATCTTTGTGGGCCAGGCACTGAATTTCCTATTATTTTTGCAGTGCCGACCTTGTGCTTTAACTTCTACACGTAAAAAGGCAAAAAACTATACATTTTGCCTTTGGGCCTTTTAAATCCTGATGGTTGTGTTACTGAGTAAAAACATTTCATTTGTACATGTGTGTTTTATTTGATTTGTGTATTCATTGTTGATTTAGAAATACAACTGTTCATATTTAAAACATTGACTGTGGTGTACTGTTCAAATGACATGTTTTTAATCATGCCACACATATCAAAACTTTAAATTCACCCTTTCACTTGACAGCTAACAAGTTATGAAGAGTGGTTTTCTCTCAATGCCAATCCAGGCAAGACATGGGAAACTGGCATTGATCTAAAACCTTTGTATGGTGTTTGAGTGATGTAACTCTTCTAAATCACATTGCAGTTGTTCCTCACATACTGTATTTGTATACTTTGGATTTTACTGTAAATACAATGAGAAATTGTGTCCAAATTGGCTACTAGCAGCTCCACAGGCCTTGTTTATCATTATTAAAAACTATTTTTTTTTTTTACAATCATTTGTAATCCCAAATCGTATCAAACCATATAATTATCCTACTTGCAGTCCTACTCAGAAGCTGTCAAGTAGTATTGCCTGACTCCATCCCTCCAACAACAAACACCACAGCAACAGTTTGTGCATAATGCCATCTTTTGGCAATTGTAGGTACTGCAACTAATCAAAAAGGCATACTGCCAAAATACAGTACATACTCTATCTCTACCTTTTTTGTGTCATTAATAAAGTCATTATTCTATTAAAATATGTATATATATTTACCTGTAGATTTGCTGTCAGTAGTCTAACCCCAGTAAATTGTGTGTCGGTGTGTATAATCTCAATACACAAGTATAAGATAAGAAAGATAAGTTAAAGAAAAACAGACAAAAGAAAAGACATCGTCATGTCAGAGAATACTTTAGACACTTTCACACTATAAAGTTTGTATTCAAATAGGAACATGCTTTATAAAAATGTTCTTGCACATCCATCATGTCAAATTTTCCATCAAAATGGTTTCAAATTGACTTGAAAAAAAATATGTCAACATCCAGTTTCATAAAATTAAAATACTTCAGATTTTAAAAAGTGCATTGGACAAGCCACGCAAATTCACCACCTGCTCATGGTGGACTCAATTACCCATCAAACAACGTAAGATGGAGTATGCAATACTGTATAAACCTGACAATTAAGTACTTTTTTTATTATATCTCACACTTAATTCAGGGAAATTATAGATGACTAAATGTCATTTCAACACCTTGTATTTGAAATACTGCAAGGTGTCAAATGAATACATACAATCTACCAAGATGTGTATTGCACCAAAGTCTTACTGTAAACACAAAACACAGCCACAAATAAGTTAAATCAAACAATGCACACAATTAATGATCAAACCCATGTCAAATACAGTTCAACTTTAAATTTGTCTCTCATTTTATCATTTTTAGGCAAATTTTTAAAAAATATATTACTGTATTGGAACAGATATCAAGATTGTGCCCAATATGACACTGATATGATGACAATTGTTGATACTGACAACAGGCACTGGTGGAAAGGCAGGCTGTGATAAAGTCTACACTGAAATGCCTACAAAGCGGATGTTCCCCCCCAGACAAATATATTTTCCATTTGCAATTATTCAGCTTGTGTCATATGAGGAGGTTTAAGACACAACCATTTAATACCTCAAATTTAGTAAAGCACCTGAGGAACTGTAATCCCAACACAACTGTTTTGAAACCAAAGGATCAGGGATCAATAGTATCAAGAGTAATAGTTCAGGAAACAGTACTCTGAAAGCTGTTTGATAAAAATGTTAGTGTCCTAAATGGTCACACAAATGAGAACAGTGTTCAGCCATTTCACTTCAAGACAATCAATGAAGTATCTGCCTCAAGCATCACATTTATAGTATAAAATTAAAGGTGGCATTTACTGAAACATGGTGGTATTGCATTGCTTTATCTTGATCGTCACCTACTTCTGAGACCATCTTACCCAACAGTTTAAAAAAACGATTCTGGTTTTCTGAGTCTGCACTATCCTGGTCCTCTTGTACTAAGGCCTGTCCCCGAGGAGTTTGAGGAGATGGTGGATGACTGTAAAGCACCACTACCATCTGTTGGTAAAACTACTCCATTATCTTTTGTTTTGAAATAAATTACATAAAATAATGGCAGGACGATGCCTATCAGGAGCATGGCCACTACAGCATTCCACCACTGGATGCCCCAGTCTGCGCCGTGACTGGTCAGGCGCTGTCCTCTGGAACCAAACTTTTGCTGTTTTTCTGAGTTTAACAAGAAATCCTCATCTTGATCATTTGTGATCTGAATCAGTTTTTCAATATCTTGGTCCACATCCATTAGAAAGTCTGTGACCTCCTGCAGATGTGGTTGGGCTCTGGCTCGGTCCTGAGGCTTCACTGGTGTGGTGGATGAATGTGGTATTTCACCTTGAGGGTCACCTAGGTCTGTGTACATCTCTGTTAAAAAGCTGTGTTTCTGAACAGGTATTTTGATAAATTTCAGTGCAAATAAATCTTGTCCCTGCATAAGGTTGTTCACCCGCTTTATATCTGCCACCTGTTGACAGAAACAGGAATGTCAACGCTAAATATGCCACTGAAGACATCAACACCAGAAATGATTTTTTTTTTTTAAACTTCAGTGACTATCCAAAATCTTTACCTTACAGCCATATTGTAGTGCAAGCTTGTTGAGGCTGTCACCATCTAACACCTCCCGCTCCAGCAGCTGGATGTTCCTCAGACTGTCCTGTTCTTGCTCTTGGAAAACCCGCGGCCTCATCTCCATGACGTTAAGCTCCTCATCTGAGGATACAGTAGACTCATTGGGCCTCCTATTGAACATGTAAACCTGGCCATCTGCACTGGCATGGACATCCACCGGGGCCTGGAAAGCCTGTGAAACGTGCTCCCCTCGCCGCATAATGAAGCACAGCCTGTAAGCAATGTCCCAACATTAAAGCAAGGATACAAATAAAGACCTTTTTAAACTTTACTCCAAACTCACATATACATGTAACAGTTAGACTTATTCTTGCATACTTCTAGCTAGCCTCTGCTCCACTGCCTTGTGTATCTGAGCAGGGTTTTCACATTGGTTTCTTTCATGTCTCTTAGACCCGAGCAAAATTTGAGCATCTTATCAATCAAGATAAAATGAATAAGAAATATTTTCTAAGAGTCTCAGCCATTGGCACAGTGTAGTTGGTGAATGCTAAAGGAGTCCAGCAACTGAAAAACCTTCTTTATTACAAAACTACAGTTATCTATACACAGTAACATAAAGGTGTCAAATGTCGGGTGAGCATTCCTATCCAGACCCCTAGTATTCATGTTAAATTATGTTTTGACCTAATGTTAGGCCTCACAGTGGGTATCAGGCTGTGCCGTCTTGAATCTACTGGACCACATGACAGGTGAAACCATTCTCTAACCCTGACCTAACGTACCTTTAATCTGCCTTTAAATCCTACACGCACCAAGTAGAGAGCAGATACTTTGCGGCTTGCCCTGGCCTTATATCTGCTTACGCAGTGGATGGCCCCACTGGCTTGTTTAAGCAGTTTCATCTGAAAGACATGATGGCTCGCTCAGTAGTCCAGCGGTCATCATTGCTTATAGCTCTACAAGTCTTATACATACTATTTATGTAAGAAACTCTCCATACCATTGTCTGACTCAATGCACCTAGCCTCACCTAAGCAAAGAGAAGATACTTGGCCATGACCCAACCTTATTACCTACATTCTATCTGCTTAGGCTAAACTTTATTTTATCTACTCGCACTAGCACTAGTCTTACTAATAGCCACAAGTAAGCAACCCATCTGTTATGAGAAACTTTTTCATGAGCCATGTCCCTTGACCTGGCTGTCTTACCAAAGAAAAGAACATGGTTTCAATTTGAAGAGTGCAGGCAAGTGCTGTTTCGTTGAGTTGGGCCCACAACACAACACTATGGTCATTTTTACTTTTGGTTGTCACAACAAGCTCAAAGAGAACATTTGGTTAACGGCAACATATCAGTCTCGAGTACAATACCTCATGTCATAAAAACATCCGTATTATAATTGCGAAGATAGTTGCTGTCAAATAAGAGTGTGCTCGCTATGTTTTGCTCACTTTTTAAAGAGAAACTGTAAACACACGGAGCAGCATACGCGTTGCCATGGTTACCTTGGATTGAATAGCGCTACATAAAATTAGCAAGATCACACGTGTCCTTAACATTCTCACGATTTATGGGTCGTGTAAATTTAATAGTAGTTTATATTTGGGATTAATACTAATGCCACATATCTAACGTTACTATGACTCTGGCTGGTCTGCTTTGCGTTCCCAACACATAACGTTACAACCCGCACCAGAGTTCACTTGCGGGTCGATAGCTCCTTTTGAGGGGGGGTCTAAAAAGGGACCACAGCAAACAGACAAACGCACAATAGTTCGTTTGACAGCACCCTAATCACCATGCATGTTTTAAATACTAACATGAAGTATTTACATGCATTTTACTTTTCTTTTTTTTAAATCTAGCTAGTAACGTTAACGTTATACAAACTAAGTTAACGCAAACAGTTCTAGCAGGTTAGCATTAGCTTTTGACGTTCAGCATGTGAAGTTGACCTAAATTCCATGGCAGACAGCAAGTCAGCGAACTGCTTTACTTCAGCTCCAGTTACAGTTAACTTTAGCCAGCCAGCTCGTGTGCTTGACACCACATGGATAAATACTACTTACAGAAATACAGTGTCAAAAACTTTGCTGTCCTGTCCCCAACTAGTTACCTTATCCAAATGCTTTGGCAACAATATTGCAGCACACCACCTTCCCACAGCAGCCCTACCTGCTACTAACATATTACAACAGCAACTAGCTACTGGTTAGCCTACTTCTTCTTCTTTGTGTTTTACCGACAGCTTGCATCCTTAATTTTGCACTACTGCCATCTTCTGGAGTTACCGGTAGTTAACTCTAAGTATGTATCATCATCTTCACCATCATCATTATCATCATCATCATCATCATCATCTTCTTCTTCTTCTTCTTCTTCTTCTTCTTCTTCTTCTTCTTCTTCTTCTTCTTCTTCTCTTGTTTAATAGCGGATTGCAAACAACTTTTAGGTGCATACCTCCAGTATGTTCTTTACTCCTGTTCCTGTTATCCCAAATCGTTTCTTTTCTTCCATCATGTCCCTTCCCGCAGATATATATTTCCTGCAACAAGCACATGCTCAGTTTCTGGTATCTCACAATCACAAAAACCAGTTGGATGTTTCGCTATAATGTGATGTGTGCTGTTTAGGTTGCTGTCTCAGTCTGCTTATTGTTACTTGCGTTTTCCATTTTGTTACCCTACTTCTAAACATACCTACTCTTTTTTGGATTGAGTGTAAATGGCTCCCTTTTTATTGCGTTATCCCAATGCTGTTGCTACTGTTGAGTTAGGCCTATACTTTTCTCCACATTATACATTGTCCCTCTGATTTTGATCATTTAATATTGACTTCAATTCCCTTTTTACCTGCCTCTTTTTCCAACCTGTCTGCTCTCTCATTTCTCTCTCAGAATTAATAAATGTGCAGGGACCCTCATGCATGTTATATGTTCCCCCTGTCTAACCATTCTAGAATTTGTAAACAAGACTTCATAAAGACCATCCTGATGACCTCTGGCTGTACCTGACCTTATGCTTGCAAGGGCCAGGGCCACCATCCATCCATCCACATGAGATGCATTACTGCCACCTACTGGGTCGTAACAGTTTCACAGTGCAATCAGAGAATGTCTAGTAGAGAATGTCCATAGACAGGCTCTGGTGCAATCTATTTACAGTGTTATACATCCATGTGTCCACCCCGTAGACTGTAAAAATAGTGGACATAGCAGCAGTGTCGTCATTGGTTTGTGGACTGCCGTTTTGAAGCATGGATATATATAATCCCACGTACACTGTCCTGCTGCCTCAAATACTTGCAAGTACCACAAATGTATGTTAATCAAATACAATATTTACTCCTCTTTGAGTACTATTTACAAAATGAAACAATATTGTTAGTAGCAAAGTGATCCCATTCATGTTATTGTCCATTCTATAGTCCAGACCAGTTGTTTGAGGTTGGTTCAAATCCTCCATATATGTCTACAATGTTCAAGAACCTCCTGAAAAAAAGTTTATTTTCTTGACCATGCAGATCGCAGATGGTAAGCCTACTTCTTCTTTGTACCCTCTTTAGAACGTGACACACCATTGACAATAACAATCATTTTTATTTCCAAAAAAACCTCACAAAAAGGTTCAATGAAATGAGGGAAATGATTATGATGCTAATTATTATAATTATAATTTTTTTAATTGATATGTCATTTTGTTTGTCAACTGCAGTGTGTGACATTGTGGGCACCACTGCTGCATACACACAGGTTTTCCTATTTATGTGACCAATACCCGTTCACATTCATACATTGAACCATTACAAGTGAAATACATTTATGGTAATGAGACTTAAATAGTGAACTCACTTTCTGTCAATATTGTCATTTGACATGAATCCACAATCCCAATGGAATTGCTCAGTAGAGCGATAGTGAGATGTTAGACCAAATTATTATTTTAAATGTTGCTTCAATACATGCAAAACTCATGTTTATCAAACTCAAGTTTATCAAAATTTAAGCTGAAGAGCCATCTGAGTATCATGTCTAATTCACAATGAGCTAATGACATTACTGAATGTGGCCTCTTTGGGCATGTGAGAGTGTTGGAGAAGGGTAATTTGGACTGAACATGACCAGTCTAAAAACAAACAACTAAAAAAACATATTTCAGCTTACAAGAAACTACCAGATCTCAGAGAATATAAAAGATGTGCACATTTCATACTAAAAGTAAAACAAATATATATATATATATATATATATATATATATATATATATATATATATATATATATATATATATATATATATATATATATACACAGATTAATTGCAATATCTTTTTGTATGGCTTACAGCTCTGCATTAAAATGTACCCGTATCATATGTTTTATAAAATATCATCACCATACAGTTTTTTCTCTATATAAAAAAAGTATTTGAGATTTCCTTTTCAGCGTATTTTCTCTTTAAAACTTAAATGCTGATTAATATTTAGTAACTAAAAAGCTCCTCTATGTCTGACATCTGTTGGTAGAAAGTCATCATTACATCTCATCTAATCCATTAAAGCACAGGACTCCTCCATCCCTCTGTAAGCTTCCCAGTACAAGACAAGTGGTGGTGAGACAGCAACAGCAAACAGCGAGGATGCTAGAAAGTGAATATTGGTCCCCAGTGAAAGAACCAAAAAAGTTTTAGAAAAGTCAGTATAGTGGTTGGGCTTTCTTTGACCACTAGATGGAGCTATTGATCTTTCATATCTCTTAACATTTGTTCAAAGCTGCTCATCTGCTTATCAGAACTAATGCAGGGGGCCTTTTGGCAAGGGGCAAAGCATTACTTTAATTCCATTCTGTTATTGATTGCTATTGTTAACAGGTATGGAATATTCAGTTTGGTAGTTTATCTGAAAATATTACAGCCATGGTTAATTGCCTCATAAATGCCACCACAAAAAGTAGAGTAGAACCTCTTCTATCAATCCACCAAAATGAAAGCCAAGATTGTTCTCCAGTAGTCAAGGTCCAATGTCCAGCTCATGCAAAATGTCAATTTTGTACACAGGATTTGAGGGAGTATAATACGAATAAATGCACCAATAGGCATCCAGACCTTTTGACAATTAGTAAAGGCCATCACTACTGATTTTCATAACTGATACATTGAATTACAAATAGGTACACACTTCAATTTGTCTTGTCAAGACATAGTTTACACTATAAAAAGAAAACACATAGTACTGTACTGTGTTAGATACATTGGAAATCACAAATGTATGTAACGGTACAGCAACTGTTTAAAATGCTCCTCTATTCATCATACTCAGTTATTGCTATTATTTTAAATCAATGTCCATTACGGTTTGGAGCGTGACAAACGTCCTGCCTACAAGGAACCTGATTGGTCAACGCTAAACAGCGCGCATTAATTTGAATGTACGTAGTTTGATGGCTGTAATCCGATTCCTCCCATGAGATGTACAGTTTAGCTAACAGAAAAGTGACATTGGGGCTTATTATTAACAGGCGAGCGACATAAAAATTGCCAGTACGTGGAAGTGTATGTCTAAAGTGTCAAACAAGTCCATTCAAAGCGCCAGTTTGCAGTGACCCCATCCGGACAAAACCCAACAGCGTTCGTTGCAGTGCATTGCTCATTATGTGCGTAGGACGACAATGGTAAGCAAGGTTAGTAAATATCAGCATAACACGGTCCGTAGTCATAAAACAATGGTTCACCCATATTCATAAAATGATACCTTCAGTAATGTCAAAACTGTTCACCTAGCAGAAATATAATGCATGACTTCATAGCTAGCTAAAACCACATATGCAGAGTCGTTAGCCAAGGTAACTAAAATAACATTAACGTTAGCTCAAAAACTCACAAGTTTAGCTAGCTCATAAACTATAATAATAAATAACATAACATAAACTTAGCTTAGATTTAGCTAACTACTACTTAGATGCTAACGTTACTACAGTCTATGTCACAGGTTATTTACTTGTGTCATTATTGGAATAACTTTATATGTTATAAAAAAGCGAAGTGTCAAGCTGTGTGGTTGCACAGGGGCATTCCTATAAAATTACAAAACTGTTGCTTTAGCAATGCAAGGCAAATGCATTTTGGCCTTGCATTGCATTTTGAAATTGATGGTTTATGTTTTAATTAAATTTCACACAGACTCTTCTTGATTAGTATAAATGAGTATACTTTTTCAGATGACTGAAACCCCATCAACAATGCTCATAAAGGACTTGGCCTGCCAATATTTTGGAGGTTTCTGATAATATGGAGAGCAGGGATGCCTTGAATACCTTTTGTTTGCCTGCAGTCCTCACCCAAGTCCTTTAATAATGAATATCTGTAGAGTCTGATACTATTCATTTTCATTACATTAATCTTGACTTTCTTTTGACATACAGCTACACATGGTACACATAGCCTACAGTAAGCCTGCATTACATTAGTAAATCGATTTAATGCTTGACAGCTAAATAGCTCTACTTGAAATAACCTACATGGATTTCCCTTGATAGTTTCCTGTAATATTTTGTATAATGTCCTACATTTTATATTATAGTATGGTATTTTATGTATTTTTGCTGAGTGGTTTATACAGGATTTGAACTGACGCTGTGTGTTTCTTGTGTCTTCATAAAGCACGTGGGGCTTTTTTGATGATGTGTTGATGATGTTCTGCTGCAAACAATGCATTGGACATAGATTGGGTTTGATAAGGCTAATACTGATCAATCAAAATATGCCTTGATTGGCCTTGATCCCAATCTGATCTAGCTGATCCACATCGTCTACACATATACAGTACAGAATCTAGTTCAGTGGTTTCCAACTGGTCTAGCCTCAGGGTCCAACTACTTGTGACTTTATTTATTTGTTTTTCGAGCTGTTACCCACAGAGAATGACATTGATATTGATACTCACCTATGGTCAATAAAGGTGCGCTATCAGAAGGAAGGAGATGCAAAGAGAGCCCAAGCCAAGCACGGAGAGAAGGCAGTACTGGTGAAAATTGAGACTGAACTGTAATGCTATGGCAAACACCTGTGATTTGATTAGGAGCTGCAATGTATGTATTTTTTTGTAATTCCTATTAAGTGAAAGAATGAAAAAAAAACAGATATCAAGTATGATATACTTGGCTAATTGAATTGCAGTCCATACAAGCATTTTCAGAAAGCACTTTTTCACTGGAACCTTTTCAAGTGCTTGTTGTCATTAGTGCTAGAGGCAAGGACAATGAAAGTGACACAGAGGCTGAAAGTGGGAGGTTGGACACTAATACTACACAATACTTTTCTTTTCTTGTCAGGTATGATTTTATGTCCCAGCTGAATGTAAATATTGATACCATTAACATCCAGTTATCTTGGTGATATGTATCTCTGAGGCAGAGTTAAGGCCATATCAGAATATCATAGACAAGAAAGATTAGAAATGCCACGTGGAGAATGCAGGAAATGTGATTGGTCAGCAAGGGGGAGTTGTGTTTTCTCCTATAAGTTTCTGCTGCTGGTAGAGATTGTTTACAGTAAAGACAACATAAAGCAAGGCTCAGTGGTGTTCTGCTTTTCAGTAACTAAATGCTGCTCGCTGTGATTTCCGCTCTCTGTTGCAATGAATGAAAGAATGTAAACACAATTACTTTGGCTGAATGATTGCAATACAGTTGTCACTATGGAAATAGTCACTTACAGGGTCTGTCCCCTGTGAGAATGACAGCTAAAGTTGCACTGAAATCACACAGAAATTAGCTTCTGTTTTCTCTGCTGCTTGAGACGGAGAGAAAAGAGACTCCAGCGATTTCAACACACAAATCGTTAAAATGGCGCACAAGCTGTTGTAGAGTTTACCCGGTGTCTGATGAGCTCAACCATTAAAATGGTCCGTGTATGTGAGGGAGTCGCATGAACGATAAACCTGTGGAGACAGTAAAACTATCTTCTCGCTCATAGTCTATAAATGCGATTTATCCTTTTGTTTGTGTTACTTTATGGATAGTTGTTAGCTAGCTAGCTATTACTGATAACTGTAATTGTTGTAACTAAACTTATAAAATGCACAACTTACCACCACCCTCTGGAGTGGAGTTGAACCAAACCTGATTTGCATGTAGCCTATGAAAACTTAAAATTAAATTACAATAAGATTTGTGATCTGGCCAACCGAGACGCATATATACTATGTGCCTAAGTGTAAATAAAAGTATATGGTATAGTATATTGGATGTGGATTAAATGCAAATGGACCATTCAAATAGGTCTGGCATTTTGCTCAATAATGGCCATTTCCATTGGCAGGAGAAACAATTGACCAATCAGTGCTTTGTTGTCTGGATTTAGATTCTTTGTATGTAGCTTGCTAGCTACAAACAAAATGGTGACAAGAATGAAATTGAAGCAGCTGTGCAAGATGTTATAAGTCCATTTACAGATTTAACAACTCTTAAATTGCATATTTTGTAGCTTGTCATGAAAAATGTCAGAATAACTACTCCTAGTAATGACTACTAAAGCTTCTGTGTCGACTTAAAATGATGCCGAGTGGACTGATACAGCACATGCTACTAATTAATTGTTGCAAAACAAAATGCAATAACTGCCCCCAGGCAAACATGAACACAATCTGAGGTTAAATGAATGATGTGGCATGTAAGACTGATTATCAGGCTTTTGATGTGGTGACAAGTAGGACTACAGTGTATAGGGAGGAAGGTCCATCGACAAAATACACATAAAGGAACCATTCACAAGTAAAGGTGTGCAATTTATCAAATTTTAATCGCAATTATAATTTTTGGTCCTAACGATCACAAAAACAATGTAGTCGATAAAAACAATTATGTTTAACTGTTTCACTGTTTTTTTAAGTTCAATAAATGCAACACCTTTCCAAATGTTAATGAGTAATTGTGTTAAATAATCGTTGATTTTCAATATTGACCAAAATAATTGTGATTTATTAATTTTTTCCATAATCAAGCAACCCTATTCACAAGTTTGTCATCTTAGTTATTTATTCATCCGTACAGCTGAAGTGCACAACGGGATTGTAGCATTTCTCCAAACGGGAACAAATGTTGTACAAACAACAACAACAACAAAAAGTAGTGTAATTAAAGTGTGAATGTGTGTTGTAAACATTAACATTGGAGATGGAGATTGGAGATATTAGCATAGTGTGCTGTTAAATGGAAAAAACAACAGTGATTAAAGTCTACAGAGACATAATAAATGGCAGCATTTTCTGTTCCTTGAGCTGAAATTGAAGGATGGAAGTGACAAGAAATTATAAGGTTTGGAATGAATTGTTCAATATCAGAAAAACTGTAAGATTCTTGTTATTTATGTGTAGAAATGTGCATTTTAAAGCATTAGAAAAATCTTGATATACAATATTTTACCCTGCAGTAGACTGAATGAACGTGTGTAAATAAGCAGGGTTGTGGCTTGAACAATTTGATTTGTATATGTATATTATTTCTAGTCACATTTCCCAGAGGGCTAAGCTACAAGGAAGACTGTTAAACATAGAGTTAACAGCAGTCATGCATATTTCAAATGACCTGCAGTTGACTCCTTTAACTAGATAGCATAGTCGACTCAAAAGCAAATCCCATTTGATTTTGTGTTTAAGGACATAAACCAGTATCTTAATTAAAAGAATCATTCAGTAGTAATTGATCTCATATGTGGATGCTGTTACCCTTTTTTAACCATGAAAACTTGTTTTCATTATTGTATGTTCATCTGCCAGCGCAACCACGGCATTAAGTGAAAGTAAACCTTACTGTTTACTTCATTGTGTCATAAAGTCAACCTTTGCACTTGAAAACACTGAACGAAAGTAAAGTTAATGTTGCCTCAGAGGGAATCATCATATCATTTACATTGCATTCACATTCAGGGTGTTAGTCTGAATGATGATCAATAGAGCGGCATAATGTGCCATATTCTAGGGCCAGAGAGAGAGAGTGGGGATAAAACCGTGTACACTGTGTGCACATGTTGCCTGAAGAACAACAGTATGGGCTATACTCTAAATGATTCAGAGCAAAGATTAAACATTTATTGAGGTGAAAGATTCATTTATGCCACATTTATGAACTCCTTGCTGTATGGCCACATTATATGAGTTTCAGTATCTTGTGTTAAAAACATTTGTGACAGTGAAAGGCAAATGACTGAACACATGTTGATGTTGCATATGCACAAAATGCTGGCTTCACTATTTAAACATTTTCATGTTATAACTGCAGTTTGGATAAATTAGTGGTAACAGTTCAGCTACAGATATCAATAAAATACTTCATTAGGGGAAATATTTAAAAATCTCTCCTGTTTCTCAGCGAACTTTAGCCTCAAACCAGTTTGGGGAGCTTAAGTTTTCATCAAAACGAGACTCAGGGAGTCATGTGTTTTTTTTTAGGGTGGTATTGAAGGCAAGTCGATTCAAAATATACATGCACAACAATGGCAAATCTTTCATGTCATCATTAGCATCTAACACTTATTATTTTCTTTGTTTATTGAAGTGTTGACACAGGCCTGATTACACCCTATTGTCATACACTGTGAGAAACATTTGATTATTTGTCTTGCAGAAAATAGAGCATAAGATTTTTGTTTTCATCTGCTGGGTGGATGTTGAAATGAACCACAGGTGACTGGAGGTTGGTCTCGGAAATCCGTGGGGGTCCTTCAGCAGTTGGTATGGGGAAAACCAAATTAAATTGTTGTGGCTCAGGGTCATGGCAACAGTTCAGATGTTTATTGATTAAACGTCAGCTGCCAGGTGAACAGGATTCACAACTCAGAGAGGCCTAATTCAACAATCCATCACTAGTGGAGGAACATTCAAACCAACACATCATCAGTGCATGTTTAGATCTCATGTATAACTCTAATATAGTTCTACAACATTGGAAAAGTGCAATAATGCTGTATATAAGTTAGTTGTTTTTGAACTTCTGTTAGCCTAATGTTGGGTCAAATTAATGTATAACTGAGCTATGGGTAAAGATTATGACAAATGCGCAACAACAAATACAACAAGTATGTTTCTTATGGACAATGCCACCTTTCAGCCAATTTTGGATTGACCAATGTGCAATTTTCTTAATAAACTTCATAAGCTTAATGGTCACTAATTAAAGCTGCAGTAATAACTCGTTTTTTCAGTTATAGTTTATCAAAAAATGAAGCATCTATTAAGTTACAGCTTTATCCTCAATTGTCGATTAAAAAAGAATGATTCACCAAAAATTGAGACTATGTTGTCATGATAATATTCAGTATGTAATTGAATATTAGACAACAAAATATGAGGTTAACTATGCCTCTGTGAGGACAGAAATTGAGAGCAAACATGCTGGTTAAAAAAAAAACAAGCATCCTTGCATATCATAATGGTGTGTCAATGATGATGTATTTCAGGCTGCTTTGGGTAAAATTTTAGGCAAGGGAGGCCTTAAGCCACGGAACTGAACAAATTGCTGATAGGTGCTGTGCAACTGTAGTGGGGTATATTAATTTGGATCCCAAACCCTAAGGGTGACCACTCACATGAGAGACTGAGCTCTGGCAGTCGTGGTCTTTATGCAGGCCATGAGCATATAGTGGCACATAACCTTGCCCTGTCACCACCCTCACCAATGTGTCAGCTAACATTATTGTGATTGACGTTGAGCCAGCACTCCAGCCCTATGAGATCTGAGGCTCTGTATAACCTCGCCCTAGCTGGGTACCAGAGCTAGGGCATTTGGGGCATGGTGCTGGATCATGATGCCGTCTGTTTGTAGCCTGTTCCTCTGTTAAACAAGGGCATAAGCCTTTGTGACCTTGTTTAAATTGGAGCTTTTTTCATACTGTTATCTGAGCTGAAATTTGAAGGTTTTTGTGAAGTATTACTCTATTACAAACAGATGACTAAATAAAAAGTGTGCTTTTACAGAAAAGTAACAAGTTAACATAGTGGCATAACTGAAAGGGGGGAATCTATCCTCATATTGACCAATATCAGTGACAGGGAATAAATGAAACAATATACTCTCTCCTTGATCTATATCATCACCTTAGCATCCTGTAATAATTAGTTGTTTTACAATGCTGGTTGCTTATTGGTAGTAAAGTCACTGTTGAAAATGCATATTTCAAGTTTTGGTATTGATTAATCACTTGATCAGGATTGTGTCTAGCAAAGCCAGGATAGAAGGTTAATCTTAAAATTTACCAACAAAGTCTTGACAAATGTCAGTAGGTAATTGTGTGCTGAACTACAGACTGGTCTGTGAAAAACTTACCCCTCACAAAATGACCACTAGCTGGTAACCCCCAGCTGAGGAATGCTACGATGCTAAGGCAGGCATGTGAGTTACTAGCCTAATTTACCAGTCCTGTGGATTGCCAAAATGTGTAACTAATCTAGGAATCCTACTCATGAAGCAAGGCAGTTTTACAAAATCCAGTGACCTGCTAATCTAGGCATGCTTGTTAATGGAATGTTAGTGACAAGCTTCTCATTTAGCGTCACTGGCCTCTAAATTACTACCCCTGGCCTACCAGTGACTGGAGTATTTGCTGGCTTTGACATAGACATAGCGCCGCCAGACTCTCTTTAGTCCTATTTCTGGCACTTTGACTGCTTTATATATAGTAGCCAAATGCAAATGTGCCCATTGATGCTCTGATTATAAAGTGGATGAAAGAATGCCCAAAGACATCTACAGCCACCATCATGCACCTTAATGCAGAAGCATGAGTCTAGCTTGAATAGCAGCTGGAGGTTAGCTGCACACCTAATGCATATCCAGCAAATTAATGCAATAGTGGAAAAGGAAGCTTTCGACAAAAGAAATAGATGTATGCATTAGTAGGTAATGCAGTAGGTTAACCAGGTAGACTGTTAATTGTAAAATACTTCATTCATGCCTGTCGTGATACTTTTATACTACACCTCTGTTGCATATACCCCCAAGAAACATTGAGTTGAAAGGTTTTAATGTAATGGGCTGTGTTGGAAAAAACACTCCCCTTCTAAGAGGGGGCTATCTTGTAATGCTTGGTATCCTCAGTGCGAGTTCAAACTGCAGTCACGAGCGTCATTACCTTTGCTATGTGGTTTGATAGAATGTGAGCTTCCTTGTGACCGTGGGGTTTTAATAATGTATGCAAGTTGTGTACAGGCACTGCAATGTGGTTTTATGCCTTAGTTGAACCACTACATGATCTCAACTTTCCAGCCATTAAATCATCACTGACGATGGGGAGAATGAGATGCATTGAAATATTAATTATTGTATAGAAGACTGTACTCTTTATGCAGTAGTGTAACAACTGTATAGAGCGGCTAGACCCTGTAAAAATGCCATGATGGAGCTGATGGATACTCCTGAGAGTAAGCAATGGCAGTGATGCTAAAAGTAGAAATTACAAAAAAAAAATGCCTTTTGCCTGATTAAAAACCTGATAGTGTCAAAACATAGCCTGTTCAATTTACTCTGAAATATAATCTGTAGATATATACTCTGCCTTTTCTGAACGTACAGAACAAATTACAAAAATAAAGAGAGCAAACACACAGAAAATGTTTAAATAAATACCAAAAATGTGCTAGGCATTTGAGTTTGACCAACTGAAATATTACCATCACATTAAAAGGGGGTAAAAAGCCTGATGCTGACCAATATCAAAATAATTAGCTTTTAAAAGTCAGATCAGTTGTCCCTAAGTATGTCAGCCACAGTTGGGGGTGAGCATTGTTACTGTAGAAAAACTGTTTATTGACAATACTTTATTGGTTAAAACTGAAGCATGCTAACATTTCAGTCTGTGTTGCACTTGCCTGAGTGTGTATGTAGGCCTGTCACGATTACAAATTTTGCTGGACGATAAATTGTCCCATAAATTATTGCGATAAACCATAATATTGTTGTTGAGAGACCGTGTTCATCTAATATAAGGATAATGGCATAATAATGCAGGTACACCTTTTGAAAGATCAATAAACTTTTATTTCTAAAGAATATTTAATACGGGAACTGGAAGACATTTTAAATATCCACAATAAATGAACAAAACAACCAAAAACAATAAATAAAATGGACTCTCAGTCTCTGTTAACAAAAAATGCACTGGAATAAAAACCAAACACAATCAAAATGTTAACGTTACCTGAAAACAGCGTGTAGTTTCTCTTTAGCATCTCACATCACACTTTCAGTCACTGTGACCACTACTACGGTCAGAGAAATTGTGCCAAAATATGAACAATAACATCGCCGTCAACAGGCTTATCTGCTAATGTTAGCTACCGACCGTAAGCTTGAAACCATCCAGCAAATAGACGGTACCCTAGGGTGCCGTTACCTGAAACCGGTGATTTAATGTCACCACTCATTTTACGCACAGTTTAACAACAAAACAAAACGCTGAGTGAACATTACTATGTTTTTCATGTTGGTTTTGAGCGGTATGCACCCCCACTAACCTGGAAAACGGTTTTAAAACAGTAACGTTAATACAGCGTGTCGGAGGAATACAGCGTCTCCTGCAGCAGGGAGTCAGAGGCAGAGTTAGCTTCTTGTCTCATCTGGGGTCTGATAAACAGTAAATTCATCAAATTCAGTGTCCACAATGCTATTTTCCAATAAACTGTAGCTGTCATATGTCATGGGACCCGCGTGAGTGCGGATTTCATGTCGTGGCTTTCTTCGCTGTTTGTCACTTTGCCTAAGATTGAGTGACAAGTATACTCGCCCTCTTTATTTGGTTGCCATGACTTCGCGAGTGATGACGTTCTGTCACTTACCAGTTGCTCACCCTAAAGGGGAGAGAGAGCGGATGACAGTTCGCTTGAGTTCAGTAGAGCAGACGGCTCTGCTGAGTCGTGTAGTTACGACTTTATGACTTTTCATAAACAGCTGAAGGAGCAGCGGTGCGTGGTGTACATAGCGGAAAACCCTGTTGTGCGTCTGCCCTATTTCTGATACCGTGGCAGCAGAGGAAAACAAACAAGCGAGCTCATTTTTATTTATCATTCGATTAATTGATTTATTGACTATTGTGACAGGCCTATGTGTATGCAATGCCTCATAGTGTAATGTTACAGAAACCTTTACTCAGTAAACTGCTTTCTTCTTCCGGTTATTGACATCCATTTCTTTTGATTTATATTTTAGCCACCAGCATGCTGGTAATCTGAGCAAATAGCTGAAATGATAATGATTGACTTCCAGGCACCTTTTTTGTACAAACTAAATGACCAAAATAACATCAATTGTTTTTTTCTTCCGGCTATCACATAGTAAAATACCTTTTACAAAGAGTTCTCAGACTGATTTTGAAACTCTCCCTAATATAATTGGCAGCTTCAAATAGAAAGATAACCTACTAACCAGCTAACACCACAAACAGTAAACTAAAGCCCAGTCAAAGGCAACAACTCAATCCGATCATAATGAATCGTCTTTGTGTATCAAATCGTTACAAATGGATGGTTTTAGTATTGGATTGTTGACCATGTATCCAGATACATATCTAGTTGCTAAGGGAGAGATACAGACTGGCAGCTTCTTATCCTCCTGGTTATCACTGTAGGGCTACGTTCTGTTAACATTCAACAATAAGTTTGTCATTGTTACCAAATCCATAATATTCCCACGGCACTTAAGTTAATGGATTTTTATGGGGATCAAAATATTGTTTTGTTTGTTGTAGGCTAGGAGCCTGAGTGCATGTATACTCCTCTAAACCAGTATATTCCTTTTTTCTTAATGTAGTCTAGAAAACTAAACACCATGGGGAACTTTATGGAAGGAGGATATCGGCAAATTGTTTTTTACATGTGGAAATCCTACATAGCACAAGCAGTTAATGACCTCTGAATGAACCAGTAAAGGATAGAAATGAAGGAGGAGGGGTGCTGTACAGCAAAGTACGTGATTGTAGTCGCTGTAATCCAGATAAAACACAAGTGACTGATCCGTAACACCACAACTAATATAGTTGGGATAAAATAGAAGTCCTAGTGGTTTATAGAGATGGCACACACTCAGATATTTAAATGATGACAAAACTCAAATTGATTTTCAACAAGAGAACCAAATTATCAGCATTTATATTATTTTGTAGTGTTTATCATAAACAAAACATAGTGGCACTTATCTTTAATTTCCAAAGGTATTTTATACAATTCACTGAAGAGCAGTACTGTATTAACCTTCTGTAGAGAATGCCACGACCTACTAATGAAGTACAGTACATCTTCTGTCCATTTGGTGATCATCCACAGGGAAAGTGAACAATTAGGCCAAAAAAGGAAATGGTCAACACTGGGAAACAATTCTTCTGTTTCCAACCGTGCTATCCCTTTGCCACTTTTTCAAGAAGACAATAAAAGAAGACAGGCAAAACTGAGAGTCAAATCGAAGGTTAATTGGAGCCAAGGAAATGTCAACCAATTTTACCGATCACCCACAAGGGATATGCAGCCCTTGGTGAAAAAGATGCGGGAATATCTGCACAGTATATTAGCTTCCTATCCATAATGGCCTTCTGAAGAGAGTGATGATGACATCTTTTCAGCACTCTGTTCCCCCTCAAAGCATTTGTGTGTGCACAAAAGACAAAGCGAGCGTGCATGCGTGTGTGTGTTGTATGGATATATATATATATATATATATGGATGTATTCTATGCTTCATGTCAAAGTCTGTATTGTTATTGGAGATGCAAGCTCCCTGGGAACTGACAGCTGTTGGCAGCAGATCTCTGACACCTCTGTGGTCATGACATATCCATCCCCTCCAGTTAGTTTTACCACAACACGTGGTGGTTTGACAACAACAACCTCTCTGCTGAAGAATATCAATGGCATTTTGGGCCTGATATGCCATGTATTATGAATATGACAAATTTAAATGCACTTTGTTGGGATTCTCAAGTCTTTAAAGCTGTTTTTGAAAAGCTTCCATCACAGCAGCTTTTGAAAAATCACAGGTGTGAATTCAGTGTTTTTGGATGATTTTTACAGTATCCTTCACTGTAGTTAAAATCTCAAGATAAAGATTGATAAGAAAATTGTAAATGTGTATTTGTAAATGCAAAAGCTAAGGGAACTGAAATAAAGAATGAGCAGTTTATAGAGGAAATTGGCCTGGCCTTCAGTTGAAAAATTAAAAGAATTGTCACATTGTTTTTTACACACACGCAGTGGCTATATTTGTAATATACATACATACATTTTCTGTGACCAGAATTTCAGGAAGGAGGTTTAACAAACTCTGAGTCTAACCCTGATCTCTGAGTTGGTTTACCCTGAGATGGGAAACTCTTTTCTTTTGGTTCCAGAACAGCTGATATGAGTTGGTTCAATCAACTCAGAGTAGGTTCACTCAGGCAGCATGAATGGAGCCATGATACTACGATTCACCATGGTGACAACCACAAACAAACTGGTCGGCAGAAATACTCATGCGCACATACAGCGAGTTTGAACATGTATTTCGTTAGAAAATCAACACAGCGGCTGCTGAAAAAGAGAAGAATTTACGTGGGAGAAAATTGCTGCTAGAGTAAATGTGTAAGTTCCAATATAGTGTATTAATATCATATTTAATCATAAGTATCATATTACTGGTGAAATGGTATTGGACCTATAATCTATTACACTTAGGTGCAATCTAGGGCTGAAACGATTCCTCGAATAACTCAAATAATTTGATTATAAAAAATCCTCGAAGAAAAATTCTTTGCCTCGAAGCTTCGTTAAATCAATGTAATTAAGTACAATTAAGTAATGTAATTGTACGGCTCACTGTGTTTCCGCACAGAAGATAATTACTAGCGCACACAACAGGTTGACGCTTCTGTGGACACAAGACGTTTATATACTGTCTATGCACAAGACTGACGGCCCAGATTACAAATGAACGAAGACGAAAATAGCGAGGGTCTAAGAGAAGAAACAGGCGAGAGAAAACGACAGAAAATTTGGGATCATTTTAAGCTGCAAACATGCTACTACACCATCTTTGTAGAAAACATCCAGTCTACTCATCCATTCCATGGAACGAACCCGACACAAGGTAGCTAACTACCGTCTGCTGCTCTCGTCCACCGCGCTGTTTTACACAACTAGCCTACAGCATGCTACTCTGCAAATAGCGATGTTTTACCAACAAGCTAAAACGAAAGCTGTCGGTTTGTAGTCTAACTGTTTATTAGTTTGCTACTAATCTTTGGAAACTTAGCTGCTGCCGGAGACAAACCGGCTCCTCCCCCCATCATGGCCACTTAATATGCACGTGAATGACGTCATCATGCCGGTGATGTCTGCATTCTTTATTTTTTCTCCTCACTGTGTCCCCCAGAACAGTGAAGTTGAATAGCCCTGCTGTAAGCTTTGTATCGTCACATTTACCCTCTGGTTAGTGCTCTTTGCATATCCAGTGCAAAGAGCCAGAGGCAAGAAGGGGAAGGAGCTGAAAAATATTAACATTTGGGCCACCAAAAATGTACTTGGAATTTGGCAATAAAAAATGTTGCTTTTTCAAAAAAAACCTGTCTTTTGTATGTATACAAAAGACACAGCAATAATAAATATTTACTATTGCTGTTTACTAAGTATTTCTTATCCGATTACTCGATTAATCAATGGAATAATCGGTAGAATACTCGATTACTAAAATAATCGATAGCTGCAGCCCTAGTGCAATCCTGCAGGTGAAAAAGTACTAGGTACTGAGGCTGCACAGCACCATCATTAACAGAATTATAATTCATAATCTTTTATTTCAAAGGGTTTACATCATTCACCTGCACTACTGTGGAACTCCTTTTTAATGGCTCTTACTGGTTTGTGTTTAGGGAACACTACAAAAACGTTTAAAAAATGTTTCAGAGCGAGTCACCTTCTTCTGACGGCGCTTTGCTATACAGTGGCTTTACTATTATGCTCCGCATCACCATGTAAAGAAAACTGCCATTTGCAATAAAAACGTAATGCGACACAAAGAATCTGCTGGGATGTAGAGCATGTCCACCATGGGGGACGTTAGTGATATGAGGACGGATAAGGTCATGAAGGCTACATAACTGATAGACTGGGAAAAAAAACGATACCGCTCAAATAGGTAGGCTAGTATCTGGAAATGAAAATGCATCTATAGTCGGGGCCTCAATATCATCTCCCGACGTATGTTTAACTCCCTGCGAAGTAATACAGCTTCTTCATCAACGGGATCGTCGACAAAAGAAATATTTTGAGAAAAAAAATGTTTTTATAGTCTGCCTAACATGGTTACTAAACCAACGCTGTTTATTTTATTCATGCAGATAACAAACTGCGCTAAAATGCGCCTGATACAGACTGAATGAATGAATGAGGAAATGAAAGAGCGCTGTGTCAGAGGGAGGAGACTGAGAAACTCGAGGTTTATTGAA
The DNA here is from genome assembly GCF_031162955.1 of Sander vitreus. Taxonomy (NCBI): domain Eukaryota; kingdom Metazoa; phylum Chordata; class Actinopteri; order Perciformes; family Percidae; genus Sander; species Sander vitreus. The sequence continues at coordinate 13,886,235 of NC_135862.1, read as the reverse complement.
GAAAACCAATTGTCAACCCTACAATATTGGCGCAATATTGATATCGAGGTATTTGGTCAAGAATATCGTGATATCTGATTTTCTCCATATCGCCCAGCCCCAAGGCCCAGTTACCATAGTAACTGACTCTGAGGTTAAGTTACCTCTCTTTCTGAAACGGAAAACCCAGAGTTTCCCTCATCTCAGGGTTAACAAACTCTAAACCTGCTTTCTGAAACGGGCCCCTGGACCAAATTGATGTACAGTATAATCTAGGACTGTAGTCCCCTAAATATTTTAATTTAATTCATACAGTATATCTGGCATCCTGTTGTTGAATAACAACTCTCATGTATGATGCCTCCTGTTTGTATACATTATTAAGTTAGTTAAGGTATTGGAAAAAATAGGCATCTCTTAGTAGGGAAAAAATTAACAACCCACTGCACTGACATTTATAAATGATTTTAACCAGTTCAGTGTTGTTGATTTGCTCATGCAAGTGCATGTTTATTGTAACCTTATTGAGCAGTGTTCTACGGTACTTGGAGTTACCCATGCTATCACTAACATTAATTCATGCTGTCACAGCCTATAGTCTTTTTTGTGCCTTTGACTAAGGGCAACTTAGCCTTGATCTTCCTTACAGGACTGTAGAGACTAATGATAATAAAAAAGATTACTCTTGGTATAAGAAAAGGTGCTGCAGTCCAGTCTTAATTGGTGAGTTCCCTTGCTAAGTTGATCTAGTCTTGAGGCTGCCAGTTTGTGAACTGGTCAATTAATCTTCCCTCTCTCATAATGAGGTGGGGGATTTCAGATGGCTGGTCCTTCACACAAAGACAGACAATGTGCCCAAAGGATCTTCTGTCCCTGCACCAAGTGACCTGACAATTAAAAAATGTACCTCCCTACTTCCCCCTCCTCACCAGGTGGCAAATTGGTCTGACCCAACCTCATATCAAAAGGACTAACCATGACTTCAAATCAACTTCACAGGCACAGAAAGAGGGGAAAGGGCAGTATCCTCCATGAAATAAGATTGTTGTATTAAGACATATCATTCTGCCTTCCTCATTTTGAGGTAAATGAAAAGAGATTTGCTGGATCCTCCCCGCAGTGTGTCACAAAGGTTTACCCTCTCAGAGGGAAAAAAATAAAATAAAGTGTTGTAGCTTGACATTAATTTGATGATGCAGATGTGACAGTGGAATAAGCTAAATGTTTAGGGTTAAATTTGCTTGACCTTGCATTGTAGCAGGCTTTAAATCTGTTCAGCGAGGAGGATAGGAAACGGAAGAGCCGGTCACAATTAAAGGCAAAATAGAAACCAGCGATCAAAGTCCTGACATTTAACCTTTACACAATCTGTACTCTATTTATATATATATATATTTTTTTATCAATGCTGAAAGAAAAAGGGGATTGAGCTGTGTTTATCAATTCCATCATAATAAATATTAACAAATAGAATAATCACATTGTCTTTTGTACACTGTAGCTTCCTGCAACTAATTATTACCCAAATAAGTGTGTTCTTAATACCATACTGGTGGTTTTGCATGTTTTAGCGTAGGGCTGGGCGTTATGGCAAAACATGTGATCACGATATAGCCCGTTTTGAGACCGTTTTATTGCCCAGCCCTATTTTAGCTCATTAACTGCAAATCACATATGCTTTACATTATTGCCAAATATGTTAAAAAGGATGCCATAAATGAACTTGTAAATCAACTTGCTTACACTTATAAATCTAACACAATGAACATATTTTTTTTTTTTCATTTTTCTTGTAGTGGAATTATTTTCATGCTGTACTGCAGTTGCTACCTGAAGATTAAATGACTCCAACTAGAACTGGGCGATTAAAGACACGTAATAAGAAAAACGGAGATAGAAAAAAAAGATAATTAGAAACTTAAATATACTGTCAATAGGATACATTCATTGGCAATTGCATCACTGAAACAATCCTATTTGCGAGCAATCCTAAGGGATTTCCCAAAATCGACACTGCAGGATTGGTTGAGTTGGCTGAACACACCACTATGCTAATGTTTTGGTATCAAAAGTCAGATAATTGAGACGAACGCTTCTTCAGAGGAACCTTAGTGTCAACTATCTTAAATGTAAACATGTTGAAAAACAAGGTAACAGGACATCAGTGGCGTGATGATACTTTGACTATTTAAAGCTCTGTTGGGCCACAGTGCATGGTGCAATTCCAAGCAGGGCTTGGCTAAAGTCCAATCTGTCATTTAAAAGTAGACAAATGTATAGCCCCACCACCAAAATTTTAAACACAAGACTGGTACATGTCAGTTCCAAATTGATTGACAAGTCTTTACATGCATTTACATGCAGTCATTCAAAGTAATGTATTAATGGTTTCTGATGTCGTTAAAGGTGTCTTTATACCAGTAATCTTTATAAACTCAGCAGTAGGGTTGGGTATCGTTTGGGTTTTTTCCGATACCGATGCTAAATCGATACTTTTAAAATGGTGCCGGCGCCTAAATGGTGCCTGAACCGAAATATATATAATATATTTATAATGTATATAATATAACATATAAAAAGGAGCACAAAACGGCAGTTGGCGACATTAAAGAACGGCTTGTTTATTGCTAAGGCCATATGGTCAAAATTAAATGTTTGATAAATAATGTAATAACAATAATTTATAACAATGACTTATTTCACCAGTAAATTGCTGGTAAACGACAAAAACAAGCACCAGATGTGAAAAGGGTATTTTACAATAACTTAAAATGCACCACAAGGCTGGTAAGTTTCAAGTGAACACACCCACAACGGCAACTGCAGTCAGACTGTTACGTCCCGGTGTTGGAATCCTCTACAGAGAAATACAGGTACACTTTACACCGCTTAACGTAAACTGTCAGCATTTTAACCATTGTGTTTAATCCAGCTACTATCTTACGGTAACGTAGCGTCCCGTGCATCGATGCTTCTGAAAAAAAAAAAAAGAGTCGGGCACCGAAATGAGGAACCAAAATTTTCGTTCTTATTCGGTCTCGTTACTACCGTTTACGTCAGAACCGGTGCCCTATTGGCACCGCGTTTCGATAGCCAACCCTACTCAGCAGTACAACTGCAGGCCTGTATTTTAAATATTTTGAACAAAGAGAATCAGTTATGCTCTGCTGATTTATAAAGCGATCATGCGTTTGGAGCCTTGGTGAGTAACAGTCCCTTGGTTACAGCTCAGTGGCTAACCATTAAGGTTGCTGATGACATTGTTTAAGTTCACTGTTGAGTGTCAGTTGCTACAATCCTCAGTGATCCATGACTTTATCAGGTGCTGCCATGCAGAACCGTGGTACAAACCAGGAATTAGTCCACTCACTGCCTCAACCTGGTTGTTTGACCCCTGACATTTTGACATTGTCTGCTAGAATTTGAGAAACAAAATGTTTAGTCTCTTTTTATATAGAACAAACCACTTGTATGAATTTCAAATAGCTACGAGGAACTTCTAAGTGTTTCTAAAACTGTTTAATTTCCCATCTGGTGATCATAAATAGTCCTGTAACAGCAAACGAGACTAACAGTGAAAAGAACACTATCTTCATATAGTATTTATTAATGCTTCTGCCTGGGTCTGATTTTTCCGGCAAAGTCACAAAGGCAGACGTTAAGCTAGCGGCTTAATCCCGACCAGGGGCGGATCTACAAGGGGTCAGGGGGGGCACTGTAGGGCCTTGCCCCCCTAGCTGCCCCCCTAACTTTGGTGTTCAAAAACTGTGCTTGTAAAAACAAACTGCCACTATGTCCACAAGTTTCTTAAAACATTGAAACAAACAATTGATTTCTATTAATTAATAATAAATAGTAATTGTAGATGTAATCTTAGCCCCCTGCCCCTCAAATACTTAGCTACGTCCCTACATCAAACGTGCAGAGCGCTGTTTGCACGGTCTGTTGCAGTGTGGTGGCCCTGCATCCCGGCAAAGACTGGAGCGACTGAGCTGCGTCAGTTTCCCCAGGTGAAGTTTAAACACACGTTTAATTTAAAGTTACATTTGTAATAAATGTAATATATGCTAAAGGCGAGTCAGCATCAACAACAGCATGTTTATTACGTTAGCCAAACATCAAAAAGTACGGGCTTATCTGCTAATGTTAGCTACCGACCGTTACCTTGAAACCATCAAATAGACGGTACCTTAGGGTGATTTAACGTCACCGCTCATTTTACACACAGTTTAACAACACACGGTATGCAACCCCACTAACCTGGAAAACGGTTTTAAAACAGTAACGTTAATACACATGACAAGTAGTACTCGCCCTATTGTTTATTTGGTTGCCATGACTTCGCGAGTGATGACGTCCTGTCTAGGATTGAGCATCGAGAACCGATTCCTACTTGAAATCATTTCAAAAATTATGATTCCAGTAGAATCGTTTCTTTATTGGAATCGCTTGGAATTGTTTAGAGGATTTGGTTTCAAATTCGATCATCACTTCCCAATTTAATATGCTTTTAAGTTTTGGTTTCCGTAGCAGCCAGGCGCTTGTTGTGTTGCAGCCTTGAAGCAGAGTAAGCAGCGCTCTAGTGGGGCTTTATTTTACATTGAAAAAGCCCGGTAAAACTGCAAACCACCATTGAATCAAAATAAAACTTTCCTCTTTTTTGTGAAAATAGGCATGTGACCCGTTTCAACTCCACCCCTCAAAGAATCAGAATCGAGAATCGATAAGAACCGGAATCGAAAGGAAGAATCAGAATTGAAATCAGAATTGTTAAAATCCAAACGATGCCCAACCCTAGTCCTGTCACTGTTCCAGTTGCTCACCCTAAGGGGAGAGAGAGCGGATGAAAGTTTGCTTGTGTTCAGTAGAGCACACGGCTCTGCAGAGTCGTGTAATTACGACTTTATGACTTTTCATAAACAGCGGAATCCCTGTTGTGCGTCTGCCCTATTTCTGATACCGTGGCGGCAGAAATTTTACCTTGGCGGGCCAAGGGATAATATCAACATAGAGGAAACACTGGTGTAAGAAGAGAACCGCAATAGTAAGTGATAGTAAAGACTCTCACATTGAACTAAAATGGAAACACTGCTGCAACACGTGTCTTTCGGTTCAATTAAAGGCATTTATTTTTAAGGATTCTGTTATTCTACAGTATTGAAGAAAAACAAAAAACAAAAAAAGAATATCCGAATCCTAAAATTATAAACCGAATACCTACCCAACGAATAAATATCCATATAGTTGAATATTCGGGTCCCGCCCTAGTTATTTTAATGCAACAATTTGTACATTAGCAGGAATGTAGCACAACATGGATGTTTATTTAAATGTGAATGTGCAGTAAAAATATGTTGTCCTTAAAATCAATGCATAAATGTGGTAAATAATTGTGATTTTGGCCATAATCATGCAGCCATATGTGAAAGTGGATTTCTGTCTATGCAGCTTTAATATGTGGCATGGAGACATTTTGCATTTACACTTTGTTAGTAGTGGCTATTTTTTTTAAACATGACCACTTCAAGAGGTGGTTGACAGACACATTGTGATATGAGTTTATACCTACTGTGGTGTCTGTTAAGGTCCTGTATACATTTGTCTCAGTAACTGAGAAATCTTGTTTTGTGAGTCCCATGCCACTCAAAGCAACACTATGTCCCTTTTGCTGAACAGTAACAATTATGAGATCAACCTAAGTGTTAAACTACCATTTAGCTAAGCTACTGTTTACCATTAACTTTAAACACCCAAATGTCAACATCAGTCTTTGCCTTAAAATCGGTCAGGCAAAATTGTGTCTTGCAAGAGTACTGTTTAAAAGACAGGAGGGATGGATGGCAGTCTGTTTCTTTAACCAGTAGGTGGTAGTCATATTACACCAGTGATGTGTATTCATTTAAAGGCTTTAAAAAATGCATTTAGTTCCATCCTTTCAAACTCTGCAGCTGTTCTCTGATTGACGTGTGTGACGTACACAATGGATATCTTTGTTCTTACCATGCACAACTTAAAGTTACCAACAATGTCAACATGCTGCTCTATGTTACTTCTGGTTTTGCGGTTCTTCATTTGCTAAAAATAGAAATACAAACATGGCGTAGTGTAACTAGGCATAATAACACCATGAAAAATTTAACTTACACATACAAGTGTGAATACTTTTGAGCAACTTGGGAGATTTGAGTTTTTATTTCTTGCACAATTTAAAGGAGAATTCCGGCCAATTTTTTACGTTAATCTTGATCGCTATAGCTGCGCGAGTTCTTTCCATAGAAAACCCCCTGACCCGAATCAGTGCAGGCAACACGGAGAAGCTGCAGCTACATGTACAAGCGTCTTGCATTTGTGATAATATCGCGATATGTAAAGACGCGATTTCCTAATCGCAAAGGCTGCGATTTGGTCATGTGACTCGCAAGAGCAAATCAGTCTGCACCCGCAGAGAAAGCATCAACTTAGCATGCTAACGCTACGCCGTACCTTGAACAGATTTCTGTCATTCAAACATCTCTGAGTTGTAGTTTAAAACGTGTACAGCCATTTTAATTAAATAAAAATTATAATACTGTTTACCTTTTCCTGCTACAACTGAATTCCCAGGAGACAGCGCAAGGCTATACAGCTAAGCTTCAGTAACGCTATTACAGTGCAAGCCACAGACATCGTTTAGCCCGTTTCCATGTAGTTACATAGTCACTGACATGGTCATAACCACTACAGTGCTCAATTACCTATTTTTGAGGGAGAAATAATCTAAACTTTTCGCTGCGAAGGCATGATCTGTTGATATCTGATGATATGCAGGACATCCACCACACCACCGCCGCTCCGTGGATTGTTATTGGGATGATTATCACAGAAGCCTGGCTGAATACACTCACTGGATGGCAGCTAGCAGCTAAAGGCTAACGGCTATCAGCTAGCAGGGCAAGCTAGCTACCGGCAGGATCGAGACAGGGACCAGGGTAGGTGAATTTAAACAATGTCTGAGTTGAAAACGCATCTTGTTGACACGTAAGGGCCCTGTTCATGTGGCACAGACATATTAATTGCATTTTGTGTCTGGTAAGATGCACAAAGGCACTCGAAAACTTCCCCCGACAACTGCCGTTTTAGCTCAGGGGACGCTTGTTGTACGTAGCTGCAGCTTCTCCATGTTGCCTGCACTGATTCGGGTCGGGGTTTTTTCTATCGAAAGTACTCGCGTAGCTATAACGATCAAGATTAACGTAAAAATTAGCCGTAATTCTCCTTTAAGACAACTATTATTGCAAACTGAAGGTTATGCACAATGCCAATAAAAGGGCAGGGCCTATATAACATTTCACCTCTGGTTAAAAAATGTTAATAGGAATACCACACATCTTACCTTTCAGCAAAAAAAAAAAAAAAAACACCTATACCTCTCAGAAAACAACAACTTTTAACCCATAACATATATTTTGAACAGAATATGTCAAAACCTTACTCATTTTCAATTTGTAGTGACTGAATTGTTCAAAAAGCAAAACCCCTGTGTGAGGGATGATTTAACAGTGAGAGTACCCTAAGTATGGGTCAAGATCAGAGTCAAGTTTTTTTGGCTCTGTCTTGTAGAGTAGAGACTCCACCGAGAGTAATTATTTGTGGAGGGTTTAGAGCCCTGGGGGTGACGGAGTGGGCGGGAGGGGCAGAGGGTGCGCTGAAACGGAAAGCACGCCAGTGCCACTCACGGTTGATGCTCAGTGAATCTGAAAGGTCATGTCATGTTTTCTGGCAATTGACTCGATTGGTTTGAATTCTGCAGCATAAGGCCGGGACAGTGGTGTTTGTGTGAGTGTGTGTGTTTCTGCACATTTGCTAGGAAATGTGCCTCTGGCTAATCTTTTGCATTGACCTTATTACCCTGCACAGTGGCGAGCCTGCCACATAACTTGCTCCCGCTGACTCTTTAACACACAAACACATGCAAATATTTTACTCGTTAATTGTTAACATCCATAAAAACCTTTTAGATACTTGTGAAATATATACGTTCACATTAATCCAAGGCTTATGTAATGCATAACATGCAGAAAATTACCAATAAATGACAAAAACAATGATAAAAACATTTAATGCTATATTGACTATGACAAGCTATTTTCATGAAATGCTTAAATTACTAGATTTTATTAAATCTATGAATATCATTGTGGAATATGTCTGTTGAGAAAAGACAAAGAGAAGTTTATTTTGTGTGTGTGTGTGTGTGTGTGTGTGTGCGTGTGTGTGTTGCAGTCTCCACCTCCCTAAATGAACTGAGACAAAGACGATATTAACACATTTAATTAAGGTTGATCACAATCATCAAACATAGACAGCTTACAACCAGCAGCTAGCTCAGACGTATTGTACATTCTGTACTGCAGTCTTAAAGGATGTACCCAATGATATGGCTTCTGCCTTGGAGCCATTCTGTGCAAGTAATTTACCAGAACAATGTAATCTTAACCTCTACCCTTTGTTCATCATCTGGGAGGCTCAACTATCCAGCTATAAATAAACACCGTCAGCATCAGAAATATTTCTATATATGGTGTGAAATGGATCAGTTGCAAGCATGTAAATATTTTATGTCTTATTGGAATGTGTCTTAGTTATGGAAAAACATCTAATATAACCACCAAAAAGGGATGATTATGTCCTCTAGGCAATAGCACACTACATACAGTTTTACCAGCAAATCCATTGCCAGCCTTTACTCTGCCATGCCTACGCGGTTGACTCCTGCACTCCAGCAGATCGGTGGCAGAGGTCCAGAGTCACTTAGATCATTTTACCCGGGGCACAAAGGGGGCAGAGAGGAGCCAGTGACCCTGTGCTCGTCAGGCAGGGCTTTACGCCTCGCTGACTTCCCTGGTGTGACATTTCTCCTGTATTTGCCCCCACCCAACGCCTCCCTATGTAACCACCACTGCAGTGCGAAAAAGGATCATTGTCTGTAGAGATATCAATCAAATGAACAGCATCTGGGGTCAATCTGCTGTCAGTGCTCCCTCTTTGCTGTCCCAGCTCTCATGTAAAGTGACAATAATGACAGAATGTCAGAAATGATGCCAGAAGTGGCCAGTTAACGCAAGACGACAATTTTAACCCCAGTGTTCTTAAACAGGGACATTGTACCTGTCTCCTGCCCCCCCCCCCCCCCAATAAAAAAAACATGGCATACAATGGTCGTGACATTATAAAAGGATCAATTGTGCCTTAAAACACTGCCTCTTCTCCGTTGGGATATGCAGTACAACAGATGGGATTTATGCAGAACGGCTTTAATATCTATTTAAAGTGCTTTAGAGACAATGATCTAATGAGACATTTACATTTTGTTCAGCTGAGTTGAGAACGCTTAGACCAAAGCTAACTGGCATCTGATATTTACAGCATAAATGTTCTTAGATTTTGCTGATACGCATACAGTATAAAATTTAAATTTAGATATGGGTAATTTCTTCAGTTTTTACTGATTTTCACCTGGATTTTATGTCACCACATGTCCAAAAGTTCTTGTTTTTCCCTGTAAAAGATGCTGATCACTATAGTATACAGTACACAGTGTTCTTACACAATAAATGCTTCTAATAGAAAGAAAAATGAAAAATGGGGAGAAAATGCACACACGAAAAAAATGCAATGCATTCATTTCTGTTTTTAAATCCAATTTTTACCCAAATTTGTAATTTTTTTCTTTTACCTCTCTTTAATATTCAAATGAACAGCAGTAAAAAAAAAAAAAAAAAGTAATGACCCCTAATGTGTTATTCCATACCATAAAAAAACTATCTACCATTAGCAATTAATTATTAGGGTGCTGGTCATATAGTTTACACATGGATGGGGATGTTTGGTGCATATGATGATAAAATGCTGCAGTGAAGTTGGAACCTCTTGCTATCCATAAACTGCTGTCAAGGGAGTTGGGAAGAAGGGGTTGGGAAGGTAAAAGCTAGGACATGCTGTGCTGGGATCAACACGTGTCTGCAAAAGCCTGGAGGTTCCACAACAATCTGTTCCAGTTGGTTCGCTCTTGTACTGTGACCTCAATTCTTGACTGCTGTTGGATCTTCCTTGCACTCTGGTTTGACATAAGAAGAGTACAGGCAGCTCTACACCCGCCCAGCCGAGCAGAGTGGAAGAGCTGCTCGAAAATCAAACAATGACGCAGAGGAGGAACATTGAATTAACATCCGTTCATCCTGGGCTGCGAGAGCATCTCTAAAACTTGGCAATCCTGTGAAATGACACTTTCAATTGGGGTCAATTGGACCCCTGCCTCTGGATTTCAGGCTGCCTAGGGGTAATCAAGGGCCATAGATATAATTAGAGTAACAGGCTTTCATACTGTAGTTCAAACACTGCAACTGAACATTTGAGCAATACTAGGGGTCAGTGGCAGTCTGTGCAATCATGTAGTGAAAAGACCCTTTCCAACATGTATATCATCACTTTTAGGGGTGATCAGAATTTGTAGTAGATGACCAAAGGTGGCAGTTGATACATTAACACAAACTTCAGCAACAATTGAAAATTTGCAATTTAATTTGTGGCCCTAACTGCTGCCAAATTGTAATTGTTAGACCACTATTGCAAGCTCATATCCAACATTTCAACATCTCTTCTTATGCCTTGTATTTTTCAGATCTTTCTTTCTTCTCAGCTGTCTCATTTGATGCAGAAAGTGTGATTGTGGGTTCTTAGTGCTTTTCATTACTTTCTCTACTCCCTCTCAGTGGCACAGCAAAACATCTCAGCAGCGGTGACATGGTGGTCTAGTAATTATCTAATTGTTCGAGCTATGTCTTTATTTGATTTATGGTCTTGTATCAGTGGCTGACCTGATTTATAATGAGGTTCCCCCACTTGTGAAAATATGAACCTGAATTATGTGGCACCAGTCCAATTATTTCTTTGTTCGGCTGAGACTCCTGTCAACATTGATGGTGTGCATCACAAATAGCTGCCATTGAAGCTTTCCCCTAATAACAATAATATGATCCATCATTTAAGATTGGCCCAATCACACCTCCCACCGTGTTACCTACTTCATCTATTATTTTGTAGATGCACCCTTATCTCTAAAGATTGTAATCAGACATTTTCCTCTAATGGATTATTGGTAGTTAATCAGATTGGCGTTTTCATCGCAGTGTTTATCAATTTTACACCTGCCAGGTACAGTATGTGATATGATGGTCATTACGGCAATATTGTGTCTGGAAAGCCACAACAGCAGCAGCAGCCGGGAAACAACATGACTGCGCCTTCCATTAATCCAGCAGGCCTCCCATTATCAAGTTCGGGCCACAAAGTCAAAAAACTGGGCACTAAGTGGAGCAAGTTGCTTGGCACAAGGACAAAGTTGACAGAAAACATGAGGCCCCCACACACTGTCTGGACAGCAGGAGGCTGTGAGTACATGGGTTGAAGAATAGACCCAGCCACAAACACATCCACTATACAGATGAGCTGCCCCCTTCAAATTAGCACCGAGCACAGAGACTGCTGCTGGTGTCTGATGAAAAGATGCACGGCTGCCACTATTTGTGCCGCTAAGGCATTCATCAAATTAATTACTAGTGGATCCAAGTACCTCTCTGATACCTCTTTATTTTGAGTCCGGTAAATGGGGACTCAGACTAGTGCTGACAGAGAGGCCTAATACACCCAGTCTTTCGCTGCACATAATTAATTGAAATCTTTGCTAGCTTGACAAATTGGAATGATGAATCTATCTTCTATGAATAGCTTAAGAAAAAAATGCATAATCAGTCAAAACCATACAGTAGAAGCAACATCTTGCTCTCCCCGTCTCACTCACTCGGTCTCTGTCTCTCTCTCTTTTGCTCTCTGCAGCATAGTATGATCCATTAGGCTGTGAAAGCATGGCTTGTTGAGAAGACTTCCCTTTCTTTCACCAACTCGATTGATAACTTTGGCTTCTTTCCTTAATAGAGCGGTCAAGGTGGAGAGTTCCTTTGTATAGTTCAATAGAATAGGGGAGAACATAAATAAAACTCTTCTGTTCTTTACAAAAGGAAAAGGATACATTGTAGTCTCTAATCTTTGAAATCATAGATTGTCATAATAGTCAATTTAAAATATGAAAAAAAGCAAATCAGCAACAGTGGCTATAATCAGTATTTTTTATTTAAATAAAAATGGATTTTTTTGTGCATTTTCAGCTCAATGTTGGCTGCCACTCTACTGTTTTAGTTCACTCTCATAGCTCTAAAAACCCCCTCGTTGCTACCTGCCCAGCACCGAACGAAAAGACAGACGTGGTTAGCGATTAGCTGGTAAACCTAGTGGAGGAAGAATCAGTGGCTATTGGAGGAGTGGCTAAAGAATCAGATATTTCTCTCAGGAGTTGGTGGAGACCAAAATCAGAGCCCAAAGGAGAGTGAATATTTTTGGACATACAGTCACCAGGTGGACAGTAGGCTACACCGGCTCGGCAGTCCTGCCTCCTGCTTTGCTGACGTGCTGTCATGCTTCTGTGTTGATAGCGTCTTGCTTCGGTAGCTCAACGCAATTATTTTTGTCATATTCATCATTACAGCGGCTAATTATCCACTTTACATTTAAACCTAACGTTACACAAGCACACTCAAGCACTCAAACGATACTTTTTCAATAACATTTTATAAAACAAAAAGAAATGACAACATTACAAAGAACAAAACATCTTTTTATCTATTTTTCAGCTTATTTTCCGCTTTTTTTTTTCAGATTTTCAGATTTAAAATGAATTCGTCACTCGTGCTGATTAAGGTAGCTCGGCAGGCAGACTTACCGCTCCACCAGAAAATAAACAGTAGACATTATAGTTCTGATAGTTAAAATCGCTTTAATATATGCGTAGGAAAAAACAATCGCCGATCATTCCCTCAATTGTGATATACGATCTGATTGCCAATCGGCACAAGCCTAGTGGGCAGAAACATGACTTGAAATTTATGCTAATGTTGCGCCATATCTGCTGGATTTGTAAACAGGCAACTGTTTTCTAACAAGTTATCAACTCCAAAAATGATAATGTATCGGTGTTGTGTTCACAGGTTGTTTCTATTGCCCCCAAGTGGCCCAAAAAACCAAAACAATCCAGTTTTAAATCTTGGGTCAATATATATTATACATTATTTTGTTTCTTTTTGGTGCACTTGCACCTGTTTCTGGTAATTACCTGTTTCCAGGTGAACCTGTTTGCACTGAGGTGGGTGGAGTGGCGCAGCTGAGGTAATGTTTATGTAGGTGGAAAAGTGCAATTTTGGTACTCGTGGCACGAAAGGGCACTTATCATCCCACCTGCTCTAGCCATCTCTTATTGCAAACAGGCATAAACCGCAGTCTTCCCAGCTATAATTAGTAGTAGTAGTATTAAAAAAGACGCTGTGGCAGACAGCAATGCACATTAATTCACCTTTAATTAGCTGTTCAACTGCAACTCCATACTGACTTTTTAAAGCACATATGTGTAGATTATGTATGTGGTAGTAACACATCACATGCCGTCTGTTGTCTATTTGATACTATGAATTGGAGAAATTACAAAAGAAATGTGGTGGACCCCACAATGCAGTGTTTACAACCAATACCAGGTACTATTGAAACAATTAAACTGGACTTGAATATAAGCGGCAGTTTATATTAATTCGAGAGCATGGATAAAGTAATTAAGTGCAAAATTAATCATTTCTCCTCATTTATTATTATGTAATTTAAGAGAATTTGCCAGGTACCTTAAGATTACTCTTTAGAGGGAGCTCTAATCTGTTAGGCTGCTGTATGGAGTCAACGTTACGGTGTATTGTGACGTGGTACTGCCTGTCAATTTTTAAAGGTTATAATTAAAAACAACTGTCCTATGGAAATAAAGGTTTCTGTGTTCCACATTTCCTCTGATTATGTAGTTGGAGTTGGATTTTATGGAGAAAAAAATGGTCAGCGTTATTTCAGCTACTGTAACTCACATTTACACTTACTGAATTTGCAAAGATGTCCTGTGCCACATTTCCATTGTTATCAGAAAAATACTGGTTTGGGAACAATATGTGATTTAAAAGACTTCAAGGGTATGATAAGGGTGTTTGGAGGGAGGACAACACCATTGCCATATGTGGCAGTAGATGAAATATAACACGAAAAATATGCACAGCAGTCTGTGTTTGTGTGTATGCACATGTGTATGTGTACATGTATGTATCTGTGTGGGTGTTTGCGGATTGAGAAAACACTGAATGTGAAGGTTGCTGCTGTGAAGGACACATCTTGTCTATGGTAAGTAGTCATCCTTAATAGGTTTGGTTTGGATGTGAAATATTGGTGTGCCAAGTCAGTATGTGACATTAGTGTTGTCTCTGGGGAAAACTGCAGACTGATCTCAGTTCAGCATGTACCGAGACAGGATAGGGGGCTAAATAAAGGCTCAGATAGATGAAACTGAACCTAAACCTTACAACCCCAAAACAATCGCTTCACTCCACCTTCTATGATGAACATGTTCGTCATATGTAGAATATTGTTGCTAGAAAATATACCTTTGTATGAGCATGAATGTTTTTTCTCAATTTTCTCAATCAGTGTGGAGCATGAATGTTTTTTCTCAATTTTCTCAATCAGTGTGGACTAATTATAATCATGCTAATTTTAATGCAGTTGATTACCACCATCAAATACTGATGCTTATGCTTTCGAGACTGTGGAGGTTTGTAACTGAGATTACCTTGATATGAATCGGGTTAGTATTATAATGATAACTATAAAAACACAGGGATGTAAAATTGAATGTTGAAGACACAAGTATACTTTTTGTCTACGTATGAAAGCCAGTAGAACAAACAACAAAAAAAGGCTGCAGGAAGCTAAGGGTTTTACTTCTTTTAAGAAGTCTTGGCTCTCTGAATGAAGTGGTTCTTTGATTGAAATCCTTGCCATGGAGCGTGACATGAGCATTTCCTTTCTGTTCTCCTATTATCAGCTGAGCCTATGGTGCACAACCTAATCCCTCTTCATCAAAGCGGTGTGGGCAGCAGTCAGCAGGATGTGACCATCAATTAATCACCCACTACCCCCCTGACCAAGCTCAGTCCCAGCACAGGTCAGTCCCAGCACAGATGTGAGGCCTCATTGGTTTTAAACACTCTCACTGGGAGATCTGCTGCAGACGTAAGACTGCCACAAACTGGCTTTGTCAAAGGGCTTCTGTAGACAGTGAGGCTGTCCCCAATATGTGAGTCAGGCTGCTCTGAGGGGAGGTCAGTGTGAGAAAGCACAATGAGATTAACCTTTAAGCTGAGCCTTAACTACTTCCCCTTTATAGTCCTGCTTTAGTATCTTAACTTCATTTTTAATTGCAAGGAATGCTCCGTATTTTCTGTTTTATTATCAGTATGCCTTCTATGAGAGTTAAGACAAGCTAGTGCGCTCAATTCCTCAGTTTCACCCTCAGGGTTTCACTGCTCTCCAGCTAAGCTGTTTTCTGAGAATTCCATTGTCTTATTGGAAATCTTCTGAATATTGGATAAACCAATTTCTCCAAAGCCCCTATCCCTAACCCAGCATCCCCTGCTCCAGCCGCCCAATTCCCTACACACAAGGCAGATAAAACACCAGCTTGCTCACCTTACATTTCATTAAAATGCAGGTAAATGTCATTTCAAAGTACATAGCCATATAATATTCCATGTAAATTTAAGCATCTCAAGACCAGTAGCTTAAAGCACTGCAGAACAGAAGGGTTGCAGAGTTCATAAATGAGTAAAAATCTCCAAATGAGTTTGGTGACCTCTTAAACTCCATGAAATTAATATAAGCAGACATCCTGCGCGCTGCAGGCTACTGCAGAGCTTGGGAAGATGACTTAAGCTCTCTGAGTTCCATAAAAGTTTTATAAGTTGACTTTCAAGACACATTGTAGCTGCTTACTGGTGACGACAGGGAGCAATATGGAAGCAACCAAACCTTTACTACCTTCACTTAACCCCTCATACACATACAGGGGAAATACTGGCATCAGAACATTTAACATCACCCCTGAGCTTTGCACAAGAGGCTCATCCCAAAAGATTTCAGATTGAATTTATATAGGGTGCGACTATCACATGTCTGTGAGGTAGTTTACAAATTTTAATGATAATTTTAACTTGTCTTTTTATTGCTACTGCTGTTTTGTGGGATGCTGTCACATAAGATTTAATATACTGTTGGTTGGTGATATATATATCCTCTCGGTTTCATTATTGGATGCACAGAGTTTCTCTGAAATTAAGAATTGTAACTCATTACTCCACCTCTGTCAGCCATAACTCTTTATAGACAGCAGGAATAGCAGATCATGTTAACAATTAGCTGCTTGTTTGATTGTAAGTCTCCATTGTCAACTCCAAAACAAGAAATGACCAGCATGACTTAATTGATACATTTGTATGTTGTATTTCTTAAAATGTTTCTTATTATAAAGTGGAGTTGTGACGAGATTTCTCATTGAGGTACAAATTGTCTTGCAATATCTAAATACCGGTATATAAGTGCAGAGCAGCAGCCAGTAGACGGAGTCTAACGTGGTTGGTCTTATAATACATCTGGCTTTGAAGATGAGTTTGGCTTGGACCTATAAATTAGTATAGAAGATCCCCTGCCCGTTCGCGAAAGTTGACTATGAGTTCACTTTTACAGAGCGGTAGCGAAGTTGCAATTGTAAAAACTTGTCTGTAAAACCCAGCGTAGAGGGTACGGCCACTCTCATTTGCGCCCGACACACACGCTGACTGCAGCGTGCAGTTCAGTGTGGCGCTGACTCGTGCAGATCGCCCAGATTGCTCTCTTTTTTTGTCTCTTTTTTCTCGTGTCTTTTTTTTAAATGAGTTGGAAGCAGAAAGCAAAACCTAACTTTACTTTTGATGATCTTAAACAAAAAGAAATGTTATCCCCTTGTCATAAAATGGTCATAAATCAATACAAGAGCAGCCTACTTCCTTGTTTACTGCTGCAATGACGCTTGCGTTGTAACCTTGGTTCTCTAAATAAAGACTATTTTTCCAGTCTTATTTCTTAATTGACGTTTTCTTTAAAATAGTGTCAAAAGCTTGTCTCGTCTTGTTCTCGTGAACCCAATCTCATGTCTCGTCTCGTGAGCTGATTTTCTTGTCACACCCCTATTATTATTATTATTATTATTATTATTATTATTATTATTATTATTATTATTATTATGTTTTTAAAGAGGTTATATACATACAAATGTACTAAAGTGATGCTCTTTCACAAGAAGACCTGCAAAATGTGTTCCACATTCAACAGCAGCCTATGGAAGAAATTCTTCAGTTGTGAGATATTTTTCTCTGGAGTTGGAAGGAGATAAAAACAGGTAACAAGTGAGTGAATATTGGATTTGCAATCATATAGTAACCAGACATATGATTCCAAATGAACACAATGTTGCGAATGCAAATGTGCAAGTCAGCAATTGTTTGCTAACACGTTAGCCATAACAACTTGATTAGTTAATGGCGGTTGTGTCTGTCTATGTTTTAAAAGGTTTTTTTTGTCCCTTTGTGGTTTTAAAGGGAAAGTATTATACACTCAACATTATTCTGCTCTTTCTGTAACCTTTTCTTAGAGCAGCACCCCTGGCAATTGCACATACCTTTTTACCTGCAGCTGCATCGAATGTTCTAATTACTTTCTTTAGCCTCGAAGGGTATGTTAACTGAGTGTATGTTAAACTACTGTAGCCTGCTCCATCCTCATGAATCTTAACACTGTTCTTATAAAAGGTGATGTATTAAATCTCTAGTGTCCCAGAGTGTGACTCTCAGTTGGTGGGATACTAATCTGAACACGCCTCTGGAAACTAAGAGAGAGAATTGGCTGTTTAAATATGATGAAGCACAGTGATGCCATGGGTATTTGCTAGCGGTTATCTCGTGTTCAGAAGCTTGCCCAGGTTAAGCAGCATGTTTTTGAGGAAAATTGGCCAGCAAAATGAATGGGAATACTGAAATGTGTTTAATGAGGATGAAATCGACTTCTCCCTTAAGGGTGTACTCATACTTAATGAGTTTTACCTCCAACCCTAAGAGGAGATTTACAGGAATAATCTTGCCCAAGTTGTGAATTTGTAAGATCAGATGTTTCTGTTTATTATGTAATGGTTGTAGGAATGTAAGAAATGCTAAAGGCTCTGACACACCAACCAACCAATCGGCTCCCGTCTCTCAAAAAAGTGCCTCGGAACACACCGAAGTGAAGCCGACTTGAGCGTATGTTCTGCGCGTGCGCACGACGTAATACGTCTCCATAACAGCAGGCGGCGCTAATCTGTATTGTTGCCCAAAAAATGAAAACACGGAAATGACGGAACATCTCTCTAGACCTAGTAAACACAGAGCACGCTGTCATCAGTCATTGTTTTCATCAGAGAGTGTTGATAGTAGTCAAGAAGGATCGTTGTCATTACTCACTGAACGGAAGAAAATACGATGGCTAGTAATAAGAAGATACTGGCGTTGTCAGCTCTCGGGCTTCTTCTTGTGGAAGAAGCACTGATTCGCTAGTCAAGGGCTAGCACTCCACCAATCAGATTGGTCATTGAGTCCGGCTGCCCACTGGCCGATTCAACAAGTCAAATGGACGACGGCACAGAACACACCGAACAGACTCAAATAAGTATTTATTAGTAGGATAACCCCTTGAGATGAATTATCTCATTTTCGAGTGGGTCCTTAAAACAATTAAACAGTAAATACAAAACACAAAATACATTCACAAATACATACATCACTCCCAAGCCCAACTGCTCCAACAACAAATGACCCCCCTCCCCCATATAAGCACAAGTAAAAACACAGTAAATTTGCATACATCCCAAATATGCTGCTATTTTAGTAGATAGTTTAGTAGGAGCCAACTCATAAAATAAATAAATAAATCAACAAAAATCGTAATATGTCAAGTTAGAAACAAGAGCAGGTTAATTGTAAATAATTAAAGTCAGATGCCTTAAACAAAACAAATGAAGTAATTGATCTAAGTGAAGTGGGCAAGGTATTCCAATCAGATGGTGCTTTAAATTTAAAGGCACATCGTCCAATTTCTTTGGAGATTCTGGGAACATAGAACAAGGGGTACACAGTATGTCTCAGACTATATGCTGATCTATAAGGGATTTAAATGTTGTTTCAAATAAGTAAGATAGTTAAAGAAAAACAATTTAAAAATAAAATGCAACCAGTGAGAATGCCTTCTAGATTTAGGTGTTAACCAATCAAGCGACTCATACATCAGGCAATGATGGGTTCTATAAGGACACCTCAGAACAAATCGACAGAGACTGTTATAGGCTACATTGAGAGGGATACGATTTGTTTCAGAGGTATTCTGATAGATAACATCTGCATAATCTAATCTTGGTAATAGAAGCTGTGAGATAATCCTTTTCCTAACCTGTAGTGTAAAACAGTTGATAGAACGGTATAGTGTTCTCAGACTATTGTTTATTTTCTTAACAACTAAATTAATATGAGGTTTAAAAGAAAGCTGAGAGTCAAGCAAAAGACCAAGATATTTAAATAAAATTTGTTATGTGAAAACCATTTTTGAACGGCATCAAAGTCAGCCTGTAGTGAATGCTCAATATGTAAGCTATCTGGTTTGGAGGAATAGATCACTGTATCATCTGCATATAAATGAATATGACAAGTAGAGCAGGATTGCGGAAGATCATTAATAAAAATAGAGAATAACAAAGGCCCAAGAGATGAGCCTTGATGTACACCTTTTTCAATAGTTATACATTTAGACTGACAACCATTATAAGAAACATACTGGCGTCTATTATGAAGGTATGAGTTAAACCATAGTAAAGAATGTCTAGAGAAGCCAATAGCAAAAAGTTTGTCAAGGAGAAGATGGTGATCAACCATGTTGAAAGCCTTTGTCAGATCAATGAAAATTGCACCAGTAGGTATGTTATTATCTAAAGAAGAGAATATATCATTGGTGAGATTCATAAGAGCAGTCTTATTAGGTCTGAATCCAGATCGGTGTATATAGGATAGGATATAAAAAGTCATTGACATATTGAGATATTTGATTAAAAATTAGCTTTTCAAACCTTTGCTATGCTATTAATGATGGAAATGGGTCTGTAGTTATTGAGGTCAGAAGGGTCGCCACCTTTATGCAAAAGTGTAACTTTGGCACATTTCCAGATTGATGGAAAGCTAGCGCTAATGGGATCTCTGTTTCCAGAGTCACGCTTTACTGGACTCTCCCGGTGACCATGCTGCCCAGGTGACTGGCGGCACAGCGAAAAGCCGCTGCTGACGTGTCCGGAGCTCAGCCTCCAGAGCTCCGACTGCTGTCTGTGTCTGCTGATCAGTATTAAAATTAGACAGTTTCATAACTGGTTAAAAACATCTTGAAGTTGCGATAAATAGAAGTCCAACAGTTGGTTTTAAGCTGATGTGAACAGTACCGGAGTACGCATGAAAACCACAGCTGCAGCTGCTTTAACAGCATTGATTGAGAGGCGGTGGCGTCCCGCTGCAGAGACACTCTGCCCCCTCCCGTTCATGTAACAGTCAGTTAAACTGTATTATACACACTACTAGTACAGTGCCCGTTGAAAATGTGCCTGTTTGGAACGGACTGATTGCTTGGCCTGTGGTATTGCTGCTTGTAGAATTCTTCCAAACCAAATTGTACCCCAAAATTACTTACAGAAGGAACCCAAACCACTTATATGCAACTCCACTGTATAGCCTACTACTGACTTACAGTGTATGTTTACATCAGAGGAAGACAATGTACTACTATATTTACCTGACGTTGCAGATTAGAGAGAGAGAGAGAGAGAGAGAGAGAGAGAGATATTGTATGTTCAACATCACTGACAATTAGAGGTCTGACGAGATTTCGCAAGATTAAACATGACGAGATTTCTCGTCGAGGTAAAAAGTGTCTCGCGATATCGGTACACAAGTGCAGAGCAGCAGCCTTGAAATTAGCATAGAAGATCCCCCGGCCGTTCTCCAAAATTGACTCGGAGTTTACTTTTGCAAAGCAATAGTGGAAGAAAAAATGCTCAAAAGGTGTCAGAACCAAGACAAGACCATTGTCATTAATTAAATATCAACGACTATATCAATCAATTGAAACTCCAGTTAAAGTTGAAAATGTTTACCTATAGTTTTACAGTCCAGGAAAGGGTATCAAGGGCGACTTGATAGGAGTAGGATGTCTGGTAGCTCAGGTCAGGTTTGGTATTAAACTGAATGCAGTAGAATTAGAAATACAGTCTTTTGTTCCATACATTTGTCAAAACATGGTGCCTACTTTACCCACAATGCAACTTGACCACCAACAGTTCGGTCCGTTTTGGTTGTGTTGTCATAGTAGCAGCTAATGTAGCGTTAAACTGCTAGCCAAAATGAGGAGCAGGCTACAGAGGTCTGGTAACTTCACTTCTTTGAACTGTTTTCCTTTTCAAACTTGTAGTCAGCACTGCAGCCCCAACCGCAATGCCTTAAGTCAATTTATCCAACTTTGTGCAGCTCCCTCAGGAGCCACAATAGGCTTTATATAAACCTGAAAACAGACTTTCATGTGTAAAATCAGTTTCTCTTCAAGATGCAGGTAAGCGCAGGTCTTGGGTCTCAGTACAGAACTATAGTTTGAAAGAACTAACTGAAAATCTTGAACTGTACCAAACCAGTACAGTGTTGTTTAGTAAAGAGGAAATCCATCTACAGCTGATGTATATCACATACCTGCAAACTAGTCTAAAATGGGAAAATGTCATCCATGCAAATCGTGTAGATCCGAAGAGTTTTTATTTTTTTTTGTGGGGGTCCAAAACCCGGTGCCTTAACGGCCCTTATCTACCGGACCGAATAGCAACGCGGATTTTGGTGCCTTATTTAGGTGCCACTTAAAGGCCTTCGCTTCTCTCTGATGCTCTGAAAACGGACGTTAGAGGGAACTGAAACATGGCACGGGACGCTAGTAAACACTACACTCGACAGCAGGTAACGTTAGCCTACCTAAAATGCTGATGCGGTGTCAAAGTGTGTCTGTATTTCACTGTAGAGGATTGCAACAACAGTCTGTAACTGTTGCCTTGCCTCGCCAGCCTTGTGGTGCATTCAAAGTAATTGTAAAATACCCTTTTCCCATCCAGTGGTTGTTTTTGTCGTTAACAGGAATTTACTGGTGAAATAAGTTATTGTTATAAGTTATTGTTATTACATTTTTAATAAATCATTTAAATTTGACCCTGTGGCCTTAGCAATACACAAGCCGTTCTTTATTGTCGCTGTTTTGTGTCACCTTTTTCAGCCCTTCTAAGTTTGCAGGTATTATATCAATAAAAAAATACAGTACTTTAGCTCTAATATATACATTATATTTTGTGTTAGGGTTGAAGAGGAAAAGCATACTGTATATCAAATTGTGACCCTGTGTGGCACAGGGCTCTATGGACATGAGAGGGGAACGAAATGCATTAGTATCTCTATAAACTTATTCTTTAAGGTAAAAAAAATCCAGAAACGCGTAACAAAACATAAACAGATTTCCCTAACATTAGTTATTTGTAGTTATTTATGAGTCCTCACTAAAATATCAAAATATATTAAAGTTCTGATAAACAAAATTTATAAAAATACAAACTTAAGATATGAAACTTAAAGGGTTAAACACGAGTGTCACATTGTAGAGTGCCCTCTGTTGGACAAACTTGATTGTCAACATGGTTGATGGGTGTTTTGTCTGTTTTTATTTTATTTTTTAAATATTCATTTATCGGCCATTATAAATGCCGATACTGATAGTTTGGAAAATGCCTAATATTGGCCGATAATATCGGTCGGGCTCTAGTACACTGACTGCGTTTGAAGTCACAATATGCTGTAACAGGCTAATCTCATGTCCCAGCACTTTATGTTATCTATATAGTGACAGGGGATATAGTCTGTCATCTGTAGAGGTAACTAGGAAGTGACTAAATCAGAAACAAGGCTGTCCCACTCTGATGAGCTCCATTTGTCTAAAGTGTGCTAATAGTGTCACGCTTTTATTATAATGCAGCTATCCAACACAGTTCTGAAAAGAATAGTGATGGCGTTACATAAGCGTGATGTTGTTTCAATGAGGAATACAGCCAAACCATGATTTAAACAGCCTGAGCTGTATTCCAAAAATAACATGGCCCTTCACATTGACAATAAGATAAAAGATAACCAAGCTAAAACTTGTGTCACACAAATGGCCTCATAACCGCAGTGTTAATGTACAGTAACTATTGGTTTTGTAATGCAACTTGCCATAAGTTCTTACCTGCAGGACATTTGGGACTCTTGGTGAAATGTATCATGTGTTTTATTTATACTTATCTTTAACCATCTTACATAGATGAGCTTACATCCTGAATGCATCTTATTCCACTCCATGTGAGTATCTTCAATAACACGACACAGACCATGCAAACAGCGAAAAATGCAAGAAACTGTAAAAACCTAAAAGACCAGCTGTTGTAAACACGTCTGCATCAGTCATACATTCTTAGATATTAAACCAACAACCCTCAATTAGAAGAATATTTACAGAGCTTGTAGGAGAGCAAACAAACGGCTGTTGTTAATCTGCAGAAATTAAGAATGATGTGCTGTTATGAAGTTTGAAAGTAAGACATTTTAATATAATTTTCAGCAACACAATATTTTAATAACTAAGTAATAGTGAAAAGTGGTGGCATGGTAGCTTACAGCAAGTAGGCACTCTGTTTTCAGAGTTTGATCCCCGGTCCGGGCAGGGCCTTTCTGTGTGGAGTTTGCATGTTCTCCCCATGTTTGCGTGGGTTTTTCATTTTCAGAAATGTTGATTAATGTGCATTGTCCTAATAAATACATCTTAAATATGCTGTGCATGTCCTGAAAAATGAATTCCCTAAAAAGTGCAGAATTATACACTGTTGACACAGTAGAAGAAAAAGGAGCCAAAAACTCAAAACAATAGAAAGCATGTATTGTATTGTTGGTTTTCAATGTTTCAGTCAAAGGTGATTCTTTGTTTTCTAAGAATCAAATCAAATGCATTGTTGTCTGGTACATGACCTATCCATTGTTTAGGGGCTGAGTAGAGAACATGTTGGCGGCAGTGGTAGAAAGTAACTAACTACATTTACTCTAGTAGTGTACTTAAAGCACCCATATTATACTCATTTTCAGGTTCATAATTGTATTTTAAGGTTGTACCAGAATAGGTTTACATGGTTTAATTTTCAAAAAACACCATATTTTTGTTGTACTGCACAGCTCTCTCACTGCTGCAGATCCTCTTTTCACCTGGTCTCTGTTTTAGCTACAGAGTGAGACCTCTTTTCTTCTTCTGTAGTATCTTTGATTGCACTCGCACATGCGCAGTAACTCAGATGTAGATCATGTCAGCTAGCTAGCTCCATAGACAGTAAAAGAAAGGCTGTTTCTCCAACTTTGGTCAGTTACAAGGCAGGATTAGCTGGGAGACTTCTAAATGAGGGCACACATGTAAGTAGTTATTTTGTAGATTATGGTGAACTTGTGTGTGTTGTAGCAGTGCTTTGCTATTGAGAACGAGGTAGCATGCTAGCGTTAGCATTAGTATGCTAATGCTACGAGCTAACGGTTGCGGTCAGCCAGCTCATTTCGGCTTGTGACGTCACAAGCCGTGTCAATTTTGAACAGCTCACTCGGAGACTGAAGGCAGGACACATTCAGAAACCGTATCTCACTCAAAACAGCATGGATGGATTTTTTACAAAGTTTGTATGCGTGTGGAAGCACCAGAGACACAAAAGAACACCCCAAATCCCAGAAAAAGTGTTTTTTTCATAATATGGGCACTTTAAGTATTTATATTTTGTGCTACTGTGTATTTTAATCCAGTACATTTTAAAGAAAAATATAGTAATTCTTACTTATCTACATTTATCCGACATATTTGATCATTTTATAAAACATCAGGGTTAGATTAAACTTTCCAAAAGTATATAAAGTATTTATAATTAGCTTCACATCAAACTACTTGATTGTTTTTGTATAGTATTGCTACTTTTACCTAAAAGGTGAATATCTTTCACCACTGGTCAGAAGTTTAGAACTTCATACAATATCCTTACATATTCAATTTTTGTTTTTCCTGCAGCCGTTGTTTGTGTAAATTTTGCTTGTGAACTACATGCATGTACAGTACAGTGTATTTTACATAGTATTCTCTTTCTTTCATCTCTCATGACTCCACATAAAATAAGTAATATGAAGAAAATCAATAATTATAAACGCCATCTGTTCTGTTTCCTAAGCTTTAGTTTCTTAGCTTGGTGGAGCTTTGCGGTAGAGTGATATAGTGCATGGTATGATGAGATTATTAGGCTTGAGTGAAAAAATGAGGTCATAACCATTGTATGCAATAATCTCAGTTACATGCACCATCAGTATGGAAAATGTGTGGGTTGGAAGCTCACCTAGTGTGTGGGATTGTGAGAGAGGCACACAGACTGCTGGATGCTGCAATCTCCCCTGTGGGCTAATAGATTTGAGATGACATGCTCTCCGCTTCCGTGCTGAATGTTCACTGAACTTTCTGGCAAAAGAGGCTGCCACTAAAGAGGGTTCAACCAGAGGTTAATATAAACAAACAGCAGAAAATGGAGAGCTAGGGATTATTAAATACAGGGATGACTGACAAATCCCTCATTGCTATTAGCCCTTGGCCTGCACCTATGCCCCTTGCCAAAAATACTTTCTTCCCATTGTTGTACTGATGACCCTCCTTTATTAAGTTTTAGCTTTGCAGGTCAAATATTCCTTATTCTTGATTGTGAATGGACAATCATATGCTTGAAAACAAATATCACTGTATTAGTAGTGTATACTGTACCGCTCTGTGTTTTCTAAATTGCATCCATTTTTGTAGCTCTGTCTACAAGGTTCAATTAAGTTTGATATCTCACTAAAGTGCCAATAGATAGATAGATAGATAGATAGGTTTTTATTGATCCCAAAAAAATGGCAAATTCCAGTGCCAATATCATTCATTTGTCAATATAAGTAGCTTGAATGTGTTTTTTTCACACTGCCTTTTTGGAAAATACCTGCATTTTTTCGTAAACTCCCTCTTCCTCTTCATTATATAATATTGTGTGTAAAATATACAATGTCATGGTGTTTAAATTGTATGCTGCCCTCCGGTGGTTGTTTTCATACATTGCTCATATTGCCATACTGCATGGCTGATTGTGATTAGAGGGCTGTAACCTACTGTAGGATCAACTTTGGTATAGTAACAGGAACCTCACTATTTGTCATTTTCAGCTTTACAGCACAGCAATAACATCTTGTGAGTACATATGTGCAAAAATATGTAGCCATGATGATGACGTGGATATTCTTCTTGTGCGTCATCCTTTTATTATGAAGGTATAAAACTACAATATCTTGTAAAGAGCTGGTTAAGTGAAGGATGTGAGTTGTCCCTGCTGAGATACTGAAATGTATCATTGACTGATGTTAGCTGTGCATTGTTAACAGTGATTGTCATCTAATTAAATCGTGGTTCGTCACAAGAGATGCTTTTAATGGCAAGATAAGCTCAGGGAGTCCACTGAAGCATTCCCAAGATCAATAAAGATGTTAGAGTCTGGAGTACGAATTGTCCTAGGGTTACATAGGCCAGTTGAATTAATTAGTATTGTGTTCTAATATCCCCCACTCAAACTTTCTGACCAAGCAGCATTTGGTTGGTTGCTGGATGCATCTAGCCTCAGACTCTAATTGTATTTGCTCTTGCATAGTTTCATTAAGGAGATTAATCTGCCATGCTTCATTTCTACACATTAATGTACATGGATACTGCTAATAGTCAGACATTTTATTCTGCACAGATATTTTCAAAGCCTCCCTACTGTATTCTAGATGTTATTTATGTCTTCTTGCCCATTTTGGCCCAGTTTTCCTTCTCTTGCAACAGCTTTATAAATCATGTCCATCAACCAGCTCTGGAAAAAGCTTTTCTGTCACTGCAGGGGGCCCCACCGGCAGACTGATGTCTGCCCTATTTGTAATACTGTGATTTCAATCAGCATGCTTTGGGCAGGTAAGACAGAATAGCTTTTTTTTTTTTTTTTTATACTTTTCTTGGCTAAAATAGTGTTTTTATGGCCACATAAAAGTGGTCAATACTGAAGAAATGCTTCCCTCAGTGCCTAACAGCATGCTACATGTTCTGAGAAGAGTCTTATCAGGTTGGGCGATCTCTGCTATGTTGGCAAGTAAAACAATATTTCTCTCCCAACCAATACAAGCAAAATTTAAAGACACACTCAAGCAAGATAGTGCCTAAATCCTGCTACATGGCGTTAAAGGGCGGATCCATTTTCTTTTCTTTTTTTTCCTTATGTATTCAAATCCAAACATTCACATTTTGGTTAAAGTAAGTATGTTTTAGCATCAAAATGCTGTTTTCCCAAGCCCTTCTTAAAACCTTTTCCCACCTAACCTGACGTAGGTTTCTGTATGATAACTTTGCTACAGTAGAGTACAGTACAGTAACTTTGATGGCGGTCGTCACGGCCTCATGTTTCCATTTATAAAAGAAGAAAAGAAAGTAGATGGACTCAACCTTACATAACATACAGTATTTTAAAGTTTTGCAGAGCATATTATTACATATTACAGGATACTCTGTACCATTACATAATTACTCTGATTATCTTGGATGTATTACATGAGAAAAATATAATCAAATGTCAGAGAATAGGTTTTTGCATCCATACTTGCTCCTTATTTCACTGTATAACCTTTTTAGAAAGTGAGCAAAAACCTGGCAGGAATGGGAATAAAACCTTTTGGAATTGGTAACATTTAATTTAATTGTTTGAGTATTAAAACACTAATAAATCAAATGTGTTAGTTAATGTAAGACAGCCAGAGAGAGAAGTGGAGATACTAGTGGTGTCAGTCCATGCACACTATAGCAGTGTCCTTCTGAAGACATAGAACTGTGACTGTGTGGACCCTGGGGTTCCTTACAGACTGTGCCTTGTGTCAGTAGAGCGAGCCAGGGGCTCAGCTCAGGCCACCTAACTGGGAGTCAAATCAGAGGCGCTCAGTTGGCACATCATGCCTGACTGGCCCATGACCCTGAGGGGCAAGACCCATGTCTGGGTCATGTACAGTCCTGTGACCCACTTACCAACTGATGGGAGGGTGACAGTCATGCGCTTGCGTATGAAGCAACATCAACTTCACCTTCCAACAGCAGTTCCACTGTTTGCCAAGTTAACTTGTAGTTCCATCACATCAGATGAATTTAATGACTTGTTTGACACAAAGATGTAATTTAAGATGCCCACATATGTTTTTGTTGTGCCAAGGATGGAAATGAAAAATAAGTAAGTAACTAAGAAGATGCTTGGCACCTTGATTACATAATCTAGCTACTCAGTGCCCACTTCAAATACATAAAAGTTAAAAAACCTAATTCAGTATATATATGCTTGACAGTTTACAAAAAAAAGCACTATTTATTATTTTATGAATTTCTTAAAAACAATAATAAACAAGCTATACTAGTATTTTACTCTTATCTTATATAGCTTTTACACCTCAAGGAAATCAACAACATACCATTTTATTTTTCATTTCTGCTTGAAACCCCAGAGTTGAAGTTAATATAGGCCTGATGAAGAACCACACTGCAGGCTGCAAAGTGGTGGAGGGCCACTTGGAGCACATCACCTGCTTCTCTTGTCGTCACCCTCTTCCCTGCAGCACCACAGGCTCTGGTCACTGCTCCATCAGCCAACCCTAATGCAAACCATCCCCCTCTTTGCCCTCCTAATGGCCTTTACACTTCAATGTCACTCCTCGGCTTACCTAGAACACTGGACTGCAATGACTTGTCTCTGTAGGTCTATGAATTGTCCCATGTCATGCTTTTTTGTCATTTTTATGAGATGAAAAATACTGCCTCACTGTAAATAAAATAAGTAGTATGTTTAATTTGAATATGCCTACTAATGGACGTCAAGCCATAGTAGCTTTGAAAAATCAGCTCCTACAGGGGAATAATGTTGCTTATTGGTGAAGAAAGTAGTCTACCTCTTTAGCTTAATTTGATAAGACAGAGTAAAACTGGTCTCTCCTTGTGCGATTGGGTCTATTAGCTCACCGACATGTTACACAGTATGTCATTTGAGTCGGTTACACTGGCAAACTGCCTCGTTACCCCTGTACCTTGTTGTGCAGCCTGACCAATTACTTTTGATCTTAAGAGGACGTGACATTTGTAGGTTTTGCACTCTGAAATGACTGCACATAAAAGATGCATCATGCCCTTTCCCTTGCAAATAATTTATAGCTCTCGCCCCCCAGGGTTTACTCTTTGAACTTAAAGGCACAAGCTTTAAATATAGTCGTTATAGCTGTGCCTTTAAAAATATCACATTTGGAATTTGTTACAACAAATTGACAAATTTGTATTTTTTGTGCTTTAAGAGAGAAATGCATGACATTTTATAAATGTTCAAAATGTAAAGGAATTTCCTCATTGACAAAATCAATATTGTGCACTAGTTAAGATACAGAGCAGTAAAGGAAGATTTTTTTGTAATGCAGCCTTAAAACACTGTTTCAAAACATCTTACATGCACTGTTACAACCACTGCCAGTGGGACTGACGAGAAAATACCACAGGGTAATGCAAATACCTTTTCTGATCTATCAACAGCCTGCATATTTTCATCTTGTTTTATATGGCTAACTGGTAATGGGTGATATGATGTATTACATGTCATGTTTATGTTATTAGGTATACTGAAAGCTTCAGGTTTAGACATATTTTATGCTTATTCAGCCATTTGAATTGTTTCCTTTCATATCCAAATTTGCTGTGATAGATAGGCAAAAATGCAACGACTACAAGCTTCTCTGCATATATATGCTGTACAATATGTTTTAGTTTTTTCGTAGTTGATAAAGATGAAGGTAAATATAGACCAGTATATTCTGATTACTTTACAGCAAGTTTATGTGCAGTCCCCTACATGACTGTATAAGATCATTTCATTTATCCATATACTCTATTATATGTTGGCAAAAATCACAATACTAGATTAATTACAAGGCCAATGTACTTTTCATCCCTATTTTACATCCTAGGTAGGTCTTTGTTGTAATTTTACCAATTACTGCCATTAATGTAGCTGTAGATGAAAAAAAAAAAAGGGAAGCACTGTTTTGTATTTCCACAGAAGCATTTATGTTTTATTCTACCTTTTGGATACAATACTACTTGTATGCCTAATTTAAGATATACATTTACTCTCTCCTACCTCCCTGACCAGTAACTTGTTTTTAGGGTTAGGAGAACTAGTGCACTCAGTAATAACTGAGTTATGGACCAGGGACAATATTATTAAAGCATCTCCTCCTCTGCTGCTGCTGGCTGTCATGATATAGCAGGTAATATACATAGAAAAGCAGGGGTGGGTGGATAAGTGGGAGGCTGGTTGTAAACCCAGTCCTATTCCCTTATTCCCTTGCTGGATACACGTGTTACCTCTATGGCAATTTGTCAAACACAACACTGCATGCTTGATGAATCAAGTGCCCCCTGGTGGTGATGTAATGGACCAGAAAAATAGATTTTGATTGTTCAAATTGGATGTACAAGCAGCCAAGGGCACTCTACGTCCATTTGAGCATTAATTTGCGCAGAAAGAAACAACTTGTAAAGCCATTTATACAAGCCTTAAACAATGTATTGTTTTATGTTGATGTTAATGTATCTGCCAGATGGAGAAAAGATGCATATTTTAATGTGACAAATTATTATAGAATTTACTTGCACTGTCATACATTTTTTGTTTTATTGTTGAAGCCTATTCACAAAGATTCAGCCCCTTCCGCTGTCTTAGATTCAAATTGTTGTGAAATCTTAACATGGATGAGTAACCCACTGCCTCTCGCACACAAAAAACAAACACATAAGAGACATAAACAAGGGACATGAGGAAGCGTCCAGCCAGATGGTTTTTAGCCTTTGTGTTTCTGTGGGGAGGTCACCGAATGAAAGAGAGCCAGAGTAGGGCATTTAATCCCATCATCAGAACTGCATTCCCATAATGAGAAATTAATAACATGAGCATGCTTTCAGATTAAACAGAGCAGTTAGGACCATTAGATCGTTTTCATTGCTGGCATTAGGGCAGCGGATCCGTTTTCCCCCCCCGTATAATCCAACAAAGTAGGTCAGTGTCTATTGAGTATTAGTGCTGTGGCTGTGATCCTGTTGTTTCAGCTCCAGGACATGGAATTAACCCCAAAGACAGCTAAACTGGAGAGGGCAAAGGTTTTGGAGGGGGAGTTTGGGGGTGGGACTCCAGGCCCCCCTGGACATGGGTGTAAACTGTGGGTAGTACTTCTAAACCTAACAGGTCCTGACACTCATCTCCTGCTTATTCTCAGAGCTTGAACTAGTATGTCTGCTTCCCTCCAACATCAAGTTAGTAACTTGTTACTGTACTCTCCACACACACACACTGACCCTTACTTCTTCAACTAAATCTGCATTATATTTACTATATATTACTACACAGACTGTCACTTTCTTGCAATACTAGATGCTTTGTTTAGCTTATGAAAAACAGAATGGAACTTTCATTTTCTTTTACTCTTTTAGAAAAACAAATGTTCTTGCTGTCTGAACTTTGGGCTTCAACACATACAGGATCCCGTCTGCAAATGATTGTGAACACAGAGTTAAGATGAGAAATCTTTTATGGAAATCAACCTATCCTAGCCTATGCACAGATACATTTGGCAAGGGGTAGACACTTATACATAAACATGATTTTTAGTGTTTAGTATTTGATTGCAGCATTGGCCATGCAATATCTAAACTTGCATCACTTAAACAAGGTCTAACAGCTCAGTGATCCTGTCCACAGCTGCCCAGTGAGTAATAATCAGTGAAAAAGCAGAAGGCCCACTTAAGATCAGTGTTCTCAATAACCACACCCAAGACCTCACACCCAATGAGATGATGAGGGGCAGTCACAGATCATGCCAGATTAGTGCAGCTTGTTTTACACACACACACACACACACACACACACACACACACACACACACACACACACACACACACACACACACACACACACACACATACACACTACCAGCTTGTCACTGCTGCCCTCTTAATGTGAAAGCAAGTAGATTATGAGTGACAGGACAACACAGCACAACTTCCATCATATACTGTACTGTAATGATGAGATACGACAGTCGGACCATGGAGATGAAGTTTTTAAAAAGCTCTTGTTTTTTATTGAATGTAAAACTGGCATAGTCTAAGAAGAAATAAGATATTTAGAGACTATGGGATCATGTGGCTGCAGTTACTACTGTGTTCACCCATGCTCAAAATATACAGTATATGCGATGTGACTTAATGGAAAGTGTCCACCAAAGGTCATGGATTTCTTTTGGATATTTAGATCATTAGGACATTTGTATCACATTTAAATCAGTATTTACAATGTACTGCAAAAATGGTGTAGCGACATAAAGGCCTTGCTCACTGTGAGACATATTTTCAAATTTATAAAATAGCATCCTACCCCTGCTGGGGGATGACACTTTCACATAATGAAACAAAGCAGAGCAGTTTGGGCTACTTTGTCCAGCCCTTACAATCACAGAAGAACCTAAAGCCAGTGGTGGTGCTTCTGAAGCAATCTCTGATGCTATTAAAAGTGACAGCAGCTGCGCTGTCTGTCCTTGTGCACAGTATCAGTAATTCCCGCTGCCACTTCTTAAAGAGCCAGGTCACTTTAACCTCTGTTGACCCAAGTGTCTTTATATTGTACCTTTTGTGAGAGTGCTCAAAGGCAACATGATCACCGGATTTTATGAATGCTTCTTGGGATTATGAAGATGGATAGCAGCAAAGTGAATTCACTGTATCATTTTGTCCTGCAGTTAGCACAAATGTGTTTGTCGTGCAGTTAGCTCTCTACATCTGGTGATGAATTCACATAGAGAATGCCATGTCCTGAATTGCCCACTTGCCGTGATGCAGTCAAAGTTTGCAAGGGTTTAGTCGCTATTTAGTCGCATGTGAACTGCGCTGTGTTGTTAGTGTGACCTAAATAGAGCATTCTGGCACATTTACCTCAGTTGCCCCACCCAGAGACTAGAGACAGAAGAAAATTGGAGAGAGTGCAAAGGAGACAAGATGGAGAGAGAGAGAGAGCGAGAGAGAGAGAGAGAGAGAGAGAGAGCATGCACATGCATACAGTAAGAGAAATACTGTGGGGAGGTAATTCAAGGATACATTTAACAATATAGCTTTTTAAAAAAACACATCACACAAATACAACACCTATTTTCTTTTAAAAAGGTAACAAACAAGCTGAAAACATTGCTCTAAATGAATTTATATGCATGTCACATCATCATCTCTCTGTACTCTCAATGTGATGGGTCATGTACTAATATTGTCAAAGGTCTGGCTATAATAACTCATTTGATAAAAGGGGTACTATTGTGTAAGAGCAAGGTGTGGATCATGGTAAAACGTGTGCTGACTTCTTATATAGATCTATGCTTGTACATTGATGAGCTAATGTAATCAGTTTTTAAATGCTGTAGTACTGCAGAAGACATACGTTATAGATTGTGTTGACTTATTAAATTGTGAGACAGCGAGGTAACCAGTGCTCTGAGATCAATTTAAGGTTTAAACCTCTACATTTGGAATGCAAGGAATTGCGTATCAGGCATTGTATGAATGTTGTATCAAAGTCATACCTGTTAATAAACGTTACCAGAATAACACTTAGGAGTGTAATCCTTAAGAAACATTTAAAAAGACAGGTGGGAGAAAACTCAAGAAGGAAAATTGATATACAGTATGACAGATTCCTTCATTTAAAGACAAGTAAAGGTAACGTCAGAAACAGTGTTTTCTACAACATAGTTGCACGTGTGTGTGCATGTGGATATGTGCGAACAGGCACATTTCTTGATATTTGTGTTAAAGTGCCCATATTATGAAAAAAATCACCTTTTCTGGGATTTAGGGTGTTATTTTGTGTTTCTGGTGCTTCCACACGTATACAAACTTTGGAAAAAAAAAACATCCATGCTGTTTTGAGTGAGATACTGTTTTCTGAATGTGTCCTGCCTTCAGTCTCCGGGTGAGCTGGTCAAAATCTGCACGGCTTTCTACGTAACTAGCCGAGACGAGGGGGCTAACCATGCTAGCGCTAGCATGCTAGCTCGTTGTCAATGGCAAAACACTGCTACAACACACACAAATTCACCCTAATCTACAAAATAAATTGTATAGAACTACTTACATGTCCCTGTTCTGCAGGTATTCCACACAAAGTTGGAAGTGTGACCTCATTTAGAAGAAGTCTCCCGGCTAATCCTGCCTTAGCAGAAAGTTGCAGAAACAGCTAGCTAGCTCATGTAATCCTTACCTAGCTACTGCACATGTGTGACTGACAACAAAGATCCTACAGAAGTTGAGAGGTCTCACTCTGTAGCTAAAACAGAGACCTGACAGAGGGTGAAAAGAGGATCTACAGCAATGTGCAGTACAACAAAAATATGGTGTTTTTTGAAAATGAAACCATGTAAACCTATTCTGATACAATCTCAAATTACAGTTATGAACCTGAAAATGAGCATAATATGGCAACTTTAAATGTGGTATACAATATCTCATCTTACTGCATCATACTGTATATTAGGGCAGGACGATTACTGTAATCGAAAAGTAAAGTGTGAACTATGAGGGCACATAAAACTAAATAAAGGTAAAATGTTCAATTAATTGTGATTTAGGTCATATTGTCCAGCCCTACTGCATATTGATGCAGAGTCACACCTAAAACAAGTATTGGATTAGTGTTGATGACAACTTCCAGCTGTCATGTATGTACATAAGTACAGTGCAATGTTGCGTTTATCCCTTAATAGCTCTAATACTAAATAATACAAATATTCCAACATGGCCACTTAAATTATGTTTTCTTTTATTAGGCAGTTGGGCCCAATGGGGCAGTAGTCTATTGTTTTTTCCTTCTTGCTTTCTTTCTTACCAAACCTCCCTTCCTATCAACAACAACTGCATGAAAACAACAACACATAATCAAATATTCTCCTGGTGGTGGTGCAATAACAACCATCTAAAGTTTGAAAATGTGGGAATTGAGAACACTACAATCTTGTGGACCTTAGGAAGTCCATCACTATGATTTTATCAAAACTGTGACACTTTTAAGACTTTCAGTTCTTTGATAGGTTGTTTAAATTTAACAAAAGTTGCTGTACATAATTAGAAACTTAGCAGCAGGCTCCAGTCTCGTCCAATATAATGATGGTGGCACTATAGGAACCATCTGCCTGCAGCTATAATTTGAGATAGGTGTAGATAAGTACATATCACCAGGCTATTTGATAACAGGAAAGACAAGTCAGGGTGTATCAACCAGTATGTATTTAAATAATTTCTTCTCTCCTTTCCTAATTTGTAAGTTTCAAGACAGGATTAATATGATTCCAACAAATATACAGACAAACTAGACCCTGAGGATAAGCAGGTTTGTATAGATTTGCCCCGGACAACTGGCTGTTTCGGATTTGTGCGTGAGTTAATTGCTCTGCTGGTTAAGCTCTCAGACACTCAGGTCAATGATCTTAGCTCAAGATAATCTTACCCTTTGCTCTTTGAGTAGTGCAGCAGGTGACAGACAACACAGAAACTACCCCTAAACTAACCTGGTCCACTAAGACATGGGATAAAAATCATCACTTGTAAACCTGTGTAAGGATCTAAGAGTAAACAAGTCATTAATAATGCTACTTCGTGCAATGATACACCTCATTTTAAGTAAACATTTCATGTCAGACCACCTTGTTCAACTCTTATTTAATTTGATTAGATCTACACATATAGCATGTTCTGTGTCCATATGAAAAAAGTAGAGCAAAGGCTTCTAAGTGCTGCAAAGGGTGGTTGTAAAAATGTTGGGGGGGGGGGCACAAGGACGTATCATAGATCACAGGGTACTCTGCATCCTGTAGAGGGCAGTGAAGACACATGGCACAGTGTAAGCCAGGGTCCTGTCCTCTCAAAGCAGTACATGTAATGTTCTCCAAGCATGGCATCTCTAACAGCAACACAACACATACATGCAGTAATGACATGTAATAAAGGAAACCTTTTTAGATCCATTGATCTGCAGCACAAAACTGCCAGTAATAATCCTGCTAGTTGGCTGAAAAACAATATCTTTAACTCAGGTAAAAGTAGTTATTTTGTATATATTTCCTTTTAATCAAAGTAAAATTATAAGTTTAATACCTAGTACTGTAAAGAAAAAGCATATTTAAGTTGGATTTGGAGTATAGGTTGTAAAGGTGTTGATGCCAATTATTCACTAACTTTTTTCAACTGAGCAGTCCCGCTTTTAAGATAACAATAACGACATAAGCATGTCTGGTCATTTGTTTTTCCTCATAAGGAACCTGATTTCTTACTGTATCAGATCGACAACCTTTTAGGGGTGTACCCCAGTGAGCCATACGGCTTGAGACAAAACATATAGTCAAAATAGAAGCAACAGAGGCCAAAATATCCTGACTTTTGGTTCCTAAAATGGGTCAAGCTCCAGTAGCACTGGGTACTACAGAGCCACAAAATATAAGGCTGAGTTGTACTTCTTGTGCACCCCAATCCTTTTGATCCTCCAGTCAAATCTACAAAATGCCTATTCTTAAGCCAGTACAATTTAATAAAAACATACTAGATGTTTCAAACTCTTCACCAGCCATTTATTCCTACTTCTGCTCTCTACATTTTGGTCAGACTGATCTCATGAAGTGGCGTATGTATGACATGACAATTCATATGTCGTCATTGGCGTGTTATCAAGACGCATACTTGTTTTTTAAAAACTACTATCAAATCTGAGATTTCTCAACGACAATCAGGCGAAAGAGACACATTTAGCCGTCTAGCTCCATAGAGTCCCATTCGTTTAGCACTGGACCACGATCACCCCCAGTGGAACTCTGGTGGAACTGCAACCAAATTCGGTACAATGGGGCTAAATAGGGAGTGGAACGGCTTTCCGTAGACCGGCTTTGGTATAACCAAAGCTTTACAGTATCTATTGTTTATTGGCGGTTGGCAAACCAGCTTAGAGGTGCATTACTGCCACCAAGTGGACTGGAGTCACTACACTTTTGAACAACATTCATGGGCTCTCTGAGTCTCATTATGTTCCACTCGGGAGTGGCTGCTGTGTCAAGTGTGACCCCCAGTGGTAAAATTGGGTATAGCGGTCCGGTCCGGTCTTTGGATATTTTTTACACCCAACCCTAATACCCATACAACCAATCAGTAAGTGGCAAAAAGCTGTGTAAAACTGTCAACAAGGCTGTTGATTCTCAGTGGCTTCAGCAGTATTAGCAACCCTTTCACAGTAAAGGCAGTTATGTGCTTTTAAAATATTACTTTTGGAGCCATACTCTGTAGTAAAGTATGCTTTACATTAAATGAGTAGACAATATTTTAGATGATTAAATTCATCCAAATGATCATTTAGTATACCATGTCATTTGAATTTCAGAGTTTCTAAAGTTACTAAATACACAATGAGCAGAGCAGTGTAGTCTTCTGGTTTTTCAAAACTTACATTGGTGTCCTTTCTTCGAGAGGATTTTATTTTTTTACCATTGACTTTCGGGCTCCTTTGCTGTTAACAAGTGACCCTGACATCTGGCATTTTGATAAGTAAAGTGTCTTTCTTGTATCACTGTTGCATAATTATTCAAATAATACATTTGTTCCAGGGAAGAGTGTTAAGCATCTTCTCAACCTTTAGTTTAGAGAAATCCATCTTTTGACACCATTTCTCCTATAAGAGTTTTTGGTTGTTCTGCTTTCCTTTCCTTCTTCATTTCTGCATTGATGCATATGTTAATTATGCTTCTAAAAGTTTGAGGCCATTTTCAGTAAGGGACATGATTAGGTAAATATTGATCTCTTGGATCGTTATTGTTTGGCTATAGAACACTTGGGTTACTGTGTGCTGCATGAGCTTTTTTGGAAAAATCTTTAGTTACATTTTAATACCACTGCTGCTTTATTGGACAGCAATGTCATGTATTGAAGGAAAATGGGTCAGAGTTTAACCCAGGCCATTGTCACATTGTATGTGCCTTAATGCCAACTGAGATACCAGGACAGACAATGAATGTTTTCATTATGACTGTTTTCTCCATTTATTTGCTGTGACTATATGACGTTGGTTGTCTGAATATTTGATTTAGATCTCTATCTCAGCCACACATACGTTTTGATTAACAAAACATACTTCAGGAATTACATTAAGCTGTCATAGACTTTTGAAATTTTATCGGAATAATTCCCCAGTAAATAATTAACTTGATGTTATGAAGTACCATCAATAAAGGATCTTTCACACAACAGTCCACATCTGTCCACATCTAGTACTCCTATGGCTGCTGTAAAAATATCAGGCCTCAGTAGGCTCTGCACATATGAAGTCAAACAATTCTACCAGTGTACACTCATCAGTGCATAGCACTTGGTCCCTTATGTCAGATGATTATTACCTGCCACTCTGAGACAGAAGGCCCCGGGATCAAATCCTCCTTGGTGCTTTAGACTGTCAGAGTGCAGATTCTCTTCCAACATAATGTAGAGGATTAAGCGAGTAATGCCTGCGATGGCACATCAGTGGCACATGGTCGAAACTGCTTCATGACCTGCCTGTTTTGAAGAAGTAAGTGCAGCAGATGAACTAAAAACCAAGTTCATGGTTTACAGTTTTTCATTGGTAAACCTGCTGCCCGTCTGCTACAATGGCATGATCAACAAACAGCCAGCTTTTGTAATGTGACCTTGATGTGTATAAATTATTACTTTGACCATCATCTTAGGATATTCTTTTATCATTTATTGCTTTGCCAGATTTATCATGCATTTGAATCTCTGATTGAGTTCTGATTCATTTTCTTACACAATGGGATCTCCTTCATCACTTCCTCCACTATTAACCTGGATATCAGTTCTCTGGAAAGGGATGCCTTGTGCCACATTATAAGCAGTTGAAAGTAAAAGATAAGAGACAAGCCTGGGTCATCGAGGCAATCTTCCAAACAGCTTTTAAACAGTGTTTCACAATTGATAAACAACCGTGCCTGCAATTAATATTGTACATTCATGGTAAAAGGCATTCTGCATAATTACTCCACTGTCTCCTCCAGTAATATGCACATTCAGTGTTATTATAAAGCACACCAGTAAATCATATTAAGTCATAAATAAGTGCCAGTAGAATTAATTAATTGTATACACACCCCTCCCCCTTGTGTGGTACTTTACATTAAACTATGTCAGCAGTTATTGATGCACTCTTTAAACAATGACATTTTACATGCCTTTTTAAAGGGAGCTGTTTACTGAGAGATAACGTGAAGAGTTTGAATAGCAAATATGTTTAAACTGTTCTTAATGTTTTAAGCATTCTTTTCCCTCAAAACATATATGTAGTTGATTAGATGACTGTTTCTCAAATAAATAACATTGGTTAAGTTTCTCCTTATACCAACCTGTAGACAAAATTTCACCTGGTTGTTTAAACCTTGATTTGGGTAGATGCTCACAGCAGGGTGGTGTTGGATACATTCATTAAGCGGCTGTATGTGGACTCTCAAATTTGGTGCTCATATTGTGCTTTTTGGCTTTTCCCCTTTCCTTTATTGTGTTACATATCTTTTTGTGCACGTTATAGGTTTACAAAGTGAAAAAGCCCAAAGTCCACCCCAAAGGGACTTACCATCTTCCAGAGAAAACCTTGTTCACAAACTGCTCCAAACTGCTCTATTGTAGTCCACTTCTGTGACGAACGTGCGTCATTTTGTAACACATACTATATATATATATATATATATATATATATATATATATATATATATTATACGTTATAATGCTCGCCTACCTGCTAGCATGGCACGCCCTCATACTCTGCAACTGACAAGTTAGTAGTACTTACTGTGCGTGTGCAACTCCCAACAAAGATGGAACAGAAGTGAGATGTTTCACTCTGTAGCTAAAACAGAGAGCTCAACACACAGGGTGAAAAGAGGAGCTGCAGCAATGTGCAGTACAACAAATATATGGTGTTTTCTGAAAATTAAACCACATAAACCTATTCTGGTACAACCTCTAAATACAATTATGAACCTGAAAAGGAGCATAATATGAGCACTTTAATTCTAAAAGCCAGTTACCCAGACAGGGACAAGTTATAGATATAGTTGTAAATGATCACTGATTATACATTTTATGATGTTATAAATGACCAATGGGTATGATCTCTTTTCCTGGTAGAATTTAGAAAAGTCCGTCTTACCATAACACTCACATGCCGATATGTACATTGAAAGATTTATCGGTCACTGTAATAATTCCTCCTCTCCATGCTAGCAATGAAGAAACCTCTTTTTTAGTGCGAAACAACATTTTGATTGAAATGATAAGAGTGGTGAGTGTGGCATGACTGTTGCCTGAGTCCAGACCTTTGAAACCGCCCACTTCACAGAGTTGACTATTTTGTCAGTGCTTTGTGGCATAAAACAGCGATTTCTTGATAGAAAAATGCTTAGCCAATCACTGCCGGGGGGGGGGCACTTATGCCATTGTCAAGCTGTGTGTTTACAAAAGCAGCATGTTGCCGAAATTGTAGTTTGTTTTTACTTTCCTCCAGTGGTGTACTGACATACAATGAGCCGCCGCATCGGTGGGCCGGTCGCCCTACAGAAAATCTTTGTTTCACTATCAGAATTTACTTGATTCGGTCCAATAACATTTCGAAAGAGAATAAAGAGAGCTGCACGATTAAATTATTTTATCCCCATTCAAGTTAGCATATGGCTAAAGTGGAAGTTAGCTGGGTCATACCTGAAGTCTCTTCTAATTGATTAGGAATATTCAAATGTTCTTCCCCCACAGAAATCGTTTGGAGTGCAGGCAATGTCAGACAGAAGGTGTAAACAGGGTGTAACTTGTTGACGATTCTGTCTGATATCATGCAAGCATGACTGTGTTGTTGTGCTGATAAAAGCAGCGCTGTGGACACATGCATTATACAGAATGTATCATGACAGCCATGATAGTACAGGGAATTTCATTTCCCCCCCAATTTGTCTCCCCATGTGGGACTGGCCCTTATAATGTATGTTTGTACAGACTGGATCCTATTATTTGGGACCTGCCGTGTATCGTATTCTATCTATCTTTTGACCTGAAAGTGCACCATGTAGTATATCTCTTACCAGATTGTAAACATACTAATGAACCAGGGTTATGGTTTGATACATTCTAATAACTGGTCCTCTGATTTATTCTATTGTATCAGATTAATATGTCTGAATATGAGGGCATTAGAGAACATATGACAGCACTTTTGTAGTTTCTATCCTCTTGTCAGGTTTCCTTTTTTTTTTGATAAATACGAGATGTTGTCTTTGATGGCTGCTCAACAAAGAGAGAGCTGTCTTCAGCTGTAACCTCTCTGCACCAGAATCTGGAACATGACACATGTCAGGCTGTGATAAATGGTGCAGAGTCTCAGTAATTTCACCAGGAATGCCCTTGAGATGCCCAAAACCCCAATCGCAAATGCTATTGTTGAATTAAACCATACAAAGAAATCCTTCCCCCCTGACATGATAGGAACCGTGCTGAAAATGAAGGATTTTTTTTTATTCTCCAGGATTTACCTGGAGTGTTTTGACGTATGTACAATGGAGTGTTTGCAGGCCTGCCTGCATTAAAGAGAGAACATAAGAAAGTGCATGGCACTATATGTTCATATAGATGTATGGCACTTATATTAAGGCTTTTCATGTTAAAACTATAAAGAAAAAATAATTGACTATATTTTCAAATAATATATCACTTAAACTGTTGTACTTATTAGCAGTCTTGCTTATCGATTGATCTATTTTTTTGAGCACAAGTCACATTTTTGGTTACCTAAATGAAGTAACAATGCAATAGCAATTCATTATATTTCATACATTCATCACATCAGATGCATTTTTTAAAACACATTTTAGAGACACCCTGCCAACACATTTGGCTAACTGTCATGCAGCTGGCTCTTTGTTTTTGAATAAAAGGTAACGCAAAACACTTTTTTTGGGTTGTGATCACATTGACTAACCAAAGACGTTGTTTTGTGTTTGCAGTTCCTGTTTAAATGCTCAGACGTGTGAAAGGAACTGCACTCACCAACAATAAAGCCACTATCTCTGAAATCCATATACAACATAAATGGGACTTAAAACAGAACTGCATTTGCGTTTATCTGGACAAATACACCCTCAATTTTAAACAACCTTTCATTTAAACAAGGACTACAATGACTGTACTCTATTAAACATTCATAATGTAAGTGAGATACAGGCTGTGACAAATAGTCTCAAGATCCAATTCCCTATGGAAGCTTATCTGTAAAAATAACAGAGAAAAAATACTTATTGTCACCGGTTTTCTTGCTCAGGCTCACTGAGCATTCTTGCGTGTGGTGATTTACCCAACAATTAATCCAAAAACTGTGGCTAAACTACCCTCTGTGAAATCCTCTCCATCCTATGACAAATAGAACAGAGGAATCTTAATTAGGAGGGAATGTGCTGATGTATTAGAGTAGCGATGGGAAAACAGATGAGGCCATCACACCGCACAGCAGGGAGCTGAGGAGTCTGGTCCCCCATCGCTGTGTCCTATCCATAATGCCACGAGTGTGCCACATGCCTTTGCTGTCATCTGCACAGTGCCACTGGGGCCCCCAGGGGCCACGGAGGTCCTTACTATCCAGTGATTGAGTTCAGCCTCTCACTGGTGCACTTTGGCTCATTCATTCATTTAGAAAACCTTTATCATCACTATGACCCTAAAAATCTGCTGCTTATTATATAAGAGAGATCAACCACTAATGTTTAGAAATTGATAAAATATAGTTTCAGTCTCACCATGTTTCTTGGGATTTTTTGTAAAATACACAAGCTGTGATTTACTGGTAAACATTTTTACAGTAAAGTTAACTGGATCTTTAAAGTAAATGGATGTGAACTGGACGCAATAAATCATGCAACCATGTCTGCGTAGCTTTGCCCTGTGTCTTGGCCCTGAGACTGCTTCTTTTTAATTTATTTTTTAAGGTTCCATGTTGGTCATTGACGTTCCCTTTTGAAAAATAGCCATACTTTGACTGTGTCTGTTCAGCTGGCTGCCTTCAATTTTATACCTGCAAAGTTTCAATCTAGGCCCGCCCTGCGTCCTTTAACATTCGGTGCCCGCGTCAACACCCTCCCCCACCTTTTTCTCCCTTTTCCAGGATTACTGGTAGAGACTGCACTTGTGCTGTTATTTTCAACCTTGGTGGACAGGGGCTTCGGTATGTATTCTGGAAATACTTCAAAGAAAAGCAAAAAGGCAGCAATTTTCTGCTTGAATATCCCTCTGACTAAGTCCATTGATCATCCTTGGGGTTCCTGAGAGAGAGGGAGTGAGATGGAGAGGCATGTTTTATCCTCTAATAACTCCTACCTTCACCCCTTCCTTCCTCTCTGTTGTTGTGTTGTTGTTGGTGGCACTTCTGCTCTATTCCTTGGAGAGCTGCTGAGATTTAAGTTATTTTATGCTTCGGCTCCCCGGGCCCCAATTTGAAAACTCTTGTGTGTCAGTTTTCACACACTCCTGTCATATGGCAAGGAGCACTGCAGAGTTTTGCCTTTTACTTTTTTTCTGTGATTGCATCTTGTGGGGCATTCTGCATTTTAGTGATAAATAGGTCAAGAAAAGATGGCTAGTTTATGTCTGTTTTAAAAATTCATAAAACCTTTGTTTTGTCCTGCAATAAATCCCAACTTCATGAAGGTTATAATGTTCAATGTTTTAGTTTTAGAGACATGTTGATTCAACTTTATGTTCATTTTGGAGGATGCAGTTTGTGATGCTGTTGAATTGTATTGTGTTATTCTGATGGTGTTTCTATTATTTTGTCCACCCCATTTATATAAATGAGTTTAAGCTAAATAACAAACCTCTCTCTGTGTAATGCAATACAGTTCAAAAGCATCACAAACTACATCCTCCAAAATGACTATATGTTGAATCAACACCTCTATTAAAAACACTCCATTATAACTTTCATAAAGGTAGGATCTATTGCAGGACTGTTGTATTAGACTGCTGGCAACTGAGTGTATATGTCAGCCATATTCGAGCTCTATCGCAAACATTTTGATTTTGAGCTAAAAAAGCATTCTAAAACCAAAGCATGGTTTGAAAACAACCTCCTAAAACCTGAGGACTTTGTAAAAAA
Source organism: Sander vitreus (assembly GCF_031162955.1). Taxonomy (NCBI): domain Eukaryota; kingdom Metazoa; phylum Chordata; class Actinopteri; order Perciformes; family Percidae; genus Sander; species Sander vitreus. The sequence goes on along the minus strand of NC_135862.1, from coordinate 13,841,753 downwards.
CTAAACTAACTAAACTAAAACCTTTATTTCTCTGCCTCTGAAGCAGATAGAAACATGACAAAAAACTTATTTGAGATGTTAAACCTTTGGCTTTTATTGTAAAGTATTTCCTTGGAAAAAAAAAAACTTTAAATAACTGAAAATGTCAGCAAGCATGTCACAGCCTGGTCTGAATTAGGCCTCCACGATATTGGAAAAAACTGACATTGCGATATTTCTTTCCCTGCGATATATATTGCGATATGAAAAAAAGACAAATTTTTACAAGAGGACATAAATAGCCCTATTTAGAAATACTAAATCATTCTCAACTACTGGGGTGATTTTGTAGGGGAGTGCATCTAAAAAGAAAATGAAAAAGGAAATTTTTGTTGAACTTTAATGCTTTACAAAAACCAAAGCAAGTAAGGCTGTGATTACTCTTCTGAAGTGATTTTGGAGAGGGAAATTAGGAAGAAATACACTGGTTGACTGACATGACACCATTGTATTCATATAATATCAATCCAGGCTAAAGTGAATGATATTAATAATGCATGTTGCTTCCTCTAAATTTCAGGTTGTGGTCGACTAGCGGGGCCTGCTTTGGTTGTTTGATAAATTGATTAAAATTGATCATGACTGTTGGTTTGCTGTGCATGCAGAGCCTGCATGTCACACTCTTCAACAAACTGTGTATCCAAGAGCACTTAAGTCAGTGTAAATTACGTTATATCAGAAATAGACCGCTGTTGTAGATTAAGTGTTACGTTTCCAGCGTCGCAGCTCCGAACCATAACGTTAGTTGGGACAAACGACTTGTTTCTTTAGGCTAACTATGTTAGCTTTAGCCTGGCTGGTAGCAGCTTTCTGCGGTGAAAAATGGCCGGGATATGTCGTGATTACGTTGCATTAATCAGGTGATTTAGTTTGTCTTTGCAGCGAACATAAAACACTGACTGCTGTAGCTTCACTACCATGGATGTATTAAGAGAACTACATGGGAAAGCATGTGCATCACTGTGTCGGCCAGCTGCCGCTTACGGTACTTTTCTACACACGGGAGAGCCTCACTTCCCATAACAACCTCCCCCCCCCCGTCGGACTAACGTTACGTCACATGACCACCTGTCTTAAAGGGGAAGGGTCGGCCGGTAACAATCATGGAAAAGGAGAACGGTGAAAGTTTACTTTTTTTATCAAGCAGCAAAGAAGTTGTAGCGTCAACATCGCAACGTCCTGCGATGTGACTATCGCGCATGCGCACATCGCGATGTAGACGATGAAACAAAATATCGCGCAGCCCTAGTCTGAATCCTCTAAGTCATTGTCATTTTTGTTTTCATCCAAGTAACTGTTGTAGTCTGCATCGATGTCGCTCCCCTCACTCAGGTCGTCAGCCATGTCTAAAGCGCTACTTCAAAAAACCTTTGTGCGGGCTAAGAGCGCTGAAAAAACATTTCCCATAATACATTTCACCTTCCCCATTGTATTTCAGCGAATCATGATGCATTTCATTGGTTATGTGTCTTGAAAACTATGATATCATGTAAAACGTGCTGGCATCTGGCTTTTCATGGAGAAGCACGCAAAGTTGCACTTGGTCTTAAAGGGATATACACGCATATGTTGCATCCTGTCTTGATTATTTCAAAATGATCTATAATATTATATAATTATAAATGTGGGGCCTAGACATGTTTCATGCTTGTTTTTTTCTCTACTGTATATTGCCGTAAGTTGGCTTGTACATGTATGTATTTTGTCTTACCTGTAAGGTCTATTGGTCAAGGTGGGGAAGGATGTCTGGGTCACAAGTGAGCTCTGTCTGATTTTGGTGTACTGGCGCAGGCACCTTTCAGACACCTCTCTTCACCTGCCAACCTCCTCCATCTCTGGCAGACTCAATAAAGTGCAGCTAATTGGAAGGTGATGACAGACAAGCCAGGCCCAATTTATTGCAGTTTGAAGACAACCCATTCACTTTCCCCTCTGTGGCCCGGCTGAGTCCCGATGTTGGAGCATTGCTTCAACCCCCCCCCCCCTCCCCAGGCATGCATTTGTCGTCTGATGTCTGGTGACGGGACATTGAAACAACCCATAAAGACAAATGAATGAACTGAATACCATGCATTCTTAAAAAAAACTGTTGGTAGATTAGCTTTGCTGCTTACATTGCCCTCTTTCAGTGATGCCAAAGGTATTTCGTCTTGTGCAAGCAGGTTAATGCAAGTACATATAACAACACAATCCAGCCCTGCCTGTCTGCGCTATTAAAGATCTTTTGTCGTGCTAAAATAAAAAAAAAGTTTTTGTGTTTTCTAAACATCATGTTTGTCACTAGATGAATGGATTTAGGTGTCACAGCTCACAGCATTTAACTTGGAAAGCTATGAAATACATTAAATTGGGTATTATGCATATCAAAACACGAATAGACCAATATCATGTAGTCCATGTTATAAACTTTGTTTTCTACTGCTAGATAGCTGAAGCCCAATCCTTGACACTTGTGATGTACTCTGCCAAGAACATTAAGTATCCGAAAGTGATAAAGCTTCAATTTGCTAGACCATTAGACTAATTACTGCAATAATTAAGTAACTACTTGATTAGAACTAATGGGTACCTAATTATCCAGGAAGAAAGGATCAGGTGGTAATTAATAGAGTCAAGCTGATGTCTTCTGACTTACCAATGCCGATTACCAAACATACAGGACTGAAACTGGTGATGACAATGAAAAAAAATAAATGTTTACCTAACCCCGTGTAGCTAAGGCAAACAGTATGTTAGTATCACATCACATGAGTGGATTGTTAATGATTTTTAGTAATAAGAACACATCAATACATTACACAAGATGATTAGCCTGCATCTATTTTCTAATTCATCCCTGAGCAGGGGTTGATGTCAATAATATTGATAATGCATACAAATAAGGAAGTATTATTCTGTACTTGACAGAAGTTATTTTGATGTGTGTGTGCGTGTGCGCGCGTGTGTGTGCGCGTGAAGAGGAGACTACATGCACGGAGCTGTTACTCTTAAACTTGATTCTAATCACATTTCACAATGAACATCTCTCACAGACAGAAAAAGATGAATAGAGACAAATCTAAAATTTATAGAATTCTACAATTTGCATAAAGTGCATTATCTAAACATGTAAGTGAAAAGTAGGGGTGTTGAAAAGGTCATTAAAATTTAAGTATATTGAATGCGGAATATTATTATATTTATCTATCAATCCATCAATCTGCTACTTACTTAATGTATAATTGTTATAAGACGGGCAGCAGTCAAGCCAAGCCTACATATAATATGCATGACTATGAATAAAAGTAAAAGTGAAAGCTGACACTTTTTTGATGTATAGTTCTTTTTTATATTACTGTTTGAATAATATGTGCCTGGAGGGTGGGCTATAAATTAAAATGGAGAATTGAGGTATAAATGTTTAAGGGTCATCCTCATCTATTTCTATTATGTATTTAAAATGGAAAGAATCACTGTTATTTGGATTAAACAGACACTCATACACTGCATTACTTCAAGCAGACAGATTGAAGGTTAAAGGTGCATTTAGGAATCTTTCATTTTCCTTAAACAACCTCACAAAGAATGCAAAAAAGTGTCATCCAAATGGAATTTTCTTTTGCTCAGCTTACTTGATTCTTTATTTAAAACTGAAAAAATTTAGTTCATTAATTGGATTAGTTGATACTGAAGGAATGAAAAGACATCCCCTCGGACTCTGGGAAGTTGTATTTTTTTCGTCTTCCATTTTTTGATATTTCATAGACTAAACGATTGATTGAAAATAAGTAATGTATTACTTATGACATTAACCATATTTGATAATGCATTGCAACCGTTTTATTGCGGTTATTTTTGTACAGGTTATGATATGAAGAAGCTCTAGTTTAGCTTGTTGGCAGTGTAGTTAGTGTCCCACAACCTATTGAGGAAAACTCCCTATCAAAAACGCTTCCATCCCAGCTGTGGTAATCGCATGGGGGAGCATGCGATTACAAACAAAAGGACTGTGAAGGAGAAGGTGTGGGGTCTCCAGTTGAAGGGTCCTGTGAGAGCCACAATGAGGGGTTTTAACAAGATGAGCAGTGAGGCCAGAGTTACTATACCTAAGCTCTCTCCCTCCTGTGCATATTCCTGTGAGAGGATGCTTTTTATCTTAGGGCAGGATAAAAATAGCATACTTTGTGTGTGTTTCTGTCACGGTATGGCATTTGGAAGGTAGGGGATCATATAAGTAGCAACAGTGGTGTCAATTAATCAAGTGTTTATAGGCCGTGCTCTACAAGACATCAAAGTGTACTGCTCTCAGCAGAGATTGCTGTTTGAAACATGGGCAGACTCGGCAGGCTTGTATGTTCATTACTCTATTCAAGTGTCCAACAGCCTGAAACTTTATATTCATTATTTACACACTACAAATACACAATAAGTTGACAGAGAAGCATTGTCTTTGAGTATGTGAGATTGTATCATATCAGACTACGTGTAGCGAAGTAACACTTTATAACTCAGTCAGTATCCACTCCTCTCCCTGTGCTCTAACACCGCACCCAATTGATATGCAGTCTAATCGTCTGCTAGGAGCTGATGTGATGTAAATGAAAGTAATTAGGGAAATGTCAAACATAATTAATAAAACAGGTTTAAGTTGTGAAAACACGTGTCAGCGGAATGAATGAAGATTTCGCCTCTTGTCTCCATCACGCTGCCCTCCCTTTTTTGCCACTGTTCAATTAGGTCACAGATTGCTCCTAAGTTACCGCTCCCCTCGCACTTTCACTTTTACCCTCTATCTCTTGATCTCACAGCCTTTCCAATTCTATGCATAGAGACCTGAGAGAAAGGAGGGGGAGCCCCCATCCTGTGGAAGGGAAATAAATGTGCCTGTCCATCCACCGCCTGGATGAAATTAATTGCAGACTCCTCATGCTGTCTGGGTACAACTGGGGCATTAACATAAGCAATTTGCGTCTAACTTCTTCTGCCGGCTGTTTAATAGAGCATCGGACCTGGCCGATAAGGCTTAAGGTCCCTGACGCATTAGCATTTTCATAATATCAAAATATTATAGCACCATGATTTGCTAAAACCCATTCATTATTGATAAGAACAAAAGGTTTTATAAATTACAAAAGGGGAGCATGACCTATAATTACGGCAAGCAAATTAGGGTGTGCAGTAAAGTCAGTTACATTTTGAAGGAAAATAATGATGCTGGAGACCTTTCTCCTTCCCTCAGGATTGAAAAAATAATAGATTCCTTCACAGCCTCACAAGGGGTTGAGGAGCATGCTCGCAGGTTCATGAGGGACAATGTTTGCACAAGAACGAGAGCAAGTGTCCCTGGCCCATACACAGTCGCTGCATGCATAAAACGGGCCATTAGGCCAGTTAGTTTTAGTTAATGAACATACTCAATCCAAGAGAGATATTTATGCAAATAAACAAATTATAATTCCGACAGTTTACTGAACAGTACTGTCAAATAACAGGCTTACACAGCAACCAGAAACAGTGATTTTGAATTTTGTGTTTCAGAACCCGATTTGGTCTGGCAGTGATTGTGACGCAGCGCAATGATAAAGCTTCCACTGTTAGTTGTGGTTGGAGACCTACAGAAATATAGCTCTGTAATAGATATTTGTTTTAATAATGACTATGGCCCTGTAAATCATACAGTGATAATGAATCTCACTTTATTTACTGAAGGTGAGAAAGATATCAGATTCATTTTAGTTTCTGCCCACTGTCATTGTATGGGGACAGTTGTGAGGGTACTGTAACATGACAGAGTGAAGTTGGATGTTTTAGTAATTTAGTAATAGTAATCGATATTGGATCATTTCTAAAAAAAAAAAAAAATCTACAGTCTACAAATGGTACAAATTTTGCCCCTCTAGTTTACTTGAATATTTAAAATATTAATCAGTCCCTCCAGAAAAACGCGATTATGCGATCGCATAATTCAGTGCATAATCAGCCAAAGTCCGCATATTTATGCGTGGGCTGCATTTTTTCAAATACGCCGCACTTTCGGCGCATTATATTGCCGATTTCCGCGCAAAATATGCAGGGCTTGCATGATTTCATAATCCCCGCATTTTCGTTGCAAAAAATCACATATATCTTAGCAGAAAGTTGAAAAATGTTGCGTTTACTTCACACATTTCCCCCTGTTGCCATGATGAACATTATGAAGTGACGTAATTACGCGACGTAAACATCATCGAAAAGCGGAAAACCCCGCGATGAAGCCATGATGAAACCGCAGGTTTTTTCCCGCAATTTCATCGCATAAAATATATATATATATATATATATTTTTTTTAAACAAGCATGTGTCCACCCTTAAGCAGTTGTTGGTGCTCACATGGATCAACACAAAACACTAACATGCTGTGTCACCAAAGCACAATAATAGCATGCTGTTACTCTCCTCTCTTCCCATTTGTGTCATATTTTCAGGTGTGGAACCACAGATGCCAGTTGATGCTTCAGGGTAGATGAGATAATTGAGCAAGTTCTCTGGAGAACTCCATCATTATCCACTGTTTGTTACTGCAGTGTGTTTGCCCCAGATGATAGGAATGAGAATTCACCAAGACATTTTGTTTAACAACAAAACCCAGTTCATCTGGCCTATGCTTTTCTGCAAAGCTATACGGTTTAGTTCTTCAAGGTGCCTTCTAGATCATTTTTTTTCATAGTGGTGTTGCCAACTTTGCACATCATCATAACTCTGAAAAGAAATGTTGAAAACCGTCTGTGTGTTTCTTTCATTTACTTATATTAACATAATTCATTTCACAGTTTAACCTGCCTCCTCATTTTTGTCGAACAGGTACTCCTCTCTGTAATTCACATTTGATAATAAAACCTATAAGTTTCACCATGTAAACAGAGCCATCTGGAAACGCAACAAAACTTGACATAGACTTCTTTTTATCCTTTCATGACTAAGAACACACACACAGTGTGTGTCTAATACCTGTGACACACACAGTTCGCTACTTAGCTTTAGATGATTTTGTGTAAAGACTGGCAGATAAGGTCGGCGTGCCAAACTCATGAAGTTTGCAAACAGCTGCTTATTTACACGTCCAGCAGGCCAGAGTCCTGTACTGCGAATCAAGATCAACATGCCCTGGATTTATTTCAGTTACCCGGCTTCACCTGACCTAACAACCGCAGTCCCACATAAGCTGTGTCACGACGGTGGTTCACAACTAGTTCAACCAACCCAGGGTTTCCCAATCCAGCAACGCGCACGTTCACATAAAAGAGGCGGTGTTTGCACAGCATGACCAATCGCAAACATCTACCAGAGCCGCATATTTTACATAAGAAGAGCAAACTATAATAATAATTCTACATAAATATGAAGAATACAGACACGGTTTTACAGGCAAAACGCAATACAGTCGCTGCTTCCTAAAACAGGAAGGAAAGCTCGCAAAAAAAAAAAGCCGACGCTGTTTGGCTTAAATCACAACGCTTATCAATATCACTTCCCCATCAGTCAGGACCAAGATCTGACCATAATTACACTTGTGCTTTCCATAAACTGTCGTTGCTTTAGCCTTTTATTTCAGTTGCAACCCTGGCAGTGGTAAGCGATCGTGAGAACAAATGAAAAATATAAAAACATAATTCAAACCGATGTGCGCATTGGCAACACACGGCTTAAGAAGCCTACAAATAGCCTATACGTAATTCACTCCGCTGAAAATCTATATCTTTCATAAAAATACCCATCAGGGAATGTTAACGGGGTCGCTTTCTAAATGTTTTAACTTTTATGAGTGCACCTCTCTCTCACTCCCCGCCCACCGAGCTCCGGATCCTCTAAGAATGGTGACGTCGTTATCAATCAAGTATTGATTGGTCAGTAGGCGGTGCTTTTACACCAGTTGATCTCTAATCTCCAACATAACCTGCTCCCGACCAGGTTAGGTGTTCAGCATAAATTACCACAGCGATTTTACCCGGTAACAAGTGATCCACCGTCGTGATACACAAAACCCTGGGTTGAACCTGAAGTTACCTCGTTAACGCCAAATCTTGCTTCGTAGTACAAGCCTCTGGGGTCCGTTTCAGAAAGCAGGTTTAGTGAAAACTCTGAGTTTGTTAACCCTGAGATGAGAGAAACTCTGGGTTTTCTGTTTCAGAAAGGGAGGTTAATCAAACCTGACAGAGAGGAGTAACTCCAGCCCATTTCAGAAAGAGAGGTAAGTTAACCTCAGAGTCAGTTACTATGGTAACTGAGCCTGTAAACTTAACCTGGTCGGGAGCAGGTTTTCTTCAATAAACCTTGAGTTTCTCTCAGTCTCCTCCCTCTGACACAGCACTCTTTCATTTCCTCATTCATTCATTCATTCAAATGCATTTTAGCGCAGTTTGTTATCTGCATGAATAAAAAAACATGGTTGGTTTTTAACTGTATTAGGCAGACTATAAAACTTTTGTTTTTCTCAAAACATGGCATGTCCTTTGGTCGACGATCCCGTTGATGAAGAAGCTGAAATTACTTCGCAGGGAGTTAAACATACGTCGGGAGATGATATTGAGGCCCCGACTATAGATGCATTTTAATTTCCAGATACTAGCCTACCTATTTGAGCGGTATCGTTTTTCTTCCCAGTCTATCAGTTATGTAGCCTTCATGACCTTATCCGTCCTCATATCACTAACGTCCCCCATGGTGGACATGCTCTACATCCCAGCAGATTCTTTGTGTCGCATTACGTTTTTTTTTTGTTGCAAATGGCAGTTTTCTTTACATGGTGATGCGGAGCATAATAGTAAAGCCACTGTATAGCAAAGCGCCGTCAGAAGAAGGTGACTCGCTCTGAAACGTTTTTTAAATGTTTTTGTAGTGTTCCCTGGACACAAACCAGTAAGAGCCATTAAAAAGGAGTTCCACAGTAGTGCAGGTGAATGATGTAAACCCTTTGAAATAAAAGATTATGAATTATAATTCTATTAATGATGGTGCTGTGCAGCCTCAGTACCTAGTACTTTTTCACCTGCAGGATTGCACCTAAGTGTAATAGATTATAGGTTCAATACCATTTCACCAGTAATATTATACTTATGATGAAATATGATATTAATACACTATATTGGAACTTACGCATTTACTCTAGCAGCAATTTTCTCCCACGCAAATTCTCTCTCTTTTGCAGTAGCCGCTGTGTTGCTTTTTTAACGAAATATATGTTCAAACTCGCTGTATGTGCGCATGAGTATTTCCGCCGACCAGTTTGTTTGGGGTTGTCACCATGGTGAATCGTAGTATCATTGCTCCATTCATGCTGCCTTTTTAAAGTGGTGATGCACGCGCTTAACTCTGAGTGAACCTAGCGGAGTTGATTGAACCAACTCAAATCAGCTGTTCTGGAACCGAAAACTCAAGAGTTTCACATCTCAGGGTAAATCAACTCAGAGATCAGGGTTAGATTCAGAGTTTGTTAAACCTCCTTCCTGAAACGGACCCCTGGAGCAGCACGAGCATTTATTTGAAGTTGTGTTTCTGTCTTGGACTGTATGCAAAGATGGATGGCTTGACAGCTCCCCAAAAGTGAAGCCAAAACATCTCCACCGTCCGATCCCTAATTTTGCAGACTCTCTCCGAAATTACAAGATGGCAGGGTTAGGGTGAAATCCAATTTCTTTACTTTGTTCTTTTAGTAATTGTGCTATCTTCTCATTCATTACCATCTTGTGTATGTGGTCGTGGCAGTGGAGCAACTCAAAACTGTATTGGGGTTGGATGTACGCAATATCCATAATTTACCCATTTTGTTACCACATCAACGACGAAATCTCGAATTACCCAGTTCTACAGATATGCTCTATATTAGTAGCTAGTGGTCTTAAACATTTGTCTTTAGCTATCAGTGTGTAGCTAGGTATTTAGAATAGCTACATAGAAATATAACCAGTGGGAATTATAATCATTTATCTCACCCATCCTAAAGTGGACTCATAGTTTGATTGCGTTCTATTGGGCCCGTCTAATCACTGCCACGCTGTGTCCCAGAGTGATCCAGGCTCCTTATCATTCATTAACCTCTAACTGTGATGCCGTTCTGTCCTCATCATTCAGTCATATATTTCAAGTCATAGATATATTTTGCAGAAGAAACAGTGACTATGCAGGGAGAATATATTGTGAATTCAGGGCTTCGTTAAAGGTGACTCTACTCTCTCTCCTTGGCTCCTCTCAATTTCTCTCCATCTAATCTCCCTCTGTCTTTAACAATAGGAATTAATTAGCCTGCTTATTTTTCTCTGGTTGGAGAGAGGCTCCCCATCTGGATGGAAGACAGTCCTCTGTGTGCCTGATTAATGGCGTGGAGAGACAGTTGCCAGTTCTGAAGCCTTGCTGTCTGGCCCAGGTCAGACCTAATGTTAGTGAGAGAGAGAGAGAGAGAGAGAGAGAGAGAGAGAGAGAGAGAGAGAGAAGCCTTAGAGATTAGTGTGCTCTTTAATAATGAGCAGGACCTACCTAAGTTATTTTTAGTTCTAACAATAAAAAGTTACCAATACAAAGTCATTACTAGATAAGGGGATATGAAAGCCTGAAAGAGAATAAGGACATGTGCATTGTTTGTTTGTTTTCTTTAAATGGAAATAACTTGAAATATTCTAAAGCAGGACTGTATTGTCGTGTCAGTGTATGTCAACATAAATATACATAGTTAATACAGATTGTACAAATCTATTCTAAATGTATTTATTACATGTCATAAATAATCATAGGTTTTATATTTTAAAATGTTTCTTTAAAATAACAATGATGCTTTAAGTCAATTAGCAACCTCATAAAAAAAGGGAAAAAACAACCACAAACATTATTTTACACCACACTCTTTAATAAGCAGGCTACAATTTTGAGGAGTAGACTAATAAACTTACTTATAAAATGACTTTACCTAAGTAACCTAATGAGTTACCTAGTAAATACGTCTTGATTTTAGCCAGCTAGTTGCCTGGACCAGAGAAAGGAAGGGCAAAGCATCTCTATGCCGCTGGAGCTTTGACTCATTTGTCACTAATGTGTCAAAGAGAAGATGACATTTACAGTCTGGTGAAGTGAGGGGCTCTCAGCCCCTCAGGCACCACTGAAGTAATAAGTGTTTACCTATAAGAAAGAGGTCTGTGGGTTCAGGCTTTTTTCTTTAGAAGTGAGAAGGTTTCTTTGCACAGTGGGTTCTCCGTTTTTCTGTCTTTGACTTAAATTGTCAAACAGAACAATTTTGGAGGCTGCATTTCTGCTACTATTATTTGAAATTTACACAATTCTATTTCATTGTACATTGCAATAAGATAGTGATTAATGTACTTAAATGGCAGTATCTTAATGTGACTGAAGTCCATTATTGTCCTGTTATTATGGCATGATTTGATCATTGACTTTTTATCCACCCAGTGTTTACAGCTGTACAACTTATAACAGTTTGTCAGATATTATGTTAAAGAATAGAAGAGTAATAGGCGAGTGTTAGGAGACTAAGGCTGGTGTAATCGTGTTGTCTATGACCTGCATGTCGGCACACTAGCATGTCTGTGACCTGCATGTCGGCACACTAGCATGTCTGTGACCTGCTAGTGTAGGTGTTTTTTGGCTTTTTTTGTAAAAAACAACAACAAAGTAGTAGGGCTGGGCTATATGGCCTTATATCCCTATATAGGTAATTTAATATCTTGATAATGATGTATTTCATGATATAGCCTTTTTCTGGTAATTCAATAAATAAATAGTCAATATAAAATAAGCACATGGCAAAAGCCCTTTTTTCTATATTCCGTATTTGATAGCAAAACAGCGCCTCTATGGTTTGCTCCAGCTTTGCTCCCACGTGTCAGCATTAGAACGTAAAGTGTCGTCCAAATGACGTAAATAATGCTGTAAGGCAGTTCGGCCACTGATTTTTCATCATTGCGATAGAAACCATACAGAAAAATATGTCTGAGAGAGATTTCTATATTGTTTTGATGATACACGTATATCGTCATATCGCCCAGCCCTAATATTTAGACATTAATATCCAACTTAGTTTTTTCAAAAAGCCCATTTACAATGAGTTTTGAATTAAACAAAAATGACGAAAGGTAGTAACATATGACACACTTAGTATTGGAAAATTACAGCAACTTGTAGTTGAATCAAATACAAATATGTAAATAATACATGAAAATATTTCCAAAAAACATTGGCTGAGAAATGCATGACTATATAAGCCATTACCCTGGTCCAGTAGCGAACTGTGGGGTCTGGCACTGGGCCTTCAACGTCGTAAAGTCATAATGTTTTGGGTTATTTTTTAAAGATGTGAATAGCTATAACACGCTGCACAACAAGCATAAGTAAAATAAAATCGGGGAGCTTACCTTATTTGGCTAACCTTATTGTTACTTGGAATATAAAATCCAAAGTCTTAAAATGCCGTTCAACACGTTTCCCCTTTTCCGTTAAATCCAATGCTGGAGTTGGTCTTCCATTTTGGATTATTGATCACTTATCTTTGAAAGCCCGTCCTGAAAAAGGCGATGCTATCCAGATAGGCATGATGTCATTGTCCTCCGTAGTACTTAGTTCTCACTTCGCGCTCACTGACCCGTCTTGACCCTAGCTCAATGTCAGCGTTTTTTTTGTCCCACCCACTACAATAGTGAAATGTGATTGGCTGATTCACCTGTCACTTACTAAACTAACACACAAGCTCCGGACTTCTGTCCCGGTCATGAAGTCCTAACCGATGAGTGACCGAGCTGTAACTTTTTCTCTGCCTAAAGAGACAACAACAACTAAATCTGATTGGATAAATCCATTTTTTAAGGTTTTAGGACACTAATACTGTCATTTCTGAAGCAAATTTGATAGAATATTAAGCAAAAATTGGAATTAAAAAAGCGAATTATCATTAATTTAAATATTTTAAATATGACATTTAATCTGCTGATACGTTGGGCCTTCTCTGGAGTCCTAAGGGTTCCCCTCTGCCGTGGTCTAAAACACTCTTTATTTTTCATTTATAAAACAACTAGATCACTATGCACAACAGTGACCTGAACATAATTGTTGTTCAAGGGAATTTAAATCACACTCACGGTCTTGTAAACTCAATTTTAACTGTTTTGTGTAGAACAAAACTAATGCCCTTGAGTATTGTTTCTAATGACCACAAACATGTACTGTAAGAGAAATTCTTTTTTTCAGTGTGTTGCCAATATCTTATCATGTGATAATTACTCTTGTAAAAGCCTTAGCTGTGTAGACATGGTTTAAGGATCTTAATAGAATCCTGATACATTGCGTATGTGAAAGGGATAACCGGTAGACTGTGTCTACATTGACATACACTGATAAAATGTGGACTTGTCTTCAATGTTTATGTCCTCAACTGTCTGTATACAGACAACAGCACACCAGCTTATACAACCCTCACATACTAAATCAATGGAAAGCTGCAAAAATGTGAAAACAAGATGAAGAGAAAACCAATGTCTAGGCCTTGAGGGCCAAGATGCGCAACATCACACCAGACTCTTATCTGTGGACGCGTCTTTCCCCTGAGAAGATTCTGCACTCCAGCAAACAGCGGGATTCAAAGGTATATCAGGTGCATGACCTTAGGGTTAGTGTAATCTACAGCCGAGCATCCGCTGAAAAAGACACAGAACTAGACATCATGTGGCCAACATACAATTATACACACACATGCACACACCCAACTTACTCCTCTTTCTGTTACATGGTCACTCATACACTCTCATAAACACGAGGTTGTACTTTCTGTGGTTTCTGTCGATGGATTCATGATCGAATATTATCTATGCATCTCTTGTTTTTCTGTGCTTTATATAAGCATTAAAGACCATAAATGTTTCCTACCTTCTACAGTACCGACTAATTACATGTTATGAGTAAATCTTATATTGAATTTGAGTTAATACTGATTGACTTTGCATTATACCAAAGCATAATGCGTAATATGCTGTATCTTTGAAAAAATAGATCTATTATCATTCAATTTTCCCTCATTAACCTTTGGTTCATTGCTTAATGTGTCACAGGCCAAAGGCCATTGTAATCTCTCTCAATGGACACGCTGTTCTTGATCAATATGCTTCTTGCTCAGCAACTCGCATTGTTTTATTTTCCTGCTCGTGTTCCAGAGTAAGGTGTGAAAGGATCATTCCAAGTCTCAAAGGAGAGGCTTCTTTCAATATCCTCAAAGTAGCAGATCCCACCCACTCAATTGTTCTCTACATAATCATATAAAAAGATTCAGGAAGAGTTGTTTTTTATTGTTGTTGTGTTTTTCCTCTGCTGAACAATGCCCTTCCGCCACAGGGTCCCATAACAGCCTACCAGTCTGTGCTTAGTGCACCTCCACCCCTCATCCCACCCTTGCTATCTCGTTTTCCTCATCTGGCCCAGGCCCACTTCCACATCTACATCCCATTGTCTGAGTGAAGGCAGCACGCGCAGGGCTGGGGCCAGTCCAAACATACTCATCTCTTTCTCTGGATGACTGCCAGTATTCTTTGAAGAACATCAACTTTGTTACTTTCCAAATCAATTTAGCAGTTGTGTTTTCATAATGGAACAAAAATTGCAGTCTCTCTTTCTTGTCAAAAAAGGGTATATGTATTTATTTACATAGCTTTTTGTATGTGTTGTGTTGTACGTTGGTATTCATGCATGCACATGTGTCGGAGAAACCAAATCCCAATCCATCATGCATTCCCCAAGGTGGGCCAGCCAGTGTGTGTTTGTCACTGTGCCCTGTCAGGAAAGAGGGTTGGAGCGTGTTCTCCGGACGAACCCCCTTTGGCTGAGGAAGTGCTCCTCTATATTGGCCTCTTTGTGGCTCGCTAATCGAGCTTTCCTGTCAGCAGGCTGCACAGTCCCAGTGCAGGGTGCACTACGTGATACAGACCCACTCCGGTGCTCCAAGGGAAGTTCTGGGATCAGCAGATAACAGCACAGCTCCCTCATCTAACACGCAGAATAGTGTTGCCTTCCTCGCTCTCTTCACTCTTTTTGCCCTTGCATGAATAAGGAAAACACAGATTTCAACCATTTAAAAAATTCCATTATTCAGAGCTCCTGACTGCCAAATTGTCTCCTTTGGAAAACCCCGTAGTTTCCTTTAAACCTTTAAAGTCGGTGTGTAACAACACTATATTCCAAAATGTGGATGATCACATATAATAGTTTGTTGCTAAGCTAAATACAGCTTGTAGTTAGGAAATACTCTACGTTAAAAATGTACATTGCTATACCTTCTGCATTACACTGTCTGTTCTGGATTGCCAGTTTTTTGATTAAAACTAGGCTATTATCACTCCCACCTGCATTTTGTACTCCGCAGTGGGCCATCATGCAAACCGTAGCACTCTTTTAAAATGTAAGCAGATTTTAGTGCTATCTGAGCAGAGTGGTCACGAAGGACCCATGTTCCCATATTCAAAACCAATTATAAAATAATAATCTGTAGGTATCACTTCTATTTAAATGTTCCTGTTATTCAAACATTCACAGATATGTCAGGGGGATTTTTCAAGGACACCGTAGGATGTAGCAGATATCTTAGTGGTGACATTACTGAATTTCTGATTGTCTCACGTGTCCTTGGCGGTCTACCTTTATTTATATGCTATATATTGTTCACATGTTCCACAGTTTAAGTGTGCTAGGACAACTGATGTACATTTTTTTTACCGTACAGTCATGTCTGGGGCTGTGCCCACAATGCGAGTATATTTAGTTGTCCATTCTCATGTTCTTTCAACTCCTTCTCTGTTGTGGTGAGTTACAATTTGACAGATGTTTTAGTATGGAATGTATTAAGTTGACCAGACATTTCTTAGTTACTTTGAGCACTTTTTGGCACTTACATCACGTACCACTAATAGCCTTGTGGAGTTGTGGTCACAGGTTTCTGCTATCTTATTAGAGGATAACCTCTTGGTTAAGGGTACCTGCGAGGACGGTGGGGGCTCTGACAGGAGTGTCATACTCTTCCCTGCCAAATAAACGATGTACAGATTTGTGTGACTTAGAGATGCACCGATTGACTGGCTGGTGACCGGAATTGGCCGATTTTCATGTGATCGACCTTGACCGGTGACCGGCTGGTCAGTCTGACATATGCCGATTTTATGCCAGTGAAATGCACTCGGGCGGTGCATGATTAACATCCCGCAACATCAGCGCACCGCTGCTCAATTAGCTGTTTATGAAATGTCATAAAGTCTTAATTATACACGGCTCTGCAGAGCCGTCTGCTCTGCTGATCTCAGGCAAACGGTCAGCCGCTCTCTCTCTCCTCTCTGAGGCTGAACAACTGGAACATGAAAACCGCACTCACGCGGGTCCCGTGAAATATAGTGAAAGTAGTACAGCTACAGTTTATCGAAAAATAGCGTTGGGCACACTGACTTTGATGATTTTACTGTTTATCAGACCCCAGATGAGACAAGAAGCTTACGATAGCGAACGCTGTGGTGACGGTCCCTCTGGCTCCTACGCCCCGCTGCAGGAGACGCTGTATTAAAAAAAAAAGAAAAAAAAGAGACGCTGTAGCCTATTCCTCCGACACGCTGTATTAACGTTACTGTTTAAAACGCTTTCCAGGTTAGTGGGGATGCATACCGCTCAAAACAAACATTAAAAACGTAGTAATCTTCCCTCAGCATTTAGTTTTGTTGTTAAACTGTAAAATGAGCGGTGACGTTAAATCATCTGTTTCAGATAACGGTACCCTAGAGTACCGTTGCTGGATTGTTCCGAGGTAAACGTTGGTAGCTAACATTAGCAGATAAGCCCGTTGACAGCAACGGCAGTGTTCATATTTATGCACAATGACACATAAAGCAAACTTGCTAAAAAAGGAACTACACACTGTTTTCAGGTAACGTTACTGTTGACGTTCAAACAGGCCTGTGTGTGTGTGTGTTTTGAGAAATATCTTTATACTGCAAGGCTATATTTATTTTACTTGTATTTGTTATTTTTATATATATATATATATATATATATATATATATATATATATATATATATATATTAAATTGGATATTGGATGTGAAAAGAAGGAAATGCACTTTAGATGTGTGGGAATTTCCCACACCAGGAGTAATTTATATAGTTCTATTTTATAGCGATCGATTATCTATTCAAAAATTTTTTTTGTTATTGTTCTATGCAAAATGTAAAATGTATTAAAGAAAAGAGAGAAAATAAATAATAATTAAAAAATATGAAATCGGAATCGGCTAAAATCGGTATCGGCATGTCAAACTCAATGAAAAATCGGCCTAGAAAATTGTAATCGGTGCATCTCTAGTGTGACTACTACTCAAGTTTACATTTTTATTTCAAACTCAGAGCAGATTTTTAGTAAACTTCTATTTACTGATGAATAGCAACCAATGTTTAACTTCAGTTATATGTTGCTAAGAAAGCTGGAACTTGTTATGAATTGGAGTTGATTCTTGACTTTGAAACCTACAAGTTGTGTTAGCCCAAAAGACATATACTGTATGTCAAAATGCAGTTTGTAAGAAAAACAATTGGTACTTCTATAGAAAAAAAGAATGCTTTTTTTTTTATAAGATTGAAATGCAACATTTTAAAATCATACATGTTTTCAGTGTTTCATTCTGTGGTGGAAATCACATAACCAAATAATAGTTTTCCCTGATAAATTTTGCATTTATTGTGTATATGATGGACTCTATCCCCCTCATTCATGATCTTAGTGTTATGAGGAAGTCCTCCTGAGCCTCTCAATGCTGGCCTGGTGTATCCAGTACCTTCTTACTGACCTCAACAGGGGAAAAAATTCTGTTACCCAGGTGGTTTGGAATGATTCTCCTAGCCTTTTTCTTGTAGGGCCTGGTGTAAATATCCTTTAGGCAGGGTAGGGCATTGCCTATTGTATGTTCAGTCCAACAAATCACTCTTTGCAGGGCCTTGGGGTCTTATTCTGTGCTGTTTCCATACCAGTCAATGATGAGTAGAAATTCATCAGTGTTGAGGAGATAACCTGCAATTTTCTCAGGCGTCTGAGGTGAAACAGTCTCTGCCTTGCTTT
The DNA here is from genome assembly GCF_031162955.1 of Sander vitreus. Classification (NCBI taxonomy): domain Eukaryota; kingdom Metazoa; phylum Chordata; class Actinopteri; order Perciformes; family Percidae; genus Sander; species Sander vitreus. Next base: position 13,823,622 of record NC_135862.1, on the reverse strand, counting down.
TCTCACCACTTGTTCAGTAGGCAGCGCCCAGGACAGGCCCTCGGTGATGTGGGCACCACGGTACTTGAAGCTTTCCACCCTCTCCACTGAGGACAACTAGGACAAGCACAACTTGCGCCTGCCTTTAAATGTAAAGGCCAATGATTACGATTGTCTTCTGTTCACTGCTGGGCAACATATATCTACAAAGTATGAGATGCAGGTCCCAATATTCAAAAAACAGGAATATCAAATGCGGATCTCAAGCCGGTGAATTATTATGGCTTTTACTGGTGACATTTTCCAGCGGCATATGGCAGCAAGCTCATGGGAGAGCACAGGTTTTTGATGAATATTTTGAGTCAGAGGGACCAAAGGACCGTGCTCGGCATATGTTGCCTTCTGTCTTTGCCTTCTGAAATGATAATGTGGCCTCACTTAAACAAGTTTCTGAAGCTACTGAGCTTCCATTTTTAGCCGCAAGAAATGTCATAAGACAAACATGGAGGAACCGACTGTGTGTGTATGAAGACATATGTTTGCATGTTTCTGTGCGTGTTTGATGTCTGTCTGTTCACTGTGTCTTCTTGTTAACTGTCAGCATCTCATAAGGGCTCCTTCACACTGTCTGCGTGGCGTGAGCGTGTCAGCTGCATGGCGTGTCCATTTTTATTTCGGCTCCCATGTTAACAGGTTAGAGCTTGCACACTGCCTGCGTGACACGCACATCTCAGGCGCGTGCATGCTAGAAATAGGACCGACGCCTTTTTTTCACGTGAAACGCAAGCGTGTTGGAAGCGTTTCCTGGCAAAATAGAATACAAAAAGATGTTTATATGTCATTTTGACACAAATACATATTAATAAACGACATTTTGATGTTTGAAAGTCTCTAGGTTTTGACATAAATGCAGATATAAATGTAATTTAAAAAAATAATAAATAATTATCGATTTTCAAATATTGCACCTGTCAATACAGAACGAAATATTCTATAGCCTATTTTGCTGTCAATACTGCCGACGTTGTCTTTGCTGTAATCAAATCAGAATATATTTATGTTTAACATGAAGTATACTACTGCTTGAGTGCAGTAAATCAATGGGAAACATACATGTGTACAGACAAGGCTAGCAGCAGCAGCGCCGCATCAGACACGTTTCTGGTGTGCAATGACATAGAAAAATCCACGCAGCCACCACGCAAATGAAACGCCACGCTCACGCCACGCTCACGCCACGCTCACGCCACGCTCACCCCACGCAGCCAGTGTGAATCCGGACTAACTGTTGAAAACAGTGAGAGTAAAGTTGAATTTGTTCTCATTTCACTTGTGTAGATGTATATTATGTCGTTTGACATACTGTAAGTACCGATGTATGTACATTTCAGTGTTTTCCACATATAGGTTCTCCTTGGGCACCCTGCCCAGGTAGATTAATACCCGCCCAGGTAGATAAATTCCGAATTGCATTTTTTTTTCCAATCAACAATGTAATTTTATAGTGCACACAGACCAGTGGCCTCCATTAACTGTATTTATGGTCTCAAGCCCGAATATAAACCCAATATTTTATTAGGTTGGCTGTGGAAGTGTTAAACTACAATTCAGAGTTGTTTGAATGACAGAAATCTGTATAGATGAGAGTGGAACACGACACCTGTATAGTAACAGGATCCCAAAAACACGGATTAAAACACTTTTAAAAACAAACAGTGATATATATCAAAATGATTACAAATTAACGTTGGACTTAATTTTAGACAAAAATGATTTAACATGACTTGACATGTGCGCAGTGTTGAGATTTATAATAACGTAACTTTCTGTATATGGTTTTATGGTTAAGTTGTTAATACATGTATGGTTACATAGAACATATTGGCTCCAGGTTATCAGCCTTGGCTGAGGCTGAACCATAACATTTATTTGACAAAACCAACTAGATTTAATTGACAAAGCACATCAGGCAACCCTTCATCTGCATCATCTTCTAGGCTGGTTTGATTAATATGTAAATAGTTATTTCTTTCTAAATTATGTTACTGTATGTACTCATAGTTTATGTTTATTTATAGTTTATTATTTATTCAATAAATAGTTAAACAGAAAACTTTCTTTGACTAGTTTATTACTGAACCCAGCCATCACACGCCGCACTGTCACATCCTGCGCCACCCACCACCACAAGTAAATTCTCAACTTGTGGGAAACACTTTAGAATGCTCACAATTTTACAAGGCTATAATGCTTCATTCAAATTTCAACACTGGCTGACCAACAAAATAGCATGTATGATCAATTCTATACTATGATTTGATTTAGGTTAGACATGCTTCTGTTCAGTTATCTCTTACTATTTATCTGTTACTTAAGTTTTGGCAAACAGTCTTCTATTTACATGGAACATTAGCATTCATTTGGAGTTGTGTTCATGAATGTAAGTCCAATACTCCCTCAACCTTTAGCTCTGTTTTGGTCTCCACCAACTCCTAAGGGAAATATCTGGCTCTTTAGCTTCTAAATGATCCACTATGTTCACCAGCTATTCACTAACCTGTCTGCTATTTGGTGCTGAGCAGGTAGCAAACAGTGGGTTTTGTCTGAACTTTTTAGTTTAAAACAACTGCCTTCTGTGTCTGGAAACAGAGTTGATGAGAGCAGTCAGAGTAAAATCGAAAGCATAAAGTTGAGGGCTGTAAAACCAAAACATTAAGCTGAAAGATGGTAAAATGATCCGTAGAGGTGGAAGGAACAGCAGAGTTAAGCGATGATACTCTGTGCGTTCGTAACTATGAGTGACACATTTCACCTTACACTTGGCTTTGTTATATTGTTATTATGTATGTATGTATATATTGTTATTATAGCATATATGGATCTACACTGACTGGTCAGTAGCTGAGTTCATCTAGTTCTAGATCATCTTGAAGTATGCAGATACAGCTCTCAAGTACTGTACTATATGTTTATTTTTATGATAAAATCCTCTTTATCACTGTACTATGCATCTGTTTGGCCAAAACGCTCTTGATTCTCTGTACTTCTATGTTAAATATTAAATTGTATTTAATTTTATTGTGTGTGTGTATATATTTATATATCACATCTTGGCATGGCTAAAAGCTCTGCTAAATCTGTGTATAAAAACACACATACACGCACAAACATTTGCATTCTGCAGTTTCCATAAACAAAATCAAATTGAAAAGGGTAAAGCCAGAAATTAATTATCCATCTGAAGCAAATGTACTGGAAAATATAATTTATGAAACAATTATGAAAATGGTGCACTTAAGTGAAAACCCCACAATAATTTAATTAATATTTCATTGGATTACTCTTTTAATTCTTTTCCATGGTGAGTGTGATGGAATGTACAAGGCTGTTGAGTGAAGTGGTATTTTAGGTTTTAGGTAGGAAAAAAAAGAAAAAAGGGCTAGCGCTGCTTTCAATGAGATTGGAGTTTTAAAAGCTTGCTGTTATCATAGTAAATCTGAACCAAAGGGTAAATGTTCTGCAGCCGATTAAAACATTTACAAGATGAGACCTTGACTTTTGGTGCTGAGATATGTTATATGATAAAGCATATTATTATGTACTGGACCTTTTGTAGTAGAGTGAACACGTATGTTTCAGTGACTGTTTCAATATCTGTGTATTAGCATACTGTGTGGGGGATTGTGTGCATGTGTATCACCTCAAATGGTTTCTTTGCTCAATGTTTTTCCTCTACACAGTGCCTCTTTATGCCGAGGAAGGACTTGTCCTTCTTCCTGTCACCCGTCCACTGGGAACACTGCTCTCTGTGCAGTCTCATTGGCATGCTAAAGAGCCCTGATATTTTTGTCTCACGTTTAAAGAGGGCATTACGCTGAGCTATTGAGGGCTTATGTCCAAGGCATTTTAACTTTTTTTTTCATGGTTCTTGGAAGTCTTCCAAGTAGATTGAAAAGATGGGAAGGTTAGAGAATGGATAGAGAGGTTATTGACAACACTGAGGTTAGTACTTTGAGGGACAAGCAGAAACAGTGTACTGACTGTTAGCCAAGGACCAGCTCTGCTGTATTGCATGGGGAACATGAGTGTCTTGAGTGGGCTTTTTTTCCAAAAGTTTCTTCCCTTCTCCCTAGAAAGCCGTTACAATGAAACCAAGTCTAAAGCAGCAATTTGTAAGTCAAGAGCCTGGCAAAATGGATAGTGTGGGGGGAAAGGGAGTTGAAAGTGTATGGTGTGTAAAGTGAGAGCCCAGGGTCTGTTTAGGGCAAGTGGAGCTCTGGTCAGCTTTGCATGCCCCTTAAGTGGATTCCTGAAGCTTGATGTATAGACACCACTAACACTGTTAAAGTCCTTTTTATCCTTAGATATATCAATTACTGTTATGTACTGTTATTTTACAAATGATGTCAGAAAAAAAGACAACCTCTTTAGTAAAATGTCAAAAAAGCATTTGAGTAACTAGTATATATTTATACATACATAGAATACTACTGAATCAATCAGATTTTCCAGTCACTGCTAAGTGGTTAGATTACCACTTATTGTTTGTACAAATCTAAATTTTTCGAAGATACAAAACTGAGACTGTTTAAATTTTCACACACTTGGAAACATGGGCATCATTTTTATAGGGCTGTCCTCGACTAAAGCAATTCTTGGTCGACTTACAATCATATCATTTTGCAGACTAATCGATTAGTTGATTTAATCAACATATCTGTTAAGTTGATTTTCTCCATAAATAATCATGCAAAAGCACCACTTTAAATCTTGTCTTTACCAGAGATGTGCTCATAAGTTTCGTGGAAATAAGTCATTCAGCATGAAATAGCATAAAAATGACTAATGAAATCTTAGTCGACTAAGACCAAAACAACCGATTAGTTAACTAATCGACTAAGAGGGGACAGCCCTACAGTTTTCTAATAAAGGAAAATAGGAAAATTAAAGATTTATTTAGATTTGGACAAGTCAGCAAAATGGCAGCTTGTCATATCGCTGTCTCCCTGTACATATTAGTATTAACTATCTTTATGTTCGTGATTGAACCAGTTCAAAAACAATTTTATAATCAATTATTGCTTTCATCTTTCCTAATAAATCACACATGCCATACAGTTACACAGCACTTTTGTGCAAATCACGAAACAGTCAAATTCACTGTGTGCCGAGAAAGTGGCAAGGCACTTTTGGAATAAACCATGTTCACTGCAAGGTTATTATAGTTTTGCATTTTTCATTAGTTTTTATTTTTATTTTGTTTTGACTTTTTGTTTTCAAATTCAGTTTAGTTTTAATTAGTTTTTAAAGTGGGTTTGCTAGTTTAGTTTAGTTTTTATTTTTTGAAAATGCTTAGTTTTAGTTTAGTTTTTATTAGTTTTAGTCTTAGTCTTTTTTTGTAATATGGGTTATTTGTCGGGGGATTCAAAAATGTCAGAAAAAGTATTGTGTAATAATAACTCAAAAAAACATCATACAATTTTAGAAATATGTATTCACATGTATTCAACAATAACACCAGTACATAAAATGTAGCCTACATATGGTCATAAATATGTAGCTAAACAGTCTACACAAGACGTCGCAGTAAGTGCAAAATGTGTAAGTGACGTGTTCCAGGAAAAAACCCTAAATAGCCAATAAAGAAGAACAGGTGTTTTGAACGTTGGTTCGAGTACAGTGGCGAACTTTTTGAAGTCAATCTACTCACACAGTTGTGTAGACATCCCAGTATGAATCCACATATTAACTCCCGCTTCCTCCCGCTTTTGGTGTTCCTGCGTATGTACTAACCAGCAGCTATCGGGTCGCCGGTGAAAGCCCTCCTACAGTGTTCTCTGTCCTGCTGTTGTCTCTGTCATGCTGCCTGGCCCTGTATACATACAGGTAACGTTACTGAGGTTAGCTTCTGTTTCGGGGAAAGGGGGCTTTGTTTTCTCCTTTACCTTGTTAAGGTAAGCTAGGTTAGCCTCCTAGCTTGTGTGCGCTTCTGAAATGTACTTTCAAATTCGTGGGATTTTTCCCTGTAATAAATTGTCCACATATTTTACCACCTTCCACTGCAAGGCACTTGCTTTTATCTGCCACAGTCATAATCAAATAGGACTTCCGCTTTCTTCCAACTTTTGGTACCGCCATGATGCCAGGCGAGGGGCATGGACTATGTTGTGTTCAATTTGACGTGGAATGTCGGAATTTCTGGGTTCCCAGTCGGAAACTATATATGTCTACGGGAAATGTCATGGTCGGAAAGATATAACGTTATTTGCTCTATGAAACACATCGACAAAGACGAAAACTAAGGACATTTACTCGATAATTTAATTTAATTTTAGTTAGTTTTGCAAACAGACATTACAGTTTTAGTTTAGTTATCGTTTTATTGTAATGCCACGTTTTTATTTTTATTTCAGTTAACGACAATGTTTTTTCCCACCTAGTTTTCGTTATTTCATTCGTTTTAGTTAATGGTTATATCCTTGGTTCACTGTATGTCATGAATCATCCATCAGTCTATATTTTGCCTCACTGACCGTAGCCTGATTACAACTGTATTTTCTACTGAAAATGCAATGCTGTCAAGCTTGTCTAATTGGCAGATGGTGAACAGTGCTAAACATTGTCATCCTTTTCACCAAAATTGCAGTGCTGGCTCGCCAATGGCACATCCCCTCTCCTCCAACTTCAGCACAGGGGTGGTACCCCTCTCTGCACCACTGGAAAATGTCATCTCACCAGTACGATGCTCCCAAAATACACCCACATGAACATTTGTCAGAGCCCTTACTCTGGCAGTTTTACATTTAACAACAATCTGCCATATATCATTTTCACTCCTAGATGTGGACACATTATACGATTTGGTAGACTTGAAAAAAATGCGTCTTTCTTCGTTGTAAAGGACAGCAGCTATAGTCATCTTGGAATTACAACATTTACAGTGGATACCAGTGGCTAATTAGAGTCAAATCTCCTGCAGGATAATAATAATAATAATTAATTTTCCTGTATTGATAAGTTGTTAATAAACTGTGTACTACCAGAGGTTCTCCACTACATAGCACTAAGTAATCTTCCATATTTTTAATCCAATTTGCGAACTTGTCATAACCATTGAAATTGCCCCAAATAGTCAGCATAACACTGAGGTGTCTTTAACTAAAACACATTAATTTTTTGCCATAAAGCTCATCAGTTGTGATACACTCCCCAAAAGACATAAACAACGCTAATTTAAACCTGCATGAAAACATTATTTTGCAACTTGGTCGCAGTGCAACCAGCTGTTAATACAACATTCATATATTATCACCTTTTAAAGATGATATGGCACACTTGTTACCAAGCAGTTGCCTATTTACATGTCCATTATAAAGAGAGCAACATTAGCATTTATTTGACGAATGTACACTACCGGTCAAAAGTTTGGGGTCACTTAGAAATGTCCATTCCACTCCATTATAGACAGAATACCAGCTGAGATCAGTTGCATTGTTTTTTTTAACCAGGGCAGCAGTTTTCAGATTACATTATGCGCTTACATAATTGCAAAAGGGTTCTCCAATGTTTTCTCAGTTAGTTTTTTAAAATGATCAGATTAGAAAACAGAATGTGCCTTTGGAACATTGGATGAATGGTTGCTGATAATGGGCAATGTAGATATTGCATTAAAGATCAGCCACCCACTCAGATCAGCTGGTATTCTGTCTATAATAGAGTGGAATGGAAATTTCTAAGTGACCTCAAACTTTTGACCAGTAGTGTAAGTCCAATACTCACGCTGCTTTTACCTCTGGTTTGGTCTCCACCAATTTCTGTAGTATCTGGCTCATTAGCTGCTAAACGTTCCACCTATTCACCAGCCAGTTTAACTCGGTCTGTCTGTTGTTTGGTACTGGGCAAGAAGCAAACAATGGATGTCTGCTGCTGCTGCTTTTAAAGGTGCAGTAGGTAAGCTTTATAAAACTAACTTTCTGTCATATTTGCTGAAACTGACCCTATGTTCAAGTAGAACTACATGAAGCAGGTAATAAAAAAAAATATCTGGCTCTTCTGGCACCACCTACAGCCTGTAGTGCGATTTGCAAAAATCCACCGCTCCAATCAGGGCCGGGGGGGGGGGTGTCTAACTGCGTTTCAATCACTGCTCAGGCACATGCATTTCATAGTGTCCTCCCCTCCCCCGCGCACGAGCTGCAATTAGGTTTCCTCCCCTTCCCCCCTCTTCACACGCGTTCTATCGTGCACAGCTCTCCCTTGTGGGGGGAGGGGCTTAGGAGACCGTTTGGGCTTTAGAGGAAAGGGACTGAGAAGTTGTAGATGTTCATGTTAGGTGTTTTTTTAAGTCATGAATCTTCACAGCACCTTTAATGACACTGATTAGAGCGTTGAAAGAGAACCAAAACAGTAAAGTTGTGGGCCGGAAAACCAAAACAATATCCCGAAAGACGTTAAAATGCTTGGAGAACTGAAGGGAAATGTAGATAATGATGACTGGTAGTAATTATCTGTAGGTTTGTCGCTATGACAAAACCTCACATTACATGATCCTTTTTAATATTTAATATTATGTAATTATTGTAATATTTAAAGTATTTGGCTACTTAAAGTATTTTAAACCAAATAAATTAAATTATTAAATGTAGAAGGTGCTGCTGAATACATATAATGACTCAGATTTACTTGAAGAACAGTATTTGTGCCAAATGATTTTTATCACTGACACCTCCTGGGCAAATGTAGAGTACGAAGTCTAAGGGTCTGCTCAGCTTTGTTGGAAATGTACAGAGTGACATACTAACTGTAGCCTCTTAGGCAAGCATTCTAGATAGAGTCCCTGAAGTATCAAAATGATTATGAGAGCCATGGGCTGCCACTGGAAACAAACTCACTGACACGCTGATAAAATCCATGCCCCGTGTTTATATGCCATTTTGCAAAGAAATCAGGAAAGGTAATCATGTATGGAAGCCGAGGTTAAGAAGCAATGTAACAGTCTATTAAGTTTAATATAGATATGTAGAATAAGCATATGCAGAGGGACATTAGCATAAATCTTGGTTACACACGAATGGTGCAGTGCACTCTATTCTCCTCCTGCAGCCGAGTCTAATGACAAATACTATGAATGAGCCATGCCAGCCTGCCGACTGCTCACTTGAGCTCTCAATTAGCCCCCTTACCAATAAGTCTTCAGTTCATTCAGAGCTCTCGTATTATTCAGATTTCCCAAAAATGAAATATAACAAAAAGGATTCAGACAATAGTAGTTAATAAGTAATGGGTGATACTAATTAACTAATCATGTGCAGGCTGAGTGTCTTGCTCAACGATACTTCAGCAGCACATGCAACTCCTCTTTTACTACCACAATTCTGAAAAAAATCCTAAAATCTTTTTTTGCTTCTCCATTTATGGGCATTTGTCTGGGATGCAGTTTGGTTGATTGGGCTATGCAAATCAGAGTAAGCAAAGTGTTTTTAATAAATAAAATCATAATACATTAGATTAAATTCAAAAACAGTAATTTGGAACCGTTTTAAAGTGCTCATATTATGCTCATTTTCAGTTTTCATTTTCATAATTGTATTTAGAAGTTGTACCAGAATAGGTTTATGTGGTTTAATGTTCAAAAAACACCATATATTTGTTGTACTGCACATTGCTGCAGCTCCTCTTTTCACCCTGTGTGTTGAGCTCTCTGTTTTAGCTACAGAGTGAAACATCTCACTTTTGTAGCATCTTTGTTGGGAGTGACACACGCGCAGTAAGTAGTACTAGCTTGTCAGTTGCAGAGTATGATGGCGTGCCACGCTAGCAGCTAGGCGAGCATTATAACGTATAATATATATATATAGTGTGTGTTACAAAGTGACGCACGTTCGTCACAGAAGTAAAGGCTGGACTACAATAGAGCAGTTTGGAGCAGTATGTGAACAGGGTTTTCTCTGGAAGATGGTAAGTCCCTTTGGGGTGGACTTTGGGGTTTAAACCTATAATGTGCACAAAAAGATATATGACACAATAAAGGAAAGGGGAAAAGCCAAAAAGCATAATATGAGCACTTTAAAGAGTCCATGTCAGCCTAAATATCTGCAACAACCTTTCTGCAGTTGAATGATGACTTATTTATACACTGATCTAAATGGCTGTTGAGAAGTTCTAAAAATATTCAACTTGACATACTCAGCTTTATGGATGCATATACTGCACACATATACAGCCTCTAAAATGTTTGCGATGCCACTGCGTTGGTTTCGTGGAACATGATTTCGTTGTCCTTGGAGAAGAGTTGCTCACTTCAAACAGCCATTTTATTTTTGGTATCCAAAGGTATGATAAGAAATAAAAATAAAATCTTATCATACCTTTGGATACCAAATTATCGATTTGGGGGAGGACATGTATACCAAATTATCAAATTTGGGGGAGACGATTTTAATTATCGTCTCCCTGTTTTCTTCATATTTTGTGCTCTGCTACTGTTGCTTCTACTGTGACTCACTACTACCGCCTCTTGAGGTACAAGTGGTATTACTTATTATTATTATACATTATACCTTCTTAACATGGATGTAAAAAATGCAGGTTTGCAAATGTTTTTCGGAAAGAAAACACCTTGTTCTTTTTTGGCTTTAAGGACGCACACAACACTTTAGGTTAGAAGCACATAATGTTAACATTGAACAAGTAATCTGCACATGGTACCTTTTAATGTTTGTCATCTCAGGGTACCCTGCCCGTGACTATATCCTTGTAGAATGGCAGGATCTCTGTTTCCTTGAATCAGTCATCATCTTTTTTGAGTGTCAACTGACAATCAACAGCAATAAACATTATTATAAAAGTGATATATCACATGCTAGAAAACCCATTCTCAATTGAGTTGGTGCTCAGTGTAGCGCCTTCAGGGGCTAATTGGATTGGTGTTTAGCAAGACCTGCAGATGAGGCAAAGATTAAAAATTGTCTTTGTTTTTCTCTCTTGTCTCGTCTCTCCCTTTTCTTCCTTGGTTGCGTTTCCCACTGCCTCCCCCATCTGCACAGGCCATCGAAGGAGTCATGTAAGCATACCTTTGTCCCTGCATGGGAGGAAGAAGAAATGATCTGGTATTAAATTTCAATAACACGTTTTCCCAGGTCCTCCAGAGTACAAGCAATCAAGGGTTAAATTGGATCTGTAACGTATGCTCGGTGACCCACAAATCGCTTACCCATCAAACAGACTCATTACGAGCCGGCAAGCAGATGAGTGTTTGTGAGCCTTGCCTCTGAGCGGTGGGGATTGTGTGTATTACCGCTAACACGGCTGAGGTATTTAAATTTTGATTTTTTCGTAATGGGTTTTGACATGTTTCATTTCCTCTGGGGGAAGCGCTCGAGACCTCAGAAAGTAAATGTTGCTAAAAAGTCATCAAGGCAGAATATTAAAATGCCATCAAATAAGAATTTCACTAATGCGATGGGGCTTGGGCTTCAGGTACGCAGGGCCGGGGTCAGAAGGGCTTGGTTCTGGGAGAAACACTATTTGTTCCCCTTGGCTGCCTTCTTTCCCTCTTAAATAAATTATTAAACTACTTCAACCCCCCCACCCACCCCTCCTCCTCCTTCTTCTCTGCCCGTCCACCTCTTGTGCCTCTCACACTTTAGCCCTTGCTTTTGAAATGAAAGGCCAACAAGAGAAGGAACTGGTAGGGCACTAAAATAGCACACCTTTGGTTGAAATGAGATTAGCTGAGTATATCTACATTTTCACCAGGTTCGACATTTGAAGCTGTCGTCCTATATGTTTTTTTTTTATTGTATTAATACCATGCATTTAAAAACAGCAATAACTCAGATTGACATGTTTTGTACATTTTTAGATGTGGAAATGGAGCTACAACATGAGTTTCCACACTACAAGCGTTCCGTTTTGACTTTTATTGCCCAGGTTTAAACCGTTGCATCGTTGGTAGTTTTTGTATTCCATGGGTACTCCTTTTGAGGCCATTACCAAGCTGACAACCCACCAGCTGTCACTAATTGCCCACTAATGGGGTTTGGTGGTCTGATGGTTTGTCTGTGAGGGACGTTCCAATTCTACACTGGAGGTCCTTCTGGCTTGCCAAATCAAAGGGGACACATTTAAAAAAGCATGTCATGTTATTCTGTTATATTACCTCTAACTGCACCTCTACAATAACGACTCATTTACAGGGCAATATATTTGAAGACAAAGATTTCTTGCGTGTATAATTAATCACAGATTATTTAATATTCACCTGACATTACCTTGTATTGTTTAAGTAAATGGCAAAGATTGCTTTGTTGGTGGCAACAGCCATTATCATGCATGATATTTTCCATTCCTTGTCATTGAAATCTTTGCAGGAGACAAGAGGGGCTCGTGTCTGCCCTCTGCGTCAGCCAGCCCGCTAATAGATGTGAGAAGGTCATCTGGCATTAGTGGCAGAAGTACGTTAGCATTTGTGCTGAGCGTCTCTTGCCAGGCTGTGTGCATGTTTGAAGGCGCTTGGACAAGCAGGCCTTTTCATGGTGATGAATGGCTTTTTTCAAGCGTTCTGCTCCCTAGTTATGAGAAGGGTGACCTGGTCATTGGTCGACTTTATGAAGCTATAAAAAATGTATGTCAGTCTGCAGTCTCTAATGCCATCCCTAAATGGGGGAAGGGGGGCAGGGGTAGCTGAAATGGTAAAAAGGCCATTTACCGTCACTCTAAATAGCTCTCTGACTGCCCTTCTCCACTTATCTGACAATGTCCTTGTCGTCAAGACAATTTTTTATTCTCTTTTTTATTTCTTCCTCTTTGAATCAAGGGTAGACAAGCCAGTATTTCCACACAGTTTTTTACATTTCAATACAGTCTACCAACTTGTAATTAGTGTGTTACTAATACAGCCTTCTCAGGTAATGTCGTGTCAAAGTGTGTTGCTCAAGTTACAAGATTAGTGCTTGATTCGTCATATTTATACATTAAACGATGTGACATAACAGTGTTGTGTAATGCTGCATACATGGTCCTAAATGTGTATAATGCTGCATACAAAGTAATTCATACAATGGTAGAGAACAGTGTTGGAAGACTACAGTAGCGTACTGTTCAGGACTCTACATGATCAAGGATCCATGATTTTTCTCCTCATCCACATGTGACATGGCTGGATGCCATTAATCACAAATGTCTCCTTTTTAATAAATATGCAAATTTGTATTAGCCAAATGGTGTTACAGCTTTTGTGTCATTAATATATAATGAGCTTCTTTGTTGTATATCTAAGGTATTTAGATACAACCTCTTCATACTAGCAAACAGTGATGCGCATGAAGCAAGTGTGTCAGTTTTACCGTTATATTTTATGTTTAAGGGCTATACTGTTTACATAGGGCATCTGAACTAGAGGTAACAAGATATAGTAAAGGTTATGTAAAACCAGTTAAGTGGAAATCATAATCTGCCATGTTCCATATCAGATAGGTATTGTGACCATGAAATACCCATTGGTGAACAACATAGTTTCTATAGGATACATCCCATAAATAAACAAATAGATACAGATGAAGACATGCATAGTATGCTTTATATAGTGAATGCATGACAAAAGTACTTTCTAAGTATAAAAAGGTGATTAAAAAGTGTTTCTATCCGAAAGTCGTGGCTATAAAGCTCATACTAGTGGCCACAGAAATAGGAGGTCATAGCTCAATGGTTCAAAAAGCTGTTAATACTAGGACTGTGTATCGAATTGCATCCATAGTATCTATGGCTGCACGATATGAGGAATATGTAATATGCTTTAATGTTGTTAAATACCGCGATAACGATATTACTTGCGATGAATAAACAGATATTGTGTACTCATGTCTGCCTTTCTTCTGCTTTCAGTATACTGCTAATATACAACAAATTGCTTGAATAAAAAAAAGAGTAAATTTTTTCCCAAAAAAATGTATTCAACATTGAACTGAACACAAAAGGGACCAATAAAAAAAGAGAATGAAAGTTGCATTTTAAAGTGTAGTTTTCTACTGATGCTCTCTTTCAACTAACTCAAAAGATAGTCCGTCTTATGTACAGTAACTTTGCGCGTGTGTTGTGGTATTTTGAGAGGCTTGACTGTGAGTCGCATATGTGTAAAGGAGCTGAAAAATAAAGATTTGTAGTGTAATATTTTAATATCTTTTTGGTACAATGGATTTTTATCAGATTGGTTCAGGAACCTGTATCAAAGTCAAGGTAACGGTATCCAAAAACCTGTTGATATCCAAGTCTTTCATAATGTTTAAAAGTAGCTGTTTTTCTCCTTCTTATCAGGTCTGCAGCCTTGCAAACTGTTTGCTGGTTGATTTGTGTACAGCAACGCACAGAGCTGACCATAAGCTGTAAACGGGCAAGAGGCCGTAAACTGCGGTAAAAACCCAGATTGAGACGCATATTCTGAATGAGCTGTATACATGTCCAAAGAATGCCTCTAAAACCCGAATGATACCGGAATATCCCACGTCTTAATTAGAAAATGCTATAGTCGGAAAAAGGCTTTATTCGGAATATCCAAACGGAATATGCTTGGTGTGCATGTAAACGTACTCATTGTCTCAGTCTGAAATGCTGCCCTTTCCTTTCTCATGAGCACAATCCTTTCTTTGACATGCTATTACAGTTAGCCTGGCCTAAGCTAGCATGTCTACGAAAACAGTTTCAAAAAGTCATATTAGTTTGTACACTGTAAAATGGCAGGGTTAGCCTCTCTCCTTGTTGATAGTGTTTATATGTGCTTTTTATATAACAAACTAATGGCATAATATGTAATAGTAACAGTATTTAAATGCTTGTAAACAACTGAAACCAAAGTATTGATTGTGCCTTTCATAGGTCTTAAACACAATGCAAGCTAGCAACTTTGCCAATATAATAATATATATAGTTTGGCAATATAACAATTAATGATTGTGGTATTAGTAAATTTTCTGACATTTACTATTGTCAATTTAGTCATAAACAAAAACATTCCAAGTCTTCCACCTGTTGTCATATTAACATTTGGTTTGGTATCTTAAATATATCAGAATTCCCAGGAAGATTAGAAATGAAGGAATTTTTCCATTATCACACCAGAGAGGCAAAAGTGAGATGTGGGGGGCTGAACTGCCTGACTCTGTCTCTTGGTGAGCAATCAATCATGGGCCTCTCTGCAGTCTCTTTGATCTGAAAACAGCTGTAATCTGTGGTCATTGTTGCTCGAGTAGATTGTTTGCCAAACTATTACCATAACTGTCAGCCCAAATCAGAGAAATAATCTCATGGCTCTGGACAGATGCGGTTCCTCTGCATTATTGATATGGTCATCTGAGAGAGAGGGGGAATTATAAAACATAGTTCTATTTACAAAGGGAGATTGGCTTGGTTCTTGAGAGTGAGTGAGTGGGACAGGCACCTCTAGAAAGTGAGATATAGCCAAGTTCAGGTGGAAAAAAAACAAATTTCCTGGCTCTTTTAGGGTCAACTCACCCCATGGGTCTACTTCCTCTGTGAAAATGAGTCACCAGAATACACAATAGACTGATTGAAGTGCCTCCACATGCACCTGTATAGGGACATTAAAATATGTATATATTTCTTTCTTGTTTTTTATAGGGCTGATGACACTTGACACGTGACAAAGCAAGGCATGTATTTAGTCAAGTATTTATAGTTTACCATAAATGTGTACCTACATTTTGGCTTCTTTATGCAGCCATTTTTGTCTTACTCGGGACTGTGACAAAGGAGAAAAAAAATAAAAAACAGCCTTTAGCGCAACATTGAATGTTTCCATTAGAGCACATGGTTGTGCCTTGTGGAAAGGTTGTGAACCTGAGCAACCAATGCATGTTTATTTAGCAGCCCTGCCAACTCAGTGAGACTGGCTAAGTTTCAGTCAGTTAGTGAGGCCAGTGAAAATAGCCCACATCTTGAAATTACAATGCCTTAACAGTGTAAGTAGAAGGATGTGTGAGGTTGTTGGTGTCAGCAGTCAGACACAAAATGCCCTAAGGTGGGTGGGCATCTAGGCAGAAAGAAAGAAAGTAAAATAAATGTTTTACTTAATTCAATATTGTAAACATTATTTTACATTGTTACATTGTAAGAAACGTAGGAAGAACAGAGGAAACAAAGTAAGGTAAAACAAATGTGCTTGTACTGACTTGAGTGGTATTAGGATTTGTTCTACTAAAGCCCAAATTACAAAATCATCAGCATGCCATATACCAGACTTTCCTTTGTGGAAACATGTGGCCCTTGTTGGCAAAGGGCAAAATTTGGCAGGATCCTGAGAAACCGATTACAAGTACTGGCATATGGAAGAACAAATAGTTCTTCATTCAGTGCATCAGGTCTGTGCCATCTTCATGGACTAAAAAAGAGACATGATGGATGTGTAGAAGTGCTCACTGGGATGGGGCCAGGCACTGCTGATGTGCAGCACAAGAGTACAGCATGACCCTTCTGCCTACAGTGCATGTCCTTTTACCTAAATCGTTATCAGTTTTTGGTGTTTGCTTACTTTGCCTTTGAATATTCATGAAAAAGCTCATTTCTACATACAGGATTGAAGTGATTCGAAAGAGTGGTGGCGTTTGCCTTTCAAACTTATTATTAGATATTGCACTAGTACATCTAAATAGCCATTTTCTATGGTGCTTCCCACAGTCGTGCCTGTCATTACATAAATAATTAAGAATTTTACAATTATTTTAAATTGAACAATACGACCCCACAGTAGAGGGTTCACCTACAGGTCGTCCTCTAGCGTCACCTTGGTTACTGGTCGATACTGAGTCTTAAATAATATTATTAATCAACAATTACCAGATTTACAGTGTTTCCACAACATTCATTCAGGCATGGTGCAACAACAATCTTTCCTCTGTTGTTTTAGTTTCTGCTCCTTTCATTAACTCTGACAAGATACTATTGATGTGAAAAGTGTTGATGTTGATATTAACTCGTCCCTTCCTGTGTGTGTTTCACACAAAAATGGCAGTGATAAGCCTGTATTGGGAAACAACCACAGGAAGTGTTGACAATGCTCGCAAGATTAGCTAATAAAAGAAATGGTTGAAAAAGTTGATATAGAATAGCTGAATAGATATAGAATATTGCTGCCATGTTTTGTCAGGTAGCTATTTTGCCAAAACTGGTTAGTAGTAAAAGCATGATACCGCACATACACACACATACTGCACAAAATAATACATCCGGAATTAGTTATGTAAATATTATGTGTCACAACTGGCCGTACTTTTTAGAAGAATACTCAATCCCCAGTGCACAGCCAAATTGTCCATGTTATCCTTATAGAAGTTTAAATGTCTTCATGGCTGTAACTATATAGGCACCAGTTGTTGACAGAGGTAGTGTGAACTCCTTCGATCCATAATTTACACCCGTTAGTTTACTCCCCTGTCATTTGTGAGTATACTCTAGCTTAAAGGTTAACAAAAGAGAAACAGGGCAAGCTCTGCTGCTGCTACAACAGATCAATGTCAAGTTAATAACCGTTTCTACCTTATTTCCTGACATGTATAGATCTGTCTCTCCTTTCCCCGTCTGCACTCTGTTCCTTCGCATTCCACCTCACTCTCCCCGTCATGTCTTTTCCACCCAAACGTATTTTAAGACTTTTAATATGATGTTGACACTGAAAAGCAGCATTTTTTTTTTGTAATCATTTTTCAAACATGAGCACAAAGAATAAAGCCTTTTTTGTATGGCCTTGCTTTGAGTTTAAGAGAAAACACATTTATAGGTTCACACAAAATAGCCAAACAAATATTAATTGTCATTATTAATTGAATCATGCAGGTGGAATTATAGATTGTGTCTGGTTGAACATTTATGGTTAAAGTATGTAAGTGTAAATTGAATACCGTTGAATGTTTGACTGTTGTTGGGACAACACATGCCATGGGTTCTCAGAACTTGTGATAGGATTTTCTGCTTTTGAAGATTGTTTTGGTGTGACATTAATTTCTTTATTTGACAGTGTAGAGACAGAGACTGGAATTGGGGGGAGATAGAGGGGTATGGCATGGAACAATGGACACAAAGCTGGTATCAAACCCAGGACGTTGCAGTAATGTGGCATGCACTGTAACCACTTGGCTACGAAGGCGCTCTGTGATAGGATTTTCTTTTTATTTCTTGATACTTTATTGACTAAACAATGAATCGATCAGTCTAAAAAACAAACAATACAAAAAGATGCAGATGTCTCCCTTTTCTGATTGAAAAGCTAATGAAAGTGGAAGTCTTTGTAATGGAGTACCACAAGCTCCGTTGGCACCATTATTAGGACACCATTCTTATTTGGGCGAGCAGCAGCTGAGTCAGGGTTAGTGTGTGGTTTAGGGATTAACAGGACTAAAAGTATAAAACCTTTCCAGCAGCCTGCGATGTTCATTACACCTTGCAACACAAAAGTGTTTGACTAAACAAACAACATTCTTAAAGCTCTACCATTGTAGGATTGTCCTGACGGTGGCAAAAGAAAAAAGGCCATGGGGTCATTAAAATGAAATGGGCTTGTCCTCTTGGGAGCATGTATTGCCTGCCTGCCTCCTCCTCCCCCCCACACCCCACCCCCCACCCACCCCCCCCACCCCTCCTCCTCCACACACACACACACACACACACACACACACACACACATCTTCATTCACGTTACAAAATGTAACTTTTTGGCCTGATGGAGATCTAATAGGAAATGTCCCGAACCACAAACAAATATTATTCATCCTCTTGAGCTCAAGAACATCAAAGACAGAATTACTTGAAATTTGATCATTAGTTTTTGAGATACCTTTACATGGGCCATAGATTTAAAGAAAAAAAAGAAAATGGTTGTTGATATAGAATAGTTTTGCCCAAACAGTCTTCCAGCGTCTATGCTTAGATTTCCACCACAATACAACTTCTATCTTATTTTATGTTTTTGAATAATATATCATTGATATCATAAAGAACGGACACGGCATGTACAAATTAGTTTTTACCATCTAGTGAAATACTTACTCCTCATTTCAAATTTATGAATACAGTAGCTTGAAATCCTCAGTACCGCCTGTCAGTGGGTAAATCCTCTGTGACGTTACGTCCTGAAATGAACTTGTAAACACAGTCGTGTACATCTGTTCCCCACTGATTCTTTTACAAGCAAAAACGGGACAGAGGAAGCAGTGAGACAGGTTGAACACATGTTAATGCCCTTGTGCGACAAAAGCTCTGAATTGCCCTTTGGGAACTAAAACCCATAACCTCTATGAATGATTTTGTGGTCCAGATGATCATTGTGGAATCACTCCAGTTATAGTTTTGCAGGTACTCACACTGTCCATCATATATATTTCTTGGGAAATAGAACAAGATATGGATTCAGTCTTTTGAGATATGATAAGGTCCAGTAATACCTAGCACCTGCTTGTGTCACACAAGGCTTTAGAGCATTACTGGTGTTGATGTGGCATTGTATAAGTTACCTCAGTAATGCTGTATGATCCATGTGACATATCACAGAGACCACCAATGTTGCCATTTTTGACAGTGAAACACAAGTTGTCATTAGCTGTTGATCGCACGTCTTAAGTTCTGTGGCAACTTTGTTATTCTGTGATGCTCAAGATCTGATCAAAACACACATTTGAATGTGACTCAAGTTGTGTTTCAACATTCTTTTTTATCTGGTGGTGTTATTTGTGTTATATGAAAAACTTGGCATGCTTATTTACAAGAAGTTGATTTATCAATCAGGGGTATCACTATTATGTGTTTTTTTCTGAAGCTATTCTTTCTTGAGGCAAATACGTTTTAAAAGCATGGGTTTAAATGCTACAGTAATTTCCTTCCAAAGTTTTTCTTTGTTACTAAATAAGAAAAAAAACACACTTTCTTGGCAGTAGCGATTTTCCTCCTCTTTTCTCCTGGGCTTGCTTAGAAACAAGTTGTCTCTTTCATGCGAGTGTGGGCAGAATGACGACTAAAGTAAAAATCAATAAGCACTTAATTTATATAGACTCTCTGAATCAGCAAATGCAGCACTGCAAGCGCTTTATATGCATGTAAGCCATAGAATGTTGGCTGATCTGATCAAATATGTTAGATCAGACTCAGAGAATTTTTCACATTTAACTCTAACAGTTTTTACCACTGCAAGTCTGATTATAAAGGAAGGACACTGTGGTTTGCCACATGGCTACTTATTTATTTATTGATTCTGCTCATCATCAAATAATGTTTCATATTTTATGTGAACTTCCCTATACTTTTCAGATGGCAAGGTACAAAAAAACTGATGTCTGATTATAGCTGTTATAATAAAACATAAGGGCACAACAAGGCTTCTGAAAAATGAGACCTTATTGTGATTTATTAATCGTTGCTCCGTTTTGCAGTAGTTTTTACACTTGGTGATGTGGTGCTGTTGTTCACCAGTTTCAGCTGCTGAACCTTTCTGCTAAGTGTAACCAGGCCCTCAGGTTTAAAAAAAGAAAAAAAAAGACGTTAAGAAGTTATCTGTGGTCCAAGGTCAGTGACCTGCTCTGTAGCTGTCTCTATTCCACCTCAGGGCACCTGCTAATGTCAGCCCTCTTTTAGATTCCCCAAATCGTGGCTTGCCACTGGTTATTTTCAGCCGCAATAAGTGATCCCAGTGACCCCAGAGGTCTGACACACTGCTTTTTTTTATAGCTAGAAGTCAAATGCCATAGCATTGCCTCCGGATCAAAGCCTTCAAAGTCAAACTCTACTTAGGCATCCATTGAAATAAGAGCTCCAAGCCCAGTGAAGTGTGCAGCGCCAGACCAAGCTCATGGCTTGACTTTCACTCACAGTACAGCCAAGTGGTGGGCCAACATGTGCAAGTGTACAAATACACACAACACAAAGATACACATGTTTTTCTTTCAATTATTTTTTTTTAAAACATCTCAGTCTATTAAGAACTAGCTATGCCAGACTATAGCAGTAGACTGCCACTGGTATGAATGCCAATGAATGGAAACTGTTTGCTGTGGGGTCAGTCAGTTTGATTCCAGATACATGCTTTTAACCTTGCTGACATAGTACAAAACCTGTGTTTATTTTTTACAGTTTTGAAAATATGACATGGTTGTTTATAAATTATTGAAGGGAGACGGGGGATAGATATTGTACTCTGTTCCTTCCATTCTCTCACCTAATCCTGGTCGTGTCCACTTCCTTTTCCTGTTCCCGACATTGCTGGACAACCCCTCCCCCACCCGACAGGATGCACAGTCTGGCCTCTCAGCAGATAATGTGACGCACACGTGTGCTAGCGGAAGACGAGGCCATGAGCCACAAAGGTCCACTCTGGGTCCCGGATTATGATAACATCAGGAAGCGCAGAAAGGAAGAGGTGTCTGCAGGAAGTTGACAGGCATGTGAAGGCCTCAGAGACAATCACACTTATCTTTTTGAGAAGCCTGGGTTTCACCCTGGCTAACATGATGTTCATGGAGTACAGGTGACAAAGGCTTTTTCATTGGTCGTCATCACAGTGCGGCATATAGTACATTGCTTAGCCACTGCTTTTTTGACTCTGTGCATCAGTGCTGCTGTGTCCTTGCAGTTAAATGGTTGTGGGGTTGTTGTGTTGAGCTAAAAAAGTGGCCATTCTTTATTAATCACTGACAGAAAATGAACTAAGTGAAGACAACATAAAGTGAGCCTCCTTAAGTGTAGTGATACTGAACACAATTCTGTCCTTAAAAGCATATTCCCAACAGAGACAGCTCAAAATAAATGTTACGGTTGGGAAGTCCAGATGGTCTTTAAGAGTGTATTCCCCCGCCATAAGCACTCTTGATTTATGAGATTCTCTAATGGTATCTCTGTTCTGATCTGGCTTTCTTTCACCCTGCTCTCCTCTGAAGCTTTACACTCATCAGGTTCTCTCAACCCTGTCGTCAATCCTGAAGTACAAAGGAAGGTATGGCTGTAGAAAATTAGGGATTTTTTCCTCCTCTCTCTTTTTCTTCTGTACTGAATCTCGCTGTCTGATGAATGATAAACTGATAAGTAGACTTAATCCAGGAGAACTGCTCCCTGCCGCTTCTCTTTACATTCCCCAAACAGATGTAGTGCATGGTGGAAATTTGCCATGAAATTGGGAGCTGGTTGCTGAAGAATTCCTCACATGACACTGCAGTGACTGAGCGTGTACAGTTGACCCCCATGCCTGCAAGTGACATTCCTAGTTTTTGTTATAGAGTGAGAGTGGGTGGGCCATGAGAGCTCATATGTCGGTCTCACTCTATCCATGTAAATGTTTTGTGTATTATTTCAAAGCATATAAGACTGTGATACTACCGACATTACTCATCACCACACTCAGGGTTTTTTTCCTGGCTCTGAACTGGGGGGGGGGACTACGCATGGCAGTTAGCATGATCGGTTCGCGCACAGTAAACACAACAAGTCTGTGCTACCTTATTTGACAGAAATCTATGCATTTCCCTGTTATTTCTGGCAATTTAATAAACAGGAATGTATATTAGGCTTGAGTGAATGAGACCCAATTAACAAAACTGGTTCAGAAAACCATCCAAGAGTCCGGTACAGCTGGACGATAAAACTGAGATTAACGCTTATATTCAAGTTTATGCTCTGCTTGATCAACGGTTGTTTGGTAAGTTGCTCTTAAACACATTTTTAGTGGATTTGAATTGCTATTTTTATTCTCAATTCTCACCATTTTGGTGCTGGTTATTTTCCTTTGGGCTGGCTAAAACCTTTTTTGGGGGGGGCGCCAGAAATTGTGTGAGTGACTGAAAGGTAAAAACCTAGAGGAGTTTAGCAATTTTAAGTAGCCCTCATAGGGTAATGGTAGGGTAATACAACCACAGACCTAGCTAAAATCTATTGTAGTCCAACCTGATCTCACAGAATTCCGTGAAATGAACGCGGCCCCTTAACTCAAAATCTGTGGCAGTTTCACGGAATCGCAAAAAATTCCGTGATGGGCCCACGGAAGAATTCCATGAAATGAACACGGATCGCTGAAAATTCCGTGATGGGCCCACGGAAGAATTCCGTGAAATGAACACAGCCCCTTAAGTTAAGGAAAAGGTCGTGGGTGGGGTTATGTTTCCATGACACGTGGGACAACAACGGGACGTTTGGGTTTAGGAAAAGAAGAACAGGACGGTTACGGTTGGGTTTAGGAAACGTGACACATGGGACACGATCCACGGTCTCCTGGGTGAAAGTCCTGTGTTTGACCCAACCTCCCTACGTGGATTTTCGGCCTTTCATACTACTCGCTACCGTAGTCACTCCTAATGCTACATCATCTCCTCATTGACTTTACATTGGCATTGTTTTCCGTGGTGGCCACACAAAATTTTCACACATTCCGTGCCACCACCACGTAATGTGGTGTTAATAGTTCGTGATCATTTCACGGAATTCTGTGAGAGCAGGCTGTGTAGTCTGATGCAAAAGTCCCGAAATTTTTAACGTTTTTTTTTTTTACCTTTTTGTTTCTGTTTTAGACCAACCCTGCCTCATATAAATTACGCTTATCTTCTACTAATACGCTTTAAAGGAAACTTAATATCGCACGGATTGCATATTTTTATTGACATAATAAGGAAACATTAACGTATCTAGCAGATCGCATGTTGAACTGAACGTTTCAGTAACATTTTCAGTGACAATGTATTTCATTTGGTTTCCTACAATCTCCGCTCTTGCAACCCAATATACGCTTGAAGCAACTAAAGCGTTATTAAACTTTAAATGGTTGTGTTTAGGCACTCGCAACACTAGGTTAGGGAAAGATTGTCGTCTTTTGGATACTGAAAAAGTCAACACCAGATAAAACATGTTTACTTACATTTAACTGAACCCACAAGGTTTCCCTATTCTTAAACCAGGTTGCTTTTGTTGGCTAAACCTAACTATGACCTGCATGCATTGAGAGTCCTGAACGCAACAGCATTAGGGGTTGGATTATATAGTGTATATAAACTTGCCAGTTTATTAAGTACATCTGGTTAAATTGGGTTAAATGTTTTAAGTGTTCAGTAATAGTTATATTAGAGAGAGAGAGACTGAGACTGAGACTTATCCTATGTCATTGTTATTTAGGAGGGGGAAAAAAATGTTTCACACTTATCTTTAGGCCTGTGTGTTCACAGTACGGAAACCTTCTAAGGCATGGCATCAGTTAGTGTTTCAGTCTTCCTGTGGTCTCAGCACCAGCATGGAACTTTAGCCCCTGGCTGTACAAATGACAGTTTATTATGATCTCTCTGACAGGATGTGCACCCTGGGGGACTGGGAGCTCATACTCATATGACACACACACACACACACACACACACACACACACACACACACACACACACACACACACACACACACACTGACTATGCCATCCCTGCACTGGCTGCCATTCATGCATGCTTTTCTCACTCAAATTTCCCTGTTCACTCTTCATGTAATTCTTTAGGCTACATTTTTTTTATTGTCTCTTAGTCTCCATCTTTCCCTTCTTATTTCATGTTTCAAGTTTGCAGTATAAATGCATGGATTAGTTTTGGACAAAATAACAAAATATACAGCGGGTCAGCATTTAGCATTGCAGCTGTGATTTGTACTGTGCCACACACAGATGTATTGTGTTTGTGTTACTATGTGTTTGTCCATCAAGCTCTGCATAACTAAGATAGATCCAAAAATGACAAAGAGGATGTTGGGCAAAAATTAACCCATAGACTTGACCTACCGGGGCTGTAATGTTGACATGTAAGAATAATAATAATAATAATACATTTTATTTGGCGGACACCTTTCTAGATACACAAGGACATCTTACATGTTTAAGAGGGCATAAAAGGAGAAAATACATAGAAATACATTTAACAAAATAGACAGCATCTGAAAAGTGCTAAGAAACATCAGAAAAGTAGTAGCTCAGTCAGTAGGGAGTTGGGTTAGGAACTGGAGGGATGCTGGTTCAAGTTCAAGCTTTTTTTAAACCACTGATATGCCACTGTGAGTAAAGACAGTCTTAATCTGAATTCCGATTGTGTTAGACCACTGTTTACTCATACTGCTGACATATGATTCAAATGGCATTACATAAAACTGTTATGCGCCCCGTGTTCAGGTATCTTTGGCATACTAAGTATACACGTTACCCATAACATAATAAAGCACAATTTATTGCATTAGATGAGATTATTTTACTGGACTATATCTCTAGCACTGTTTACACTGTCCTGCATGACTGAAGTTCACATCAGCCTTTACTGACCATGCTGTCACATTGTGTTACTCAAAGAAAGATTTTAGACTACAGTACATGTCAACAGGGGACATCTCTTTGTAGCGCTGGGTTATTTTTCTTGTGGTAAACAATGGAAAGGACATGTTGTCTCTTGTGTGTGATAGCGCTCAAAAGCTGGCTTGTTTTCATCACTAAAATAAGAAATGCATTACAATGCACTCACAGGCATATGTTTAGAGAAGTGGTGACCAATTAGATTTGAGTATTTTCTGTTGCAAAAAAAAGATAAAATAATAAGAGTCTAAAAAAAATATAAGTATTTTTTGCTAGTATCAAAAAGTTGTACGGGCCTAAATGTAGTATAATACGCAGCACTTCTAATGCAGCCTTTTACAGAAAACGAAATGCTGTTTTTCTTATTTTAAGAAAGATATTTAAATGTAACTGTAATTGGATGTTATTCTAATGGTTTTATTGGCCCGTAATGTTGATTTGCAGGTGTGTATCACATAATCTAGTTTAAATAAGACACTGAAATTACTCAAATCTTTCTGAAAACTGTCAAAAACAGGTGTATGTCACACCTCTCCTCCACCTAAAAATGTAATTATCCTCATACATCAAAGAGCTGACATGTTGATTTGAATCCAAATGTTGTGTATGTGTGGTGTATCTTAGATCACAGATTTAACAAAGAACAACTGAGGAGTATAAAACTGCTCCTGTACACAAAACATACAGTGTTGTGTACATTGTGTTCTATTTCTATCCTATTCATGTAAAAGGGTCCGCATCCAAAAACTGTTCTACATGGCAGCTGTAAGTCCTGTCGCACAGGTGCACTGTACAAGACAAAGGACCCATAACGGTGCTAAATTGCACTTTTATTTATCGTGTGGATTCTAGTCCTCTTTCACCTTTTGCTCCCCTCTCTCTCTAACATCCTTTGGGGTTTTGTTCACCTCTCATACTTTGCTGTCATTGTCTTGATGTTTTTGTCAGCTTGAGCCTGAAGGGCAGAACAGCAGGTTTGTCCTGAGCCTCTCAGTTCTGCGCATTTCATTACACACAGTATCCAACTTACTATTTCAGGCAGGGCAACACAGAGACTCGTATGGAGGCAGAAACGGCTGTGAAAGTCATGGCTGGTAACCTTGTCCGCCCATGGTCATGGGTCACTTGGCAAGTGCACGCTGAAATTCACCTCACTAGGAAACCCCTTTACAAGACTAGTAGAGTGAATGAGGGGAGCTGGGCTGGGGTGAGGCACACAGGGGTAAAAGAGAGAGACAAAGCAGACTCTGAACACAGTGTTACAAAGGAAATTGTCTGAAAGGCTTGTGTGTTTTCAAGGTTTTGATGTAGTAGGGATGTATGTTGACAGAACTACACCAGCTGCGACGCCGCCTGTAGTTTATATCATTTTAAACTTTTTTAACTTCAAATTGTGTCATATTGTTGGTTTGTATTAAGAAATCCAAACTAACTTGAACCTGAGGTTGTACTGTGTTAGAGCTGAAATGATTAGTCAATTAATTGATAAGTTGATTGACAGAACATGAATCGGTTAATTGTCATTTTTCAAGCAAAAAATACAGTTTCCAGCTCCTTTTATTTGCCTTATGTGATGGTTAACTGAATAATATTGGGGTTTTGGACTGTCGGCGAGACAAAAACATGCAATTTGAAGATGCCA
Organism: Sander vitreus; assembly: GCF_031162955.1. NCBI lineage: Eukaryota > Metazoa > Chordata > Actinopteri > Perciformes > Percidae > Sander > Sander vitreus. Next base: position 13,796,656 of record NC_135862.1, on the reverse strand, counting down.
CTTTGGGCTTATGGAATTATGATGAGCAATTTTTAAAAACAAATGATCAATTAATTAAAATAGATAATGAAAATAATTATTAGTTGCACTTCTGTACTATATTATTATTTTGCATTCACTAATGTTCACATGCTGTTCCACCTAATGTTCATTTGTCTTTTAAGGCATGCTTGGAATGATTCTGGGAATCTGCATTAAGAAAGAGATTAATTTAGTACAGCATGAGTTGTATCAACAATGCTGCTCGGTTACCTCTTGTATCACCATTTTGCACCATCACCTTGACCTACTGATGATGACAGCTATACATTATAATACATATAACAGAGAAGATACTGTAAAGTTATGTAACATCTTTAGCTCAAGCTGTGGCTTGAAGAAAGACAATGGCTTTTTGTATTTACTCTCATTTCCTTCCCTAATTGAGTCACAGACTAAAGTGAAGCAATACAAAGGCTTTTTTGTTAGCTACAAGAAACACCTATCCAAACACATTGTGCAAGGGCATGCTGGAGCAATTAATAACCCTCTGAGGCCAGCCAGTTGTAGGCTTGTTCAAGTGTAGTCAATTTCAGACGGTAGGTCAACCCAGCCTGGAATTCCTAATAAATATTGAAATAATCAGGACGGTAATTACGGAGTTATTTTTGTTATTTTAGATTTCTGAACATATGCAGAACATTCATCACGTTCATGTCTGGAAATGGTTTAGTCTGGAATTGTGTGTGCATGTGTATATTATTACTTAATCTTTAAATTCTCAATTATAACAATTAGACATAAAAAAAATACAACACCAGGTATCCTGTATGGCCAACAATAAGCACCAAATATTAGAGGTCTACATTACATTACATTAACCTTGTCACTACAAAATATAATGTTCCCAATTCCCTGGTGTCAACATCTAATGTAAGTGAAAGAAGACTCCCACTCAGTTATACAGTCCCATACGAGCATACTTAAAGACCTCTCCTGTGACATGCTCTTGAGGTATGGCAGTCCTCTTGGCAGGTAGCTTGATTAACTGCTGCAGTCCTGAATGTGTTATGAAATGATACAGCTTTCCTTTCTACAGAGATGATCTGTTGGTTCTGTAGGTGTTAGTTATTTCCCTATGTTTTCCACAGCTTCCACCCATTAACACGTAACACTTAGGAGATCGCTGGGTAAATGATCGACTCACATGACAGTTATGGGTCTCTGGCTGCAGATGACGGGGTGCTTTAAAGGTGCCGTAAATTATTTTGAAAGTAAAAGCAAAGCCGGGCGGGTGCAGGGAGTAAGCATGCCATTAACATTCTCTCTATTAGGATATACACACTACACATTTCATTTAGTTGACATTTGTGTGGGCCTTTACAATTAAGGAAATATGAGGCTTTTCACCACACATTGCAAACCCGTGCTTGTACACTGCAGGAGCTGTTTGAGGGCTTGAAAACAAGGTTTAAAATGGTTAATTGGAGTAGTGAGGGTTTTATTGAGGAGCTGTCTTTTGTTGCATGCTTTTCCAACCCTTTGACCCACAGGCATACACCTGGTTTTGGGTCAGGTTACAGCCAGGCTCCAAGGCTTACAGGTCAAGACCTAGTGCTTCACAGACCTCTAATCCCTTGCCTGGCAACATATTTGACTGAAGGGCTAGATCTACACACTCCTAGTCTTCATACTTGAAAAAGTACAGCACTATCTCTTTTGCTTGCCTGTCCCCTTTTCCTGTCTTTTCTCCCACTCTCTCCACAAAGTGATGATTTAACACAGAGGCTGTTGAAGGGGTTTTGTGGAGCATTAACCTGCTGTGATTTATGAGCTTACTAAATTATGAGGAGTACATTTTGTCTTTAAATTGTGTGTGTGAGCTTGTACTGTGTGTGTGTGTGTGTGTGTGTGTGTGTGTGTGTGTGTGTGTGTGTGTGTGTGTGTGTGTGTGTGTGTGTGTGTGTGTGTGTGTGTATGTATGTGTGTGGGAAGACGAGGCAAAGAAAGTGAGCCGCTTCATGTAGCTTTTTTTCCCCATTTAGGAACCCCTGACAGAGATACCAATCTTAATTCTTCAACCTCAAGGTTTAACACTCAAGACATAGACAAACGCTTAAGAGGCAATACTATGACATTTTGACTATGATATAAAATGTTTTAATTTAGCAATCAAGTTGTATGTTGTGGAGAATTTCTTTTTTCATTTTTATTCAGTGAAGTGTTGAAATATGGTGCAGTCTTTTCTGGCTGCCAGGAGAGGTGAGAGAAAGGCTGCTGAGCTGGAGCATTATGTGAACACGCACTCCTACCAAGTCACTACTTTGACCTCAGGGTGCATACTAATTACACCACAGATTATTCTCCCAGGCAATGTAGTGATAAGCACACCAGGGGGAGCAGTTATACTGTTATTTTGATCATGAATCCGAGGACAGAGAAGCTTGGAGTTCCCATATTGGATGCTTTCACAAGCAATAGAATAGATATGTCTTGCATGATTACATAAATAAGCACATTTCTACTGGAGACCTGCTTCACAGTCCGCCCAATTGCCCTGCCTCAAGTGGTTCCCGCTGCTCCCGTTTCAGAGGATTTCAGAGCGTAATCCTGCCTGACTCCTGAACAACATGCCCGTTCACACACTCTCCCAGCTTGTACTGTTCTGAAATCATGCTCCGTGTCTATGGCTACAAGCAAAAATAATGGAAACAAAATAGTTCTTGCCTGGATGTACTATAGAGAAGTTTATTTTCTCTGTTAATTCTGCTCCCTAGTACACAATAATTACTACAGTAAGCTGCTATTGATAATAGACTCTTTCCACAACACATTTAACAGCAGTGGTGGTTTTAGTATTTTTTTACTCCACTTTTCAGCATTTTTTGTGAGCTGGTGTACACCCTTGTCCCATTACTCAGCACGTCCATGCTGCCTGTCAAAAAAAAAAAAAAGGTAGCACAATGAGCCATGCCTCCCTGCATCAGCAATCTTTAACAATTTCAATAACACAAGTCAATGTGCTGAGCTGATGTGACAAGAACAGCCACCGCAATGACTACAACAATAACGAGACAAACCACAACATCAACAGCAAAACATTTAATACAAATGACAAGCAGTTATGTCATTATACAACATCTTATTATACATACTTTATTGTACATATACCATACTCTACAGTGCACTAATATGCGATGACTAGATGATTTTTTCTGTATTGAAACAAGCAGAGCACAGAGTATGTAAGGGATATAATAGTAATTAATCATTTAATGTATTCTTCACGTCTTCAGTACAGGAGCATCATGTCTGGTCTTTTGACAAAATAAGTGGCATGTAATTCCAAGTAATTTCAACTTGCTTAAATTAATGTTATATTAACATTCTATATTATATAATACGTTTATTTTTCCATTACTCAGTAGACAGGTGCACAGGGAAAAAAAATAACGCAAAAGAACACTGTCAGCACTAACTTTATTGAAAGTTCAAATGTCTGTCATAGACCTTCATCAGGCATCACAAGCAACAAGCAGCAAAACCAATCAAACAGGGGTGCAATTACAAACACCAGAGAATTACACCATCGATAATTGACAAAAAAAACCCATTCCTAATAAGACAAAAGACAAAATGGTGTAATAACTTATTTTGCATTGCATTGTATTCTTTGGATCTTAAACTACAATGTGTATCTAATTTTTGTGGATGTTTTTTTTTTTTTATGAAATTGCTGATAGTGGACAAGAATTTCAACTTACATTCATAATAACACTCATTTGAAAATAACAAACATCACAAACTTTAAACGTGTTTGTGTGCTTGTGCAGCTATTTGTGTGTGTGTGTGTGTGTGTGTGTGTGTGTGTGTGGGGGGTCCTTCTCTTCTCGTTTTTCTGGATCAGGTAAATGGCTCTATTACCACACTTCTTTAAGTTGGTTATTGCTCCATATAACTGACATACGGCACAGCCTCCATTTTTGTCCCAGACAGTTATGGGCCTGCGGTGATCATGTGAAGAATTTCTCTGGTGCCCTTGGTTTTATAGGATGTGTGTCTTACATCTCTGATAAATACACCCATTTGAGCACAGTAGCTGAGAATGCTAGCAGTCTGTGCTGGTTTATCCTGTTCCTTTTAGCGAGCAATATAACATCCACTTAGAGATCTCAATAAGTGTTTTAGGACATGACAACAAAACTACCAATTCTGGCTCCGACAGATTCTTTATCTGCTTCAGTTATCAGGGAAAAGATCACTTTTAAGGCAGAAATGCTGAAAGGCTATTGCAAGCCAGAGACACTCTGTCCCCTTTTTAATAGTGATTGCTGAACTCTGACACTCAGATTCCCTCTCCTCACCCCTGACTTCCTGTCTTAACACAGCAGAGTCCTCCGTTGCGAGTCTCATTGCCGTTCCTCTGCTCTTGGCCTTTCTTTTCCTGCGGGACTAACCCTAAGTTGTGCTGCAGTGAAACAACTGTTTATTAAGTGTCCACACTGTTAATTTTCTACTTTGTTGTGCTTCTCTAAACGTCAGACGCTCAGGCTTACCACGTCAGTTTCCTTCCCCCCGAGACTCAATGACATGAAATACGGTATGGGTATTAAGAGGGTTTACAGTTATAAGCGCTCTGCTGTAGTCCTGCATATGTTAATGTGATTATACATACATATTTTTAGAATAACCTTGTAACTAACCTGCTGGTTTCTGAAATGTAAATCAAGATTATGCCTTGCACTTTGATTTTCCTCGTCTGTGTATGTGTTGTTTTTTTTCTGTTTCTCTTGCTGGTTTTAGTTGCTATAATTGTTGACTGCATGCAACCGTATAGATGAGAACATGTTGAGTATTTTTTCTCGACTAGAAGCAGCATATTTTATAGAATATACGTGAAACTAGTTTATACACACTGCATATAGCCCAAGATCAATCCATTAAATGTAATTTACATAAACATTGCTTATGTAACATTTAGCAATGAACAACATAGATCACTGTCTACTGATACCATCCTGCAGCGTCTGCAGAATGTGTGGTCCTAACATTGTGTCAGTGTTGCTACTGTATCTGAGCTTTTGATGTATCACTGCACGAATTCCACCAAGACACGTTTAGGTACAATTACACAATTTGACATGCTGACTGAGTTTAATTCAGAGCCATCTTTAAAAGAAATTCACATAAATCTGTTTTTATTAGAAGCATAACGTTCTTAACATAATTAACTAAAAACTTGTGGAGACAAAAAGTATATGACATTTTAAAATTTAGTACAATACAAAGAGAATTAAGTGAGAAGTGTAGTATGAACCATACTTTTACTTTAAATACTTTGCAGAATTAATTTGTTTGTTTGTAAAGGTTGATTTTTTTTTCTTTTTAAGTTTATTGTTAGCTTGTATGCAGGGCCAACACATATAAACACACCAAAAAGAAGAAGAAGAAAAAACAAAAACTTATTTGTTTAAAAATTTGATTTAAAAAAGGCTGTGAACATTTCTAAGGATGGAGATGGGGCACAGAGCCATTTACACTTCTAATTTAAGGCTTCTTTATTCCCAAATGTTAAATACTAATGATTGGCCCCCATTTTGAGCTCAACCCCCACTGGAGGCCTGTTCAGGATCTCCACTGAGGCATTTGTGTGTGTCTCCCCGGCTCCTTTCTTCTACTTTTAGCCACACAGGCTCAACTTCACAGGACAGTCGACAGCCCGTGGACAGCAGATGAAAAACTAAGGCAGCATATCCTGCGCCTGTTAAGTCCTCAACTAATTAGCAAAAATGGTGTCCTTTCTTTTCTTTTTAAGCATTTAGTCTCGGGGGGGTGGCAGAGAGAGAATAAGACGGAAAAAAGAGGGGAGATAGTGAGTGAGGGGGAGAAAGGAGAGATGGGGTAATGCTGGACTGGAGCGAGGGAGTGACTGAGAGGGAGGAGAGGCATCTGAGCTCTCAGCTGGGCTGTTTTGAAAACACACTGTTGAAAGCCCTCAGTTAATTCATGGCTTTTGTTTTTAGACCTTTTGTGTTTGCCAGTTTGACCATATAACATCATACATCTGGTCTATAGATTTTTTTGGGGCTTTCTCGCTCAGGGTCCCATAGAGTCCCCCTGGGCTCAAATTCGAGTGGTCGTGTAACATAAAAGCACCTCAAGTGTGGGCTGAGGGAGAGACGCAGGGAGCCAGAAATAGGAATTGATGGCTGGGATGCATTTGGAACGTGAAGTGAAACATGCACAAAATCATTTTTACTCTTTTTTGCAGTCGCTTGTGTTGTCTCACCAGGTGACATATTGTGTATGACTGTTTATTAAAGCAAAACACCATTTATAGCTGTATTTCAAGCAAGAGTAGCATTTTACAATTTATTTTAACATGTACTCCAAAATGTCTATTTCATTAAAAGGTAGTATAGATTTAATGGATCTTTGGCATTTTTAATGTGTCAACATTTTAAAGACTACCACTTTTAGTAGTGATAAAGCCAGTTCATATACATATACAGTATTTCTCCAGGATATCCTTATTGATACACTATTTCAGAGTGGATTGCAAAACTGTTCAGGGTTCAACGTTAATATTTTTTTTAATTGTCTGTTCGGGGAAGTGGGTCAGAAATCTACTTGCCTGAAGTCCATTTTTACTTGCCCCAGTATAAATTGTTTCATTTATTAGGTTATCAAATAACAACAAAGACTAAAGATGCAGAGTAAAATGACAAAAGAAATGTTTAAGTAACTGTTTATTAACAAACAATGTACTTAGGCTACATATTTATACGGCCCATGTGTGTGTGCTCCTTGTGTCTTATCGTTTTTCCACTTCTGATGAAACCCATGAATGTAGCCATTGAATAATAGCCTAATAATAATAATAATAATACTCCATCGATGGTAAAACCACTCCCACTTTCGTATAACGAAAGCATTGACGGTTGCGTTGATGTGCTTTCCTATGCTGAGTGTGTGGATGGATGTTTACACATTTAGCGGCAGGCTAGTTAGCTTGCTTGCTTTCTTGTTCCACCATGCTCTCATGCTACAATTGTTACAGAAAATTAGCCAAACAGGGCTTGTGAATGGGTTTTCCATCCACCTCGCTCCCTGCCACCGGTGAAGATGGCCGTCTTTGGGGTGCTCTTTGCCTAGCAAAGTAACGTTCAGCGGCGGGATGGTTAAAGCTGATTTATGGTTTTATGCTGGTGTGTCTGCGTAGTTCTAGCGTATCTTTTTAAGAGAATAGCAGAGCCAGTATGTGTGTACGGGGATTAGCTTCGGTGCGAATACCTACTCCGGCGGCAGAGACGGAGAAACAAAGTGTCTCCCCTGTGCTTTTTGACCACGTCAGAGAGCTGTAGCAGGAAAAGTTAACCCTCTCATTGATTTCATGTCATTTATGGAGAGGAGAACCCGGAAATGAGTAGGGGGAAATGCAACTCTACCAAGCCACAGCCAAGCGGACCAATCACAGTCATAGTTACATTTCTGGGGAGGTGCACGTCAGGCTTTGGCGTATGGTCCGTATCTATGCTTACCTATGCACGTATGTATCTAGCTTACGTAGCATTTCATTAGATAATTTTTTTGGGCCTAAAAAAGAATTTTAGGCCTTTATTTGTATGGGACAGCTTAAACTTGAAAGGGGAGAGAGAGGGGGGAATGACATGCAGCAAAGGGCCGCAGGTCGGAGTTGAACCCGCGGCCGCTGCATTGAGGAGTAAACCTCTATATATGGGCACCTGCTCTACCAGGTGAGCTACCCGAAAATGACAAATATTTTAACAGTGCTATTTTAGTACACAAAATGGACCATCATATTTACCTCAATGTAAATATTTTTGCTAAAATTATAATTGCATCATTTTAAAGAATGTCGCAATATCATAGTGAAGTAGTAGACATTGGTGAAATTACAACAAGGAAAATCTATTGTTCTTATCTATACTAAATGGCTGTTTGTGATTCCCATGAATTCTCATAAACTCTACTGTTTTGCATACCTTGGCCTTCCTTAAATGCCCTTTCACTCTTGCCCAAATTCAACATCTGTTCACTTGGCACTAAGTCTTTAAGTTAGTCTTGACAGTTTGAAAGTGAAATAGATGCAGTTCTATGGCCTCTTTGAGGGTTGTGCTCAAATATTTCTCATTCAAAGCTGATCATACTGTATACTTTTTTAAACACACAATGAATGTCTTCAGTTATTTGCTGATTAGTCCACATTTTACCAAGAAACTTTGTAAACTTCACAAAAGTACAGTCTCATGGGACGTAGAAATAAGCACTGAAAAAATGTAGAAGAAAAATTTAACAATTTCTAACGTTGGAAAAAGCAGAAACAAACTGTGAAAAAAAGGCGTCAAAAACGTCAGGAAAAAAAGTGTTTTTTTTCAAGGTAGACAGGAAGACAACACAAGGGTTAAGAATGACTCATGGTTATATGACATATGGTACTTTTCCTATTATCATTAGCCACATTTCAATTGCCTAACCCTAACCATTCTCTAACCTTTAAATACTTTCCATGCATGGACTATTTTTTGCTAGGTGCAGTAACTTCCTGTAGTCTTTTTATTTCGTTGAGGTAATTTCTATAAACAGATATCTGCATATGAATGCAGAAGCTGTAGGCAACCGGACAAGATTTTGGTATTGGAAGCGTTCTGGTTTCTAGTCTGAGTAGTATTGACCAGTCATGTTTGAGGGGCCTTTGGTTGCATGCAAGTAAGCAGTCCGTGTGGAGAGGAAAAGAGGCGAAACGCACTGGCCGAAATGCAACCTCGGAACCCATCAGCTATCGTCGATGATTTAGCCTTTTATTTTATTATTATTATCATGACCGGCACACGGAAGAGGATCTCTTGGCCCGGATATCTGCTGGCTACACTGGAATAGGGATGGCTATGAGTAATTGATTCCTCAATTACTCACCGTTATGACTGAGCTCGAGGGGTTAATGAGGTAACTCATACTCTTAGCTTTTTTAGTCTAATAAATAAACAAAATAAGTTTTAACCAACTCTGGTCGAAAAAACCCTGGCAGTACATGCAGATAACTATTATAACTATTCGGAACAGCCCTAATAGTAACTGTGACTGTTTTGATTGAAAGTAAGCATTATTCATCGGCTACATTGCTGTGTATTGTTATTGCTGCTGCAATGCTCTTTAAGATGCGTTCCAAAAAAAGTTTTGCCTCCATGAGGAATGGTTCCCCCCCACAACCATGAGTTTGAAGACTTATCTCACATAAAAATACTGCACAGCAGTTTATGAAGCTATGGGACGGTATCTTACAACTCGCCCTTTATATATTTGTATATTCATTATGATGTGTTTCAAAATTGATTAAAAAGTCTTGATGGTGTTCAGTGACAGCTGGTCTTTGCTAATCTAATTGCATTTATTAAAGGGGTGATAGAATGCAAAACCGATTTTACCTTGTCATAGTTGAATAACGACAGTTCGGTGGGTAAATAGGACATACATAGAAGCTCAAAATCCCATTGATACCCCTTTACTATGCAAATCTCACATTTTGAAACTGCTGCTGAAAACGGGCGAATCTGAACAAAGCTAAAAATTGACGTAAGCATCTCAACTCCTAGTCTTTGTCACGCCCCAACATTTGCATAGGCTACACCACTGACCTGAGGTCAGCTTAGTCTTCTGAATCTAGCTAGGTCATGCAGATCTCCAGAGGTCCGCTATTTAATTACTAAATTCACTTCTGAGACTTTTTTATGCGAGAAATCAACTATGTAGAGGTAAAATATGGGCCATTTTACGAAAATCGATGGCTAATTGCAAATTTTGTCCGACTGTGTGTCGCAGTTCAGCAGGAGCTCAGCAGGCTACGTGACAGCGGCCGGTGCTGCCTCGCCACCCAGCGTGTCCTACTTCATAGACTCCGGCTCGCTGTGAGCTAGCTGGATCTCCGTCACAAAGGGAAGCCCGCGGCGCTCCATACCCGCGCAAAGTCACTGTTACTGGATCTTTACCCATAGGATTGAAGGGACAGTAGCAGCTAACGAAATCCCTAATGTTCACAAAAATGCATTAAATTGAAATCGGACACCATTTTTAGCTTTATAAGACCTTGGGGTAGATGTTATATAAGTGGCGTGACGAAATTCAAACTATAAATATACTCTAGTTATGCTGGCAGCTGGCAGCCAGCCAGCTCCATGGAGCCCCAAGCCCCGGTAGTCTAGTAACCGAGAAACGGTGACTTTCACTGGGTATGGAGGTTGCCGTTTTCTCGTCAGACTGTGTGGAGCTCCTAAAGTCCGACCCGTCTTACCAAATTTGCAATTAGCCATCAATTTTCGTAAAACGGCCCATATTTCTATAGTTCATTTCTCGCATAAAAAAGTCTCAGAAGTGAATTTAATAACGAAATAGCAGACAAACAATGTATAACTTTGCAGTGTCTGAAATATGAGACCTGCTGTCTAGTCTCCAATGGATGTGTATGTGGTTCGCTCAAACCAATCAGCGCGCAGCTCATCTATATATTCATGAGCATACCATATTTGGAAGAAAAGCTCTTGTTACAAATAGGGCCATATTCACAGGATAGTTAAGGACCCATAAAATAGCATTCGAGCAATTTTCAGCCCAACCAATGTTACATACCCTATTAGGAGACCTTAAGGAACAGTGTGAAATACCCTATATAATCATTCTATCACCCCTTTAAAGATTGATGATTGTTCAAGTTACAAAAATCTTTTTGCGAAGCCATTTCATCACAGCTTAGAAATATTGTGAATTTACTTTTTTACCAGCATTGCTCCACTCTACCACAGGATTTAGGCATTGTGCTGGAAAATAGCCGTGGTTCCAAATATGCAATCATGTGGTGTGGGCCTAGATGTCTCTGAAGTTTTTCAATATTCTTACTGACTCGTTTGTACTCTGTTTTGGCCATCCTCTCTTTTATCTTTCATTCTTCTCTATAAAAGAGACCATCACCTGGTCTGAATTTTGTTAGCCCTGCTCAGAATACGACAACAAAATAACAATTAACTGTTGGGAAAGTGATAGCAGTGTGTGATTACTGTTTTCCTCTTTGGAAAAGAGAAGATACCTAAAAACTAGTTTTGTGTAAAAGTCAAGATTTGTTAAAGTATGTACATAAAAAAAATGTAATGGCACAATACTATGTACTAAGTATTCTTTACCTGGTTTTATAACACATTGTTGATGTTCCATTATGCTTTGCACCTAACTGGAATCCACTTGGAATCACAATTTAGATGAATAAAAATCATCTAGTGTATATGAGTATGTATGGGTGTGCATGTTTGACTGTATGCCTGTGTGAATGTGTATAGAAGATTTTTTTAAGAATGTGAAGGTTTTTCATTCTAGATTGTCTAATATATTGACAGAATCACTGTGACGCCAAAAATCACTTCCGGGTAGACAAATGATTTGAATTGCAGAGATATGTTAAATCGGTTTATTTCTGTTGTCATTTTCAGTTGCAACTGTAATGTTTAAAGATATGAAATTAAACACGGTGGTCCGACGTATCTAACGTTTCTGCTGTAATTATTTTCTGTACTGTGTTGCTTTGCTAGCGTCTTTGATAAACCTAATCTAGCGTTACAAACAGCAACATCTCACCGCCGGTCAGGCTGACGGCTAGTTTGGGTAGTGTCATTCTTTTTACTCTGTGGCCCAACAGGTAAATTGGGTCTCCAACCTAATGTTAATGAAAGTGTTGAAATATGAAAGCTTCAGACATGCATTTTAGATGTATATCCAGTTGATCCTTGTCCCCCTTTGCTTAGCGTTGTTAAAGTTATTGTTGTGATTGGGTCTATAATATATTGAAACAAGTTGATTTTAAAAGCTCTATTTTTAAATGATCATTACAAACAAAGAACGTTACACGCTGTCAAAGAGTTATATTGCCTGGAGCAGAGTATATAAGGGTCAAGGGACTACACCCAATAAATCAATGAGATCTAATAAGCGAACAAAAAATGTGTTTGAAAAATGATTTGCATGCATTGTATAGATGTGCACACGAGTCATACAAGCACATATTCACATGTGGATGTACACTAGAGCTTTCATTTGTTATTTTTTTAAATATTCAAATAATATTCAAATATGTAATGCTCAAATGCAACCTGTTAATATGTGCAATGCATAAGCATACACTACTCAGGCTTATGCATTGTCAATGCCATTATCAGCATGTGGTTGTTGTTACACATTCTGTCCTCTAGAGCAGTGGTTCCCAACCTGGGGTCCGGGGACCCCTCAGGGGGGCGGCAAAGATCACAGGGGGTGCGCAAGTCTTTATCTGGTTTGAGGATGAGGTAAAAAAAAAATATATTTGCACATGTTTAACAAATTATGATAATACACTAGAATATATAATGTATACAAAAGTCGGTATAAAAACTATATATTTTTGTTCTTGCTTAAAATTGTAGGCAGGCTACTTAGTAGGCCAAACCTCCGGGACCTCTTAATCTGTGGCCCTTGCTGTCATCAGGTCAGCTGCTAGCTACTATCATCCTCGTTTTTCCTGCCGCGGAAACCTAACACTAACCCTAACCCTGCCACGGCATCACTATTTTATGAATAAAACATGGCGGAGAAACGTAAAAGTGCTGATAACTGCTCTGTATCAAAAAAGAAAGTAAGGCTGTATCTCGAGAGTTACCTCAACTACGGTTTCGGGGGGGCTCAGCTTTTCTTAGACATAAGTAGGGGGGGCGCCAAGGAATAAAGGTTGGGAACCACTGCTCTAGAGAGACTTCCAACATTAGCCTGGCCTTGATGGGGATCTATGTCATGGCGCATTGCATTTCTGGCATGCCGCTCTGTTTACATTTTCCACCATGAACATACAGCAACAAACCAAAATTAACAGAGAACTCTGTAATGTAACATTATCTAACAAGTGTATTGAAGCCACTCTGTTGTTAAGGCTAATGGTGCTCGGTTAGCACAATTACATCATATTAGAAAGCACAGCCGAAACGATTTGTCATAAACTAATTAACAATAGTGTTAGCTACGATACTAACGGCATTAATAACTAAGCAAACAGTGCTGTCACTACTATTTTAGTGATTTATAAGCAACCTGTTTCTTGCAGATTGTCACGTTACTGAGAATACAGCTGTTAGAAGGTAACGTTAATATATGACGTTGAAGCTAACTCTGACAGCTGTAGGGCAGCTAACATTAATTTTAGCTGTCTCCATGAATCCCAGCTAAGCTAACGTTGCTATAACTTGCGACGCAGTTAGGAAACAAGCATGAGCTAACTAGCTAATGATAATGTAAGCATGGCTCGGTGGATGTCGATTTTAAAGTCATGTAAAAGTAGCCTGTAACCCCCTTACTAACGTTATAGCTCCATGATCTAAAGACCTCACGATGCCTTGTGTTTCTCACTCCCGCTAACTTATTGTTCATCAGACGTGACATGACAAAAGCATTTCGTTTTCACATGCGGGTAGGCCAAGGCGAGAAGAGGGAGATTAGCAACTGTTAGCCAACATATTTATTTAAAAAAAACACATTCGAATAGTATTGATTTTTTTACTATTCGAATTATATTCGACTTTCGGAATTCGTTCCAACAGCCCTAATGTACACACATATGAAGAGACAAAAAGATCACTACCCCCACTACAACAATGACAAGCAAGGAAAGAAGAAACCCCAAACATGCACTTGGGTTATAAATTAGGAGCTGTCAGTATTACAATGTATATTAATAGTCACACCTCTTTTTAATGAGTTTGGCATTGGCAGCTGAGAGGAAATACAAGTCATCATAGCACAGCTCATGCACACCCCGATGAAAGAAGCTATAATAAATCTTGTGAGAGCAGGGCTCACCATAAATATGTATCGCATAAGGCATCTGTTTTACATTCTGCATATAAATCAGCCAGAGTGCTGAATAGCAATGAATCAGACACTCGACGCTTGATTTGATAACAAATCGACTCTGAACTTGGGAGTGGAGAATTTAAAGCCTTCAACAAAAGTGGGGAGTGGTGGGGTCAGTTAAGACCTGTGAGTCTCTGACATGCTTCTCTTCTAGCAGATAATGCTACATTTTTCTTCCTGGGTCAGGAGTGGGACTAATCTCCTTTGAGTTATCTTTTCGTAGACTACCTACTCTTTCACATGTCACAGATGATGACATTACCTGCACCTGAACTGGTCAGGGTATGAGGGGAAGGTGCAGCCACACTGTGGATGACATGGTCATACATTTGTAGTGATTCTGTTGTTATAATGCTGTAATGTTGATATAGAATGAGAGGCTTGGTATATGTATTCATGTGCAGGTTTGGAACTGATAATTTTCCAATAAATGCAATTGGATGGTAAAACCAAACCGAATTTTAGCCTCAAATTCTACTTCTTGTATTGATGTTAAATAAATTCACTCTAGACTGAGTTTTAATTCATTTTATCTCAGTACAGTAAGTCTATACAGTGGGTCATTTATTCTGTAGATAATGTGAATAGAAAGCCCTACATTCTCATTTTAACTGTATCATTTATATTTGATCACTTTATTTTAGTACATCCATGTTATATTATTATTATTATTATTAGCTGATTTATACACTGAAACCGATATATCTGCATTGTGTTAGTATCGGCTAATTTTTTGGTCCATCTCTACTTAAATCATACTAGAATGTACAGTATGCATCAGGTGCACAAACACACACAAACAGTATTGTGTATATATACAGTGTACTGTATGGGAGGGAGATACAGTGCTCAGCATAAATGAGTACACCCCTGCTAAATTTGACTAAAAAGAGGTATAAAAAAATCATCTTAATGCCTTAATTAAGAAAATGAGGAAATATCCAACCTTTAAGGACACCGATTTTCTTTGTGAATGAATAATGTATCGTGAATAAATACATTTTCTTCCTTAAAATACAGCGGGCATAAGTGAGTACACCCCTATTTTAAATTCCCATAGAGGCAGGCAGATTATTATTTTTAAAGGCCAGTTATTTCATGGATCCAGGATACTATGCATCCTGATAAAGTTCTCTTGGCCTTTGGAATTAAAATAGCCCCACATCATCACATAGCCTTCACCATACCTAGAGATTGGCATGGGGTACTTTCCATAAAATCATCTCTCAATGCAAATCAAACCAGCTATTAGGCTAACTGAAATAAAACCATGCCAATCTCTAGGTATGGTGAAGGGTATGTGATGATGTGGGGCTATTTTAATTCCAAAGGCCAAGGGAACTTTATCAGGATGCATAGTATCCTGGATCCATGAAATAACTGGCCTTTAAAAATAAAAATCTGCCTGCCTCTATGGGAATTTAACATAGGGGTGTACTGTGTGAAGATGTGAAGAACATTTATTTATTCACGATACATTATTCATTCACAAAGAAAATCAGTGTCCTTAAAAGTTGGAGTCCTCATTTTATTAATTAAGGCATTAAGATCAATTTCCAAAAGATGATTTTTGTATTCCTCTTTTTAGTCAAATTTAGCATGGGTGTACTCATTTATGCTGTATATCACCTGACCTTTTAGTCTGACAAAATATTAAAAAATGTTAAGGGGGATTCATACAGTCAGGGCATAGAGGACATCAGGGTGGGAGAGACTGTAAAACATACTTAACCATGATGCTGGCTGATTCACAAAAGGAAGACATAACCATCAACAGAACAGCCAAATGGGAGCTCTCTCCACAAACATACAAATTATCTTGTGATAGCAGCTGGGGTCTAACATCTGCCTGGGAAATCAAATACCCAGGGAGCAGATGTTCATACAACCAATGGTGTTATTTTCTGTACTTCAAATTGCCCTTGGCTGTAAGGGCAATGTATTTGAAAATAAGGTGTGTCATTTGTCTAACCTGACCTGGACTAAACTGTGCTGTACACTACTTCAATTTAAGATAAATAAATATTTATTATCACAATTAAACTGATTTCAGTGATCGATGAAGAGCTGTTGTTTTGCAAAATGTTTTTAATTGCAATTGTTAGACACCATGGTTCAGATAAGATTTTACCCTTATATACAAAATATGGACAGCTGATATATCAACTCATCAACAAGTTGAACTTCCCAGAGGCCTGTGGATGTGGTATCTCCAAAGACAGGATGCCAGAAGGAACGTTAAAGGCAAAAGAATCATAAGCCAATACAAGCTATCTGGAGAGCTTACTCCTCAGCATGTTCTTATCCCCTGTTGCTCAGAACAAGCAGATGGTTTTCAGTGAAATTCAACAATCTTCCCTTGCTCCAGGGGTTTGAAAACGATTGGGAGTCAATGTCTCTTGATATGAAATAAGACAACCTACTATCTGATTTGCTGGCATGGAGACTTGCAAGTTGCAGACCCATTTAAGTTTTGTATTTTCAATGTTCTTATGTGATTTTCAGTATCACAAGTAGATGTAGTAGTACATAAACTGTATGCAGTGATTGCAGACAAGGTAGTTTTTTGTTTTCCAGTAGCACAATGAAGGGGTGTATTATTTTTATTATTATTATTAGAGTTTAAGGGAGTCCTTACCCATATTAGAGAAACATGCTATATTTAGAGCAGTGTAGCAAAACATTAAGATAATACTCATTTTCTGATATTCTTTTATGTTGCATTTTTCCATAGATATGCCATTTCTGTTGAGTAAAGTTTGAGTTTGAAAAACTGCTGTGAACTGTGAAAGAAAATGTGTTTGCTCAGTTCACAGCAGCCATTTACAAAACCTAACCCACTGACATGTCATTGCAGGGCAAACACAGGTGTATTTATTAACATTAATTATAGCCCTGTTCCATTAAGCTGGGTCAGGTTAGGGCTGAACGATTAATTGCATTTGCGATAATATTGCGATATGTTAAGACGTGACTTCCTAATCGCAAAGGCTGCGATTTGGTCGCGTGACTCGCAAGAGCAAATCAGTCTGCACCTGCAGAGAAAGCATCAACTTAGCATGCTAACGCTACGCCGTACCTTGAGCAGATTTCTGTCATTCAAACAACTCTGAGTTGTAGTTTAAAACTTTTACAGCCATTTTAATAAAATGAAGGGTTTTATTCGGGCTTGAGTCCATACATGCAGTTAATGGATACAGGCACGCAGAACTGAAGGCTCGGTTAGCAACAATTAGCTCTGATTTGCGGTTAGCTCCAGTTAGCTAGCTACGTTATAAAGATATGGAGTGGAGGAGACTGCCACGGGGAGGGGTAACAACCAGACTCTGATAAATGACGTTCGGGGAGCTTTCACAGCAGCGTGGCTGCGTTGTTTCAACGGTTTTATTAGTACAGTTAATCCCACGGTAAGAACACCAGCAGCATGCTACTACTAACGTAACGATAGCCTCTCTGTCTCTGAGTGCAATGTTGACGCTGTCATGCACGCGGCATGCAACTTCATGAGGGGAGGGAGGAGCTGGAGGCAGCTCCTCTGTGTGCGCTGTAAAAAAAAAATACACCATTGTATATACTGTATATACTATATTTTTACTTATTTAACTGTCTAGTAAAGTTCAAAGACAGTGTTTAAAAAGTGCAATCCACATGTTTACATATGTTTATTACAGTAAATGATAATTAAATGTAAATACTACTAAGTGTGGTAAAGCCACGCATTTGTTTTTATATTTCTGCAATCTGCACTTTAGTTTGTGTGATTTGTTTCTGACTTTTATATGAATGTTTACACCAGGCTTGGTCAGTGCTCAATATACTACTGTGACTGAAGTCGTTCAATAAAAGATGTCATTCATATAAATTCATGCATCACCTAATTTCATCATCACATACAGGCCTGGCCTCCAGGAAAGAACAATTTGTTTAATCTATCTAATCTTGTATTGTTCGTACTATACAATGATTTATTGCTTGTCTTTGTTGAATAATACAGAAGACAAAGAGCTTAAAAAATAATCGCATATTGAATTGCAATCGCAATATTTTTGAAATTTTTGTTTTTTTCAAAAATCATTCAGCCCTAGCTCAGGTATGAGCTAGCATGCAGGCCCTGCCCACTGGAATGGCTGTGACACACTAAATAGAATGGGACCATACTTAATTTGATCAATTTCACCTGTGTTTGCCCTGCTATGACATGTCCAAATGGCAGAGGTGGAAAAAGTGCTAAAATATTGTACACAAGTAAAAGTAACAATACTTTGATTAAATATTACTCAAGTATAAGTGAAATTACCTATCTGAAAAATTACTCAACTCAAATAAGTTGTTCATTTAAAATGTACTTTAAGTAAAAGTTACTTAGTTACATAAAAAAAAAAAAACTGTAAAACGGGGCGGGGGGATCTCTCCCATGTAGTGAAAATAGGGGGTCATAAATCCAAAACTATTTTGTTTTTAATTAAAGAAATCTATACAAATGTATAAACATCTATACAAATGTATACACATGTAATAACAACATAACACATGTCACACATGACATGTAAGACCTTTAGAAAGGTATAATGTGCAATTTTAGTTCAGACCATCCCATAAAACGTTTTCAAACAATCAATTGAAAGAGAAAGTACCATACATTGTTAGTTCTGAGGGCCATCCTTCTTTTCTTCACAAACATAAACAACAGTTATAATGCAAATCAAGACCAAATCATGTTGATGTGAATGTTCACAGCCCAGACTAGCAGCTAGCTTCTACACACCTAAATAGCCCGTATGAGCTAATTAGATGTATGTGAATTAATTTAGCCAGTCTCCTACATACGTTGTCCTACGGCAGGGGTGGGCAATTCATTTTCTCAAGGGGCCACATGAGAAACGTCCACTTTTGTGGACGGCCGGACCAATTGGCTAAACTCATTTCTGCTCAATATAAATGTAATGTCAGGCGGCACGTTCTCAAACGTCTCTTTTTTTCTCTGGGCATATTAGTGCAGCAGAGTCCACCAAACACTCTTTAATAAACTCCCCTTCAGAAAATGGCTTACTACCTTGATAGACCACTCTCCGAAGACACATGGAACTGTGTTCTTAAACAGGTCCACTCATCATCAATATGTGCTCGACATTCGCTTATACAGTTTAAAGTAGTACACAGAGCTCATATATCCAAAGTTAAACTAGCTCAAATGTTTCCTGGTACTAGCCCTATGTGCAATAGATGTCAATGTGCTGAGGGAACGTTAATACACACGTTCTGGACATGCCCCAAATTAGAGCATTACTGGCGATCCATATTTCTCACCCTTTCTGCGGTCCTTCAGCATAGATTAGAGCCAGAACCTCTGGTGGCTCTGGAGTCGCTCCAGAGGAGGTATGGTTGTCAGCATCAATGTGTAAGGTCCTTGCTTTCTCTTCCCTGATCACACATAGAGCAATATTATTAAAGTGGAAAGACCCCTTGCCACCCACTCACACTAAATGGATCAAAGATATGATGTCTTGTCTCTGCCTCGAAAAAATTAGGTATTCGCTAAGAGGATCGGAAAAACAATTATTTAAGTTATGGCGCTCTTTTATTGAATATGTTGATAAGTCTGTTTAAATAACACCACTACTATGGACACTTTATTATTTATTTATTTATTCATTTTATTTTTTATTATTATTTATGTTTTTTTTTTTATGTATGTATTTGTTGTATTTGGTTGGAGGTTAATGTTTGTTAGCATGTTTGTATGTATACTCGGTTCTTACAATTCTATTTTGATTTAATGGACAGTATGGATGCTATTCTAAGGGGTGGGGGACTGTGAATGTGATTTATGTTAATAAAAACTAAAAAACAACTTTGAACGAGAAAATGGCTTACTGTTTTTGCCGATTTTGTGGGATATCACAAAGCTGGTCTTGACTGCTGCATCCCTGGATGCCTTGTTGCTTTGGCAGCTTAACTAGCAAAGCTTCAGATGTCCGTACCTGCTCTGCATCAGTCAAGTTGTTGTATTTCTCTGCGTGTTTAGTATTGAAGTGGCAATTCAAATTATAATCCTTTAACACAACAATCTGTTCTCTGCAAACTAAGCACACAGGTTTACCTTTGACTTAAGTAAATAAATACTTAGAAGTCTATGTTTGGTTAAAAACTCGGCACTCTGTATCGACCTTTCTTTCTTTCTCATGAGCTGACATTTTTGAGGGATAACAGCTCATTCACGTCCATGCTAACGTCTCCCGCTCAGTTCGCGGCTCGCCGACACATCCATGGGTCCGACCAAAGCCGGTCTACGGAAAGCCGTTCCACTCCCTATTTAGCCCCATTGTACCGAATTTGGTTGCAGTTCCACCAGAGTTCCACTGGGGGTGATCGCGGTCCAGTGCAAAATGAATGGGACTCTATGGAGCTAGACGGCTAAATGTGTCTCTTTCGCCTGATTGTCGTTGAGAAATCTCAGATTTGATTGTAGTTTTTGCAAGGTCAACATGGATTATAGGTCAAAAGTTGAATGAACGAGTACTTATGTCATTTTGATTTCTTACAGGTTGAGTCCTTGTTGCCCATAACACGCTAGCATTCTGCTAATGAATGCTGATTGGTCAGTGAAGGACTGATTACGATCAGAGATCCCGCTTGATGGCATCCGAAGCAGAACCAGAATGTCAGAGTGAATATTTCGGCGTGGTCTTTAAAACATTAGCAAACCTCTTTCTAGCACGTGTATTAACAGGGAGAGCCTAACCTGTCAGCTGTGTTGTCGATGCTTCGAGAGAACAAATGAAGCGACTCAGAGCTTGCCGTAAAAGCAGTATCTCTGGCCATATATGTGTATGACGTCATTGACATTTTAAAAGGCTTTTTAGAACAAAAAAAGCCACTTTAAAAAAAATCTAACACCCAGCAGTGTGTATTTTCTTAGTCTCCCCTTTTGAATGCAACATTCAAATTACTAGACTACTTACTAGAAAATGATATCCGGAGAAAAGTGGATTTTGAGGGGTATAGCTCCATAGAGTCCCATTCATTCTGCACTGGCCTGTGAGCGCCCCCTATATGGATCAAGAGTGGAACTGCAACCAGTTCAGAAGCCGGATGTAATGAGAGAGTAGAACTTCTTCCCTTATTAGAAATTCTTTGGTCCGACACATTGCAGTTCTTATTCTACTTTTTTTTAATTGCGACTTGCAACCAGAGAAGAAGACGCTGCATATGTTTGCACAAAAAAAAGAATGCCCAGGTCTGGTGTAGTTGTTCTGGGCGCAGTTTTTTTTAGTCAGTCTTTTTTTTACTAAGTAACGGATGGGATTTGTAATGTAGCGAAATACAATACTTCACTCAAAACGTAATCAAGTACATTTTAAAATACCGATTTTAAAAACTACTTGAAAAATACAAAATACACAACAAAACTACTCAATACAGTAACGTGAGTAAATGTATTTTGTTACTTTCCACCTCTGCCCAATGGCTGCTGTGAAAAAGGCCTATTGTTTGCTAACCCGCTAGCCATTGCAGCTTTTTAAGGTGATAGTATGTCAGAGTTGTTAATCTATACGTTTTAGGGTTATTCTGCCACTTGTGGCCAAAAATCAATCATTGCAGTTCTAAATATACAGTAAGTACAGTCCATTTAACATTAAAATGTTGATTTATTAATTGACTGGCTTCAAAAACGTCCAAAATAGATTATTTCTAACAAAATAAAAATAAAAAGATAGTTTGTCTCTGATAGTGACACTGAAATATTATGCATTCATTCATTCATTCAATCATTCATTCATTACCTCTGCCAAGGAGGTTATGTTTGTTTGTTTGTCTGTCAGACAGATTATGGAGAAACTCCTCGCCCGAATTTCATGAAACTTGGTAGAAGAGTGTAGCATGAGCCAAGGAGGAACATAATGGTAAAAAGGTGCATCAAATGAGCATTACCTGCAATTTGATCACAAATATAAACATTTTTCAATAGGTGTAATGTAATTTAAATTGATTTAGCACTAGAAAACATCTTTCATTCAAAATCGGGGCAGGACCGAGCATTAGATGTATGATTTCTGTTGAATACAGAGATAGTCTGACAAACAAGGAAGATTGAGGAAGAGGCTGGATCTGAAAATATTTCTTGCAGCTTGATTCACACCTGCACACCCTCTGTGGCAGCATGTTCTGCAAGCGTCGTCTGTTGCACGGCAGGAGTATTTGGGGATGATTAATTGCTCTGTCTTGTCAATGGTGTGCTCAAAACAGCGGGATCCTCTGCATATGTAAATACAAGCAGTCTCAGCACAGCAATCTAGAGCAGGATTAACACAGGTATGCTTCAAAATTCAGACCCATTCACCAATCTTTTCTATTATCTCTGACATCCAACCTATGTTGGAGAGACAAAACATCCCTTTCCTTTCTCCTGATCCAAATACATACATCTTGTCATAACACACTTCTTACAAACACAAACAAGATACAACAGATTTAGCTTACATTTTGTAATGACAAGCTATTTTTAGAGTCTTAAGTGAGCAGGTAGTATTGGGAGATATTGACAAAATAAATATCACTTTTCACCCAATATTGCATATCTATTTACTTTGTAATAATATGATTTTGTGAAATAAGGGGCAGGACCAATAAGCTATTTGCTTCCACCTGCTCCTTCTCGAACTAATCCTTTTTATATTTTTATTTATTTTGTTGTTGTTGTTACATTCTGATTGTTTGTGTTTTATTTTATGATTTTAATTTTTTTTGTCTTGCAACATTGTTGATTTTTTGAGATAAATAAATGAAATGAAATAGCTATACATGAATACATATTTCAGACATATTTCTCACACCAACTTGTAAACCGGAATGTGTTTATTTTCCTAAAACAGCTGCTGTTTTCACAAACACAAATGTCTGTATGTTTGTTTTTTCAAACCCTAACCCCTTTATTTCAAATTAGGTAAGGTATTTGTCGATGTCTCTATGTAATTCCCCCCCCCCAACTACAGAAGAGCCTCCCATGTACATTTTGTTTTGAAATGCCTACAGGAAATCTAGTGACATCTAGACTCTATTACTGAAGAGAGTAAAAAAAGAGGAAATCTCCTGAAAACAAGCCAGTGATAAAAGGTTTCAGAGCATCTTTGAAAATGAAGACTCAAACAAGGTCCTAGGCGCCTAGCAACACAACCATTTCCCTTGATATGTTTCATCCCTTAATGCCATTGGCTATTACGTGTGAACTTGCTGCCTCGTGGCAGGTAAGGAATTTATTGGTGCTCCATTATTAGAGGATGGCAGAGAAAGAAGTGCAAATCGCTACGGTTTTCTGAGGATGTTACGACCTCCTCCTAGATTATGCCTTCTGACAGTTTTGTCATCCCTGTGCACTGATGTGCTCTATAGAGTGCTCTGATATCATTAGCTTCATTGCTCCTAATGTGTCTGCTCCCCTCATCAGCAGGACAGGTCATATATTGTGCATCAGTGGACAAAAGCCAAAAGCGAGAGATTACTGGATAAACCCTTTCTCACCAGGAAAAGAGAAAAAATGTGTTTCATGGGAATTAAATATAATTTGAACTCAAAACAGTTGTATTGCCGGTTAAGATACCAGTCGTAACATATTAGATGATAATAAAGTACAGATATAGTAAGCACAGTGCTATTACAGGTTATGCAGGAGCAGATGGGTAAGCTCATAGCTCTCTTAAAGGATTAACAGCGGTCCTGCAAAGCAAAGTGTGTCTTTTGGAGAGGCCATCTAGGTCAGGCAGCAACAACAACATGAGTGGTGAGGTGTGAAGGACACCCGTGACTTTTAGATTATGAATCTTTGGAGCGTGGAAAACTAGTTCTATATCACGCAGGTGGATAGCGCCAGTAATATGATTGGCGCAAAACTGCTGGGAGGAAAGGTGTAGTACACTGGGAGTGTCCCTGGTGAATTTGTCTTTGATTACTGTAATCATAGTAACCGTAAGCAGCCTGCCTGATCAGACCACGTCCACGTTTTTGTGTCAGTTCCACCAATTAAACACACTTCATCAAACCTGAATCCTTTCATTTTAAAGTTGGGCAGTTGTTGCTAGATGAGCCATTTCCCATTATCTGGCCTGGCCTGAATTACGGCCTATATTTTGTCATTTGTAGTAGGTTGGCCTCCAAGGGGAGACCCCAAGTGCCTCAGAAATCAGTGGTAGTGGAACATACTGGAGCTCAAAGACAACAGCTAATACACCAGAGCATATGCATAACATTGACTTGTTACTTTTTTTTCTATTTCTTTTTTTTTTTTTTAAGATTACTTTTTGGGGCTTTTCCCTTTATTCGATAGTGACAGAGGATAGACAGGAAAGGGAGAGAGAAAGAGAGGGGATGACAAGCAGCAAAGGGCCGCAGGTCGGATTTTAACCCGGGCCGCTGCAAAGGACTCAGCCTACATGGGGCGCACTCTCTTACTGGGTGAGCTAGAGGCCACCCCATTGACTTGTTACTTAACAAAGGTAGCAACTCTGCAGAATTGAAGCATCACTTTTCTGACCTTTGGTCTTTGTAGCTACTGATCCTGTATACTTCCAACGGTTGGCTGTATTTCATGATTGTTGGGGTTAATTGGGGATTTCTTCACTCACTTTGTATCAAGCAGTGTTGTCTTGTATCTATCCAGGGTCTTAAAGAGTAGTAGTGTAGTTCTTTCTTTCACTTGTCCAAATATAATTTGTTGTATATTTACAGATTATTATTTCTCTGTCACTTTTATTCAGCTTTAATAAGTTTCTTAACTTTGCAAGTAGTTTTGTGACTGCATTTCGTTGTACTTTTATCTCGTGATATACAGTAGGTACATTTTTGTTCATAAAGGTCTTAAAAAGGTCTTAAAAAGTCTTAAATTTGACTTGTTGAAATATGCAGAAACCCTGCTAACAACCATCAGATGAACTGCAACTTTAGACACCTCTGTGTTGGCAACACTCAGCCTCAGTGGTTGCTGCTTAGTGGAAGAGCTTCCTATTCCAATTTTGCAATAGCTCTTTCAAATTATGACAGGTTTCCACACAACCTTCCACAACAACTCTGACATCTTTGCTTTAAACCACTTGCTGTACAGAGGATACCAATATGATGAAAGTTAAGTTTTAAGTTGCACATTTTGAAGTTTGAATTCAACTTACAAATTGGCATCATTTGCCCTTGGAATCATGCATGCAGTTCTGCATAATTACAGTATATGGCCACAGTATAGACTAATTGTGCCTTGAAACTCTGCACCTCCTTGACAAGGACAGTATCTTTCTTAGCTGAAGCAGGACTGGACTTTCCTCCTGACACATTAGAAAATGGTTTATCATTGCAGAGCACAGCTTCTACAACAGATGAAGGGACCTGATTTGATTGGCCATGATCAAAACCCGCCCACATTCTACCTGCTGTTTTATCCTACTAATAATATATTAATTATTAACATATTAATTCTGCTCAAGCCTCTCTTCCAGATTACATTGCATTGCCCCAGGTTGCGTTTTAGTCTTTGGTTACCAAAACGGAAAAGTTGCCCTTCCACTCTTGCGCCTGTGTTTGCACTTGGGCTCAGTTTTCCGAAAAATAGTGCCAGGAGGCCAAATAAGCACAAATATATCCAATATGATTTATTTATTAATGTTGGTGTTCAGGATGTTCCTTTGCACATTTTGAAAAGTCACTTTTTTTAAATCAACAATGTTTTTATAACCTTATATTTTGTTGGCATCTGCTTTGTTGTCTTTTCTCTCATCTTGCCATCACTCTACAGGCAGTCTGTCTGTACAGCTGATGAAGGCAGGAATCTGCTGAAGCTAGGAGAAAAAACTGCTGAAATCTGGTGTGGGGAATTACACCAATTGAGGAAATTCCTATTTTTCTGCAACCAACAAGAGTTATAGGGCAAAGAAAGGTTGTATATTATGGTTAGGATGGAGAGGGGAGTTGAAACAAGTGAATATTGCTGAAAGAGCGTCGCTCACATTCAGGCACAGACAAAAGGTGGAAATGAAATAACTTCCTTTCGTCGGGAAAACAGGGCAGCTCTTGACAGAATAATAGCAGCCGAGTAGATGGAGAAGGTCTGGTACCACAAGCTCTAAAACACAGGAAACTGTTGTGCCGCCTGCACGCCTTATTAAAAGTGAACATGACACACTCCCCAAAACAATGCTAGATCCTGTGCAAATGATTTTTATCATCAGCAGGATTTCACATTATGTTAAAGGTTATTTTATTAAATGCAATTTTTTTGACTTGTTGTCTGGACATTTGTTTGTGTACTGTACCAGGTGTTAAAAGATATGTAACCTGGGCTTGAAATAGTGTAAAGTAATATAGTATTTCAATGTTTTCTTCAAGGGGTTTGTGTGTTGTCATGAAAGTCTTTTAGAAGGAATCACGCTCAAAACTCAAAATGTCAAGGAAGTTTGACTTAGTTTTTATGTCTGAAGTTAAAATAATTTTAATTTTCAAATTAAAACATATACAAAAGGGTCTGTCAACTAATCTTGTTTCATTAATTGAACTTTCTTTCAAACAAAAGCCTGGAAGTTAGAATGCACTATGAATGATATATTTCTAAGATATA
Organism: Sander vitreus; assembly: GCF_031162955.1. Taxonomy (NCBI): domain Eukaryota; kingdom Metazoa; phylum Chordata; class Actinopteri; order Perciformes; family Percidae; genus Sander; species Sander vitreus. Next base: position 13,770,144 of record NC_135862.1, on the reverse strand, counting down.
CTACGTTAAGTAAACTCATAAAAGTAAATTACAGTTGTTGTAATAAAATGTGTTTTAACCTTAATAACTAACTACCGGTACTAAACCAGTAGCTAAACTAACTTACATTTTGGCAATGAGTATATTTTATTGAGTCAAACTTTTTACATCTTTCAGCTCGTTATGTTTTTTTTGGCACACAACTTTACCATTTTGGTTCAGTCTCACAGCTATCATCAGTGTCATTTTTGGCTACAGCAAGTAGTTGTTTTTAAAAGCTTTAAAAACCCATTGTACACTACCTACTCAGCACAAAATGGCAAACAGACAAATTTAGAAACTAGCTGGTGAACATAGCGGTGCATTTAGCAGCTAAAGAGCCAGCTATTTCCCTCAGTAGTTGGTGGAGACCAAAAACAGAGCTAAAAGAAGAGTCAATATTGAACTTACATTCATCAGGTGGCCAAAGCACGACTCCAAATGAATGCTAAAGTTGCTCTGTATCATATGTGTAAATAAGCCCCCATTCACAAACAAGTTTGCCATATCAACTTAAATCAAACATTACATAATACACTAATACGTATGCTAATATGTGGTAAAAACATGTTTTGTCCATGTATTGTTAAACAATTTTAATAATCACTGGTTTAAGGGGAAAAGAAAATGTTCCTTTGACATACAGTTGAATCTAGCCTATATTGTCAGATTTACAGTAGGGCTTAAAGATGTTTTCTTTGTCTGGTACTTGAAGTCGACACTTCTGCTGCTTCAGTAAAAGACGTAAATATTTTGTAGATACTAATTTGTAGGTTGTTCATGATGGAGGAAATTAAAAGACCTCCTCTGGGTTCCTGGACCTCTGCAGTATTTAAAAGCTACGTCCAATCAAGCAAATGATTCCTCATGCAATATGGTAATGGATCTCTGTGTGTGTGTGTGTGTGTGTGTGTGTGTGTGTGTGTGTGTGTGTGTGTGTGTTTTCAGGATGGGGGTCAATATATTATATCCGTGTAGTAAAAGCTAATTACCATATGTTTGCGGGTCCTGTAAGCTGATGTACTAGATGTTTATAACTTGGATTATTAAAATGTCTCCACTCAATTACTTGAGACTCTGCTCTCTGAGCAGTTCAAGACTTGACCTATTGTTTTCTCTCTTCAGTGTCTGGGCACAAACCAACACAGCTTCTTAAACAAATATAAAGATAAAACAGGTTAAATTAGTATAGTGACATTTTAAAATTCTATATTTTCTAAATTGTTGTAATATAATTACATTTGTCATCACTGCGAGAAGGGTTTGAACCAAATCGAACATTGTGCCTGTTCCCTCCATCGTCAGACTACGGTTGTTCTAGTGTTCCTATTTCCTGCCACTATGACATGCAGATCAGATGAAATTAAACCTCTAAATTATAAATATGAGTGTGCATTTTCCTGTTTACATGTGTTTGGCATGTGCAAGGTTACCTTTCTGGGCTGTACTGTGCCTCTCACGCAGTGCATACTGGGATAGGCTTCAACCCTAGTAATACTTTAAATGGTAACTCTACATCCTTTTTTTTTTAGCTTGCAATAACTTTGTGTGTCTGGGATTTTTAATCTTGTATTTCCAAAAGCGTTCTTCAGTGCCTTAACCCAGGAGGTTGAAAACCCTAAACAATGTTATCAGTTTGCGTTAAAAGTATTTATATAAAAAGTCAAAGAGCACATGATATTCAACCATTCGTGTTGCTTTGTAATTGTTTTGGTCTAAACTACTTAGTCTAAACACTACTTGGTCATTATTTTTCTTTTGGCATGGAATTGTAATTGCAGATAATAGTAATCGTCACTGATGTTGATACTTGACCTGCACAGGTTATCATGTCTGTATACCTGGTTTCCCTCTTCCCCTGAATCAATTGTCTGTTAATCTCTTGCTCTAGCTTTCAATTGTGAGAAAATGTAGCTACTGCAAGGGTAGTCCTTTAATGGCTTGACCCCAAGTGGCTTTTTCTCATATGGACAAAGGGTGGTAAGGAAATCAAAGAGAGGCATAGTAAGTGTTGAGAACTCTTTGGGGCAGGGGCTTGGAAAAAGCAATACTACTACAATGTTTTGACTAGAAATTCATGATTTCCATGGACAGACAACTCCAAATGCTTTAGTCATGGAGAATTAGAAAAGTTTACCTTTGCTAGGTAAAAAAATAAAAAATACTGCAACTTTTTCTGATTAATTACACTTTTATTCAGTCCACTTGTGAAAAAACACTGTACGCAAGTGTGCATTTCAGTCAGTGTCAAAAGCATTCCCGTATGGTAGTCGAGGTGGGATAAATTAATTGTTTTGTCAAGTATAACTTAGTCTCGCTTTGCCAGACCCTCCTCCAAAGCGCGCTGAAAGAGGGTCTGGCTACTCCACATAGCATAAAATAGTCATGCGAGAGAAAACTCAGATGGGACAGAATAATACATTTATCCGGCGGAATTTCCCGCAGCACCGGAGCAATCCTGGAAGTGGAACGCGAAGGATATAGACTAGTATAAGTTAACTCTTAGCATTGGACTCAGGTCCCAAGTTAAAACCTGAACTTTGAATTTTGAGTTCTAAATAACTCCACTGACCAGCTCTTCCAGTTTACGTAATGCTATTATTGTTACTACTACTAATAGTAATAGTAGTTATTTAATGTAATAAACATTTTTGAAATGAATAATTTATTTACCCTTAAAGGCAAAGGATTCATACTAGCAGATCCCAGTTCAACTACATTAACTCGTTATGAAATCTATTACATGTATATATTATCTAAATACATGTGTTTGTGTTTTTAACCATGCTAGCTGCACTATGGGTGACAATATTGGTTGGTCCAGAGTAAAATATCTCAACAACTGTAGGATGGATTGACATGAATTATTGTAGAGACATTCATGGTGCCCAGTGGATGATTATATGGCTTTGGTGATCCTCTGACTTTTCCTTTAGTGTCACCAACGGGTCAAAGTTTCACATAACCAGCGGAATATCTCAAAAAACTATTGTCTCTTTCTCTCCCTGTGTTTGATAGACAGAGGGAGGATGCATGAAAGAAAGAGACCATTACCGCTACAGTAACCTACATCAGGGATTTCAGGAGTAAAAGCAGTAAAGTTAGGCTGCTGCTGGCCATCCATCAATTGCAGAAAGCAGTTGGACATTGGTCTTTGTTCATTGATTTTGCAAGACAACATTTATGCTACCAACCAGGGATGTGAATAAGTACATCACCACAATGGCACTACAGGTCCCATTGATTTAGTGTTAGCAAAACTACTTAGCGCTTAGGTAGGTTAAAACAAAGCTCAACTCAGTAGCTATCCTTTAGTGTCAAAGACTGAAGTGAACGGGAAACAGTAGCATCTGTGTGTGATCTTGATAGAGCTGAGAATTTCATACTGTAGCACACGTATCCTATGTTTACTGAACAAGTTGGTATACAGTTACGTAATGTACTCCTGTTATAATTATAATACAACTTTTTTTGCCAAATATGTTGCGAGGGAAACCTAATTGTTGTTTTGAATATGTTCAGTGGCAACGTTCGTTGCAGTAGTGCGACATTTGAATACATACAGTAGGGAGGTGGTCAAAGCGCAGGTGATGGTTCTCTTCATGATACAATAATGCATTTTAATCTGGCCTAATGAAGTACTAAAGTCCTTATAATTAAGTATCCTCATTTTAGATAAGTCCTGTGTAATAGCCCCTTTTTAAGTGTTGATGCGATGGTGTCCACAGCAGAGTTGTGTTTATCAGTGGTGATGTTTGTGCCAATGTTTTAAGAGCCTTCATTTGTGATTGAGTTTATTATGTGACAGTATGAGGAAAAAATATTATCTTATTTCATTATTTGAACTACCGTGAAAATCTGTGTTTAAGATTAGATAATGAGATTGTGCACAAGGGCGGTTATTGCATTCATAAATGTAATAGGGAGACATTAAATGGTCAAGAAGTCATTGACATTGACATAAGCACTAGTAATGACCCTGAATGTGAAACTGAAAATGTATATCAACGCCGACTTCAGATGTTATTTTTGTTCGTTGAAAGCCTTAATGTGCTGTACTCTAAATTATCCCTCAAAGGCACATAATTAGCCCTCATAGAGACCTTTGGCTCAGTGAGCCCCTGCCTTAACCGATTGACATCATGGCTACATAGCTGATGTAACTTTACCTTCATGCGACCCATCTGGGCTGTCTATTTCTTTTTACCTGAGGGTAAATAAAGAGGTAGTGGTGTAGTCCTCTTACCTTGATCTAAATTATATGGACATTTTCCCTTTAGTTTTCATTTTGAACACACGGATATCCGAGTTAATTAAATGTTGTGATGTTTGTGAAGGACACATTATGCATTGGTTGACATGTTTCTCCCTGGGGGAAGATGCTTTTCACCACTTAGTTACTATTTGCAGTCATGTCATTAGTTATTTATTGTTAATAACGTATCTGCTACCACTCAGGCCTCCCGGACAGTGGCTGCATTAATTTGTGAATCAGGCCACAGCCTTTAAACTTAACATGAACTACCTTTACGGTGTCATCAAAACAATATCAACAGGCCTGATCTTGATATTTAAAAACAATGCGCTTTTTTTTTTTTTAAACTAATGTAGGATTTTCTTAAATGTGAAAGGATAACGTAGAGTTATATATTGCCGTAGTTATCAGACTTGAATGAGTGTTTAGTATCTGGATTTACCCTTCCCCACTCATCCCTATTTTTTGTCTGCTCTCACTGAGACAAATCCCCATGCCTAGCCCACTGCTTTTATTAAATTCGCCTCAATAAAAAAGCTCAGACAGGATTTATTAGGTACTCAGCACGGACGTTTAGTATTTCCCTTCGTTATTAACTGAAAATCAATAGATAGCAAAGAAAATGGAAGTCATACAAGTGTTGTCGCCTTTATATTATGTCGGCTGTCGGGTTAGATTCATGACGGGGCTCCAGCGTCTGCAAGGTGGATTTTCTGCTTACATTGCAAGACCTAAAGTGGAAGTTATTCATTAGAGTAAGCCAGCGGTCAGATACATTTCCAGGCCCTTTCACACATCTGTCTTGGTAAGACTCGAATAGAGTGAGAAAGAATGCTGATATACCCTGATAGAGATGTCAGATGCAACACACAGCTTGCTGGATTTATGGTTATTTTGTTCTGAAGACCTTTTTTAACACCATCATGGAGCCCGTACCCTTGGAATGTAAACTGGAATAGCATTACGCTTAACCTTCTTCCTGCTCTTATACGTATCATTTATTATTTCATTATACAATTTATTTTCTTAACTTCTGCAGTTGTCAGCCGCAACTTGTTCCCTGGCACAATGATAGCGGTTTTATCTTATAGCTTCAGTTTTGAGGTTTAACAGATGAGCGTTACATGTAGGGCTGGGCGATATGGCAATAAATATGATCACAATAATTTTTTCCATATTGATCAATATCAATATTAATCACGATATATAATTTGATAATGCTGCCAGGTTGAAGAGTATCCTGATAATAATTGGTTTAGAGTATATTGTGTGATAAAAGAATATATATATATATATATATATTATTTTTTTTTAACCTTTATTTATTCAGGGGAGGTTCACTGAGATGCAGTCTCTCTCACACAGTTGCACACATTCACACCTGGAAGCTGCCCAGCACAACCACAGTCTGATCTGCTGGCCGCTGAGCAGCTCCACTGGATTGGGGTTAAGGGCCTTGCTCAAGGGCACCTCAGTGGTATTAATGAGGGAGGGACAAGCACTGCTCTTTTATTTCTAAAGAAACACGACAATGTATAAAAGGCTCCATTACCTTGTACCTCACGTTATGGCTCCATAGTAGACATTTTTTTGTAAAAATAGGCTAACGATTGTGTCATAACCACGCGACTTACTGTCGCATAGTAGAGGAATTACCGTATAGTACAGGAGAAGCGCGCAGGCACTTTCGTCTCACATTAGCTGTTTAAGTGTAATTACTAATGTTAACTAGTATTTTAGTTATCAATAATTAGCCTGTGCCTATGTTATCTCCTTACATATACCTACGCTGTCCGTCTCTGCAATATTCGGAATGATTGAGATTTCTCTTGGCACAGCTACCAGAAGACTTACACCTTTCAGACACGTTGCTCACGGCAGATTTACGTCGTCTCTCTCAGTTGGAGCCTGCGCAGTAACGCTCAGCAAAAGTGCTTCTAATGGCCTTCACTGGTCTCTGTCCAGAGCAACGGGATCTGTTGGTCCATTATATATATATATATATGTCAATGCAAAGTACACGCCCATTTCCTACACAGAGCATTGTTTGAGCTACCGGCGGTGAAGAAATGAGTGGAACCAAGGGGCATGGGCACGAAAGAGACAGTGAAAGTGAACTTGCATCATCATCCAAAGCTGAGGAAATTGTTGACAAAAAAGGTAACAGTCAATTATATGGAAGTGGTTTGGATATCTCAAAAGCAACCAGATTGTATCCTGTTGGTCGGGGAAGTGAACCAACAACCTCCCAGTCACGAGCTCTCTTCTCGAACCACCACTGCCCATAACAGCTATACAGCAGTACAAGTTAGTAATGTAAATGCAAATAATGTAAATAAAACTAAAAGCTGTGACTACTATCACATTCACTGGGCAATGATCGCAAAAGACGACACGATTGATTGATGTTTTTCAGCCCCGCTAGTGCTGCTAACAGCAGAAGAACCACTAGGATGTTGGACAAAACTTGTGGGCAGACTAACGTTAACATGGGCCTGCATTTTCAAACTCTCGCTGTGTTCGCTGGGATGGTACCTTTTCAACTGACAGAAAAGATTGGTTGTGTTTCCCGTCTTGGTCGACACCGACCGACGGCATATTTTGCAGAACGTGTTAATCTGCGCTTCGTCGCTTTTGAGATATCCAAACCACTTCCATATAATTGACGTTTATATTGACTGTTACCTTTTTTGTCAACAATTTCCTCAGCTTTGGATGATGATGCAAGTTCACTTTCACTGTCGCTTTCGTGCCCATGCCCCTCGGTTCCACTCATTTCTTCACCGCCGCTAGTTCAAACAATGCTCTGTGTAGGAAATGGGCGTGTACTTTGCATTGACATATATATATAATGGACCAACAGATCCCGTTGCTCTGGACGGAGACCAGTGAAGGCCATTAGAAGCACTTTTCCGGTGAGCGCTGAGCATTACTGCGCAGCCTCCAACTGAGAGAGACAACGTAAATCTGCCTTGCGCAACGTGTCTGAAAGTTGTAAGTCTTCTGGTAGCTGTGCCAAGAGAAATCTCAATCATTCCGAATATTGCAGAGACGGAGAGCGTAGGTATATGTAAGGAGATAACATAGGCATGGCTAATTATTGCTAACTAAAATGCTAGTTAACATTAGTAATTAAACTTAAACAGCTAATGTGAGACGAAAGTGCCTGCGCGCTTCTCCTGTACTATACGGTAATTCCTCTACTATGCGACATTAAGTTGCGTGGTTATGACACAATTGTTAGCCTATTTTTACAAAAATGTCTACTATGGAGCCAAAACGTGAGGTACAAGGTAATGGAGCCTTTTATACATTGTCGTGTTTCTTTAGAAATAAACAGTGGACAAATAGAGTCTTTAAACGCTTCAGATGTAAAGTTATTCACTGTCAAAGTGGCGCCAAAATGAATGGCAGTCAATGGAATGCTCATGGGAGGTGATGGCTTATTAGCATCAAAATGGCGCCATAGGAAGTTCGCGGTCCGAGGAGAAGCTTACCACCTTGGTACTTTGACGGGCAAGCCAAAAACTTCTTCTTCTATTGACGTTTTTTGACAGTTGGCAAACAACGTTTGGTGTGCAATACCGCCACCTTCTGAAATGGAATGGCATTTATTTCTGCTGTGTGATAGGCTGTTAGATCTATCCAAATCGAGTAAAATATGTCCATCGTTATCAACCGGAATTTTATTGCGATCCCATATCGAGATCGTTTTATCGCCCAGACCTAGTTACATGCTAATTTGACAGACAAAATCAAGATTACATAAATGTGAATGCTGCACCACACCAGTCTCATATCTTCAGGAAAGTCTTGATAGGTTTACTGAAGCTTATTCTGCGCTGTCAAAGGTTTGGACTGCTGCACACACACTCAAGTTCAAAAGGGTAAAGGTGGTATGCACTTAATATGCTATAAAATAACAGTCATTCAGTAAGCCTGCATACCGTGGCTCGACTGCAAAGCAATTCCATCATGAGGAAAAGTGGCTTTGTCCACATATTAGTCTTTTCTTTCACAAAAAGGCTAGAAAAATGTGGGAATAAAGAGCTTACCCACCTCACTAATTTAATTACTCTTAGGACCTCCATGACAGTAATGTAAATATTCCATCATGAGGACCCAAGATACACAGAGTAATTACTTAAGGCTTTCCTTCACATCTCTCAAGACTTTTTTTTTTATTACCCAAAAGCTTTTTAACATTAGCACTCTCTTCCTGACAAATTAAATGAAATTTCATTACTCTAGCCATCCTAATGGCATGAAACTATCAGCTGTTGTATGCCTGGTCTCTCTTCCCTGGCTGCCCCGGCAGATTAATCAAATAGTCAGCTTCAGAGTCAAACTGAGGGGAGCATCGATCCGCAAGTCTGTGTTTGTCTACGGTTCGTTCGTGCTGCTGATCTGAACCTTGAGTGAAAGTCTTATATATTGATCTCCATATGTTAAACATCTACAGTCCATCACAAAACAATTATTCAGAGCAGAGGCAAATGTCTACCTGCCTCTACCTTTTCTTTTTCTGTGGTTAATAGAGAATATATCCAGGCTACATGTTTAAGAGTTATCAAAATATCATTGTTAGCATAGTACTTAAATTCATACAGTATATTCCTGTTTACAAATAAAGCAGTCCCATAAGATTCTAGTAGGGTATATACTTTTTTATGGCCCACTCAATGTGAAAAGATACATAATAGAATTCATAATATGCTTTAAGTAGATACGAATAATATGGAGGGGGCGTACACCAATAAAGGGTTTCCATAGATTTGTTATAACCAACCATTACCTATGATATTTAACACCTTAGCTTTTGTAAGGGTTAAGCTGCTTGGCCTTTGATCTCTCAGGGGTAAGGTCTTGGCAAAGTGCCCCTCCACCACCCGAGGCCCTTAAGGGACTTTCAATCCAATTGCTGGCTAAGAGTGGATGCAGATCTCAAGGTTACACCTGAGTGTTCAAGGGCAGGTCCAAGTGTAATCGGCACTTAGATCATAGATTAATCTTATTTGCTATCTATTAGGCTTGATTCTTGCTTCCTTCTCTCCCCTCCCAAAGCCAGGATTACTGTGATAGTTTAAGATAATGGATTCTTATGGAAGAGGAGGTCAAGAACCATTCTTGTTTCAGAACCTGCAGATAATATGATTAATCTAAAAGCCTCTTTCAAAAGAGGTCCCACCTTCAAAGGCCTAATTGGCAAAAAGGTATAGAATAAATCTGAGATGTTGGCTCTTGGGTGTTTTATTAATTACAATGTTATTCTCTCACCAAGTGTAGGTGATAGAAAATAGAATTTGTATCTACTTCATTCACTTATTTATCAATGGAAACAGATCGATTGGGTGTTTTTTCATCAAGCAAATCACCAGGGATATACAAATGGCTTTTATTAAATATGATGTTGGTAATCTCATATTCTTTAGCTTTCAACCTTTAGATCCATCTTTATGTATTTTATTGATATATAATACAACCTATTGATGTTGATGACACTATTTGGTATGGCATAATTGACATTTCTTTAATACAAACTAGCCAGACATTTTAGTGAGATGAACACTGATTACAACTTTTAGGCCATTTACAAAATGCTCTATTAACATTTAAAAGCAGAAGAAAATGTAGCATCATTGGCCATACATTACACAAAAGGTTATGTGGAGAGAGAGAGAGAGAGAGAGAGAGAGAGAGAGAAATATTGATTTCACTAAGTACAATCTCATTTTGATTCAAAATCTCCCCTGTTGTGATTTCTGCAGTAGCCACTAGCTAAACAGATAACAGATACACTCTGATAAAATATATCCAAATGTGGCAGCCTCCCTGATAACCTCTGAAGACACATTGGTTATCTTGTCCAGTCATCAGCAACTGAATATTTATCGCAAAGAACAGACTCTTGACGCCTGCATGTTTACCAGTTTATACACAAGTTAGAGGTCTTTTTTTTTCAAGAAATACCACCACAAGCATGTAAACATTTCACCTACCCATATACCGATAAATAAGGTAGATGTGAAAACAGTTTGACACTCAGTTTAAAGTCTTATTTAGTATATGGAGATGCCTTCTGGTAGAGTGTTGTAGGTAGGTGTGATAAGGATCTTATTAGTTTGTATACCTTAATACCAAATATTAATTAATTCATTAATTCATTCCAATTGCCAAATTAACACAAAATTACACTGGAGTATATGTTTTATTTGTTACAATTACTTCTACATAGCAGCATCTTGTTTGTATTAGTATACTGTCGCAGTATCAGTACAATAGATGCATAGTGGAAATACAAAGGCAAGCAGCACATCCTCACACTTAAGAATTGAGAAATGGGGAATGTTTAATTGTTTAATCGATTATAGAAATGGTAGCCAATTCTTTTTGTGACTCGATTAATTGAAAACTAGTTTCAGCTCCGTTCTTGATTAACTGGCACTTAGTATTGTTAACAATGTCACTAATTGTACTTGTCATGCTGGATCCTACAAAGATTTTTACTGTTTCTCAGAGTATATCACACCTTCACCTACAACTTGGAGTTGAAGATCAATATAAGTTATATGTCTAAACGGCTATTAGTTTGATTGCACATAGGTCAACTAATTTATGTTTTTTCAATGGGTGACATGCTATATTGCCTTATCAGTAGCATTCAACTTAATTATGAATGACCTATGAATTAAATTTAAGAGAAGAAAAACATGCCATTTTGTGTCCTGACACAAAATACTTAATTTAAGCTGGAAGAGGCTGATTTTCCATATCATAGCATCCATTTAATGGCACAAAAATAGGAAATCAATTACATTGCAAAAGACTGTCTGGTTCTATGTTCTTATGAAATCAGGACATAACCTTTGCAAAGATAGATTGAGGCCTCATTTCCATTCTCACCTGATACTGTCACACCGCTGTGCTCATTAAAACCTGTCTGTCACCCTTCTCTCTCACAAACAGCGCTGCTTTGTTTCCACCATTTATCATTGTCAGAGTTGTCATGAGAATCTGAATTACTCACACCTGTACGTTGCTCAGTTCTAGTTGCCAATGCAATTACGTATGTATATGTATATCTATATATATTAATAGTTAGTTAGATTATATCTCTGTAATTGTTCATGATGTGTGAGGATGAATCAATATGACATTGATTGATGACACTAATTAAATTAAAGCAATATTGACAAAAAATGCCACAGAGCAATTTTGAATGTATTAAAGAAAATGTTTCAGTTTAGTGCTGACAAATCTTAAAATCTGGTACATATGATGCATTCCAGGTGGTATTGTTTGATAAAGTCTTACGGTAGTTTCCTTCATTTCCAAGAATGTCTTTTGCCAACCCTTATAGAACAGTGTGAATTTGCCCTATTGACATGTGGGTTGCAAATAACCACCATGTAACCACCTGTGATGCATGCATTTTCTTTTCCAGTATGATCCGTAAAATCAATGAAACAAGGAGAATTTGAAAGGCACAATGAGTAGGATTTTCCCTTCAACATAATGTATAGAAAACAATCCCTCTTAATCATCATTTATGACACACTAGAAGTGTGTGGCAGTGTCTGTATGGGCAGAGACCCTGTCCTATGTCTGTATTTTCTAATTTCTTTTCATTTTGCTGTGTTCGGGATGTTTCTGGGCGTCAACCTCTATAAAAATGTAGCAACCAGGTGCCACAACGTAAGCACACTTCCAAGAGGGAGCTACGAAAATGGCGGACACTGCGCAGAAAAAACACAAATATAGCGAGGCGAAACGCAAAGCGGACAAAGCTTGTTCACAAAACGAGAGTGAGTCTGGGGTTAGCTTTCACCTGCCCGAGAGCACTGTAACGCTCGTTGAGTCAGGGAGGACAACTTTTAATATTTTGTTTACAAACTGCAACCGACATATTCCTACTCATTCTGCCTCAACGTTTTTGCAGTTTATTAAATTGTAGGGAAATAAATGTGATGGCATCACTTATTAAATGTTCCCACAAAATAATGTAAGTTAAAAAAAATTAAACAAGCAACATCTTTTGTCCCCTTGGTGTCCTCAACTGTTTTTTGCAGGTCCTTCAAGGTTTAGTAATACTACAGTGCTCATAGAGACCAAGTTAGACAGTGTTACTAATACTGTATTTTAATTTATTTATTTCCACACTGCACAAGACAAATTTGGTCTAGGCAAGAGAAGTGTTCACTTACACACATATTCTTGATGGGAAACACTAAAAGAAAGGAAAGACCTGTATAAGTTATAGTATAGATCTGGGTTAAGCTATTTCATGTTCTGTTTTATATTCTTTCTCAATCGCCAGATGTGATGAAGATTCTTGTATATACAAACAACTGTTGTAAAATCCATTAGACGGTATCACCCGTACTAGACCCTTTGAAAGATAATTTCATGCATGTCATCTTAATAACATTTACACCTGTCAGTCTTTCACAAGAGGGCTTTTCAGCCTTAGCTTTCATTAGCGTGTCTAAGATAACACAACTGTTGCAGAGTTTTTCCCCCATTTCCTCAACATTTTTCTTCTTAGATGTTCTTTTTGACTCTAATTTTCCTCTATATAAGGTGTATATTTTGTGCAGCATAATCATTGCATCAAAATGAAGTAGAATATGCTAATGACTCTTATTGGACTACTAATAGAGACTGTTTCCCCAGCTTTAAGCTTTTGGGGGGTCTGTGTAATCAGTGTAGACAGTCGTTAAGGGAATGGAGAGGCAACTAGCAATGTCAGGAAAGGGCCCAGGCGGTTCCGGCTGACACTACCCCAATCTTCCAGGACCCATTAAATGGCAGTTTCAACACATTACCAACCATAACATCCTTGAATATCACTGATTTTATTTGCAGTATCAAACATTTCATTTCACGCACCATTAATGGAAAAGTGCTGAGGTTCTAATGCTGCCAAACATTTAGTAACTACCTGGACTCAGAGAACCAATTAACTCCAGCGACAACATGGCCAATTAAACACACAAATAGGTGAGTCCAGCATTGGTTACTGCCCTAGTAATTTACTTTTGAATAAAGCCAAGCAAAAATAGAAAGTCAGTCATGGAATGACCAGTTGAATTTGAAGGAAGAGTAGATATTTTGCAGCAGAAATGGAAGATAATGTACTGTACCTGCAATTCAGTATATTTTAAAGGTAATATGATAAATGATTATGGAAATAATAGCAAATGAATAATATTAGGGCATGAATGAGAACTAATTAGTCTATAATTCAATTTGACATAAATAATGAAGCTCCTGTTCAGGGGGATCTGGCTAAAACAGTGATGAAACAGAAGGGGAGTGCATTGCTAAAATACAGGTGAGATGATTTGGTGTTTCACTGTAATATCACAAACAAGCTTTGTTTGAATACAGTGCAAATGTATTAACATATATTTAGATCACTTAAACATGTATTGCTGTGTAACATCTGCATTCATTATACACCATATGGTCGGTAACACCTTATGCATGAAGTCCTGTTATTCTCTCTTTCTTTACCAGTTCTTTATCCCACCCCCTATAGATGATATTGACGTAGGTGTTGGTTTGTTGCTCTGTGATCTCACCACAGTAACCTCACAACCTCATCTAAACTAGGTAATATATTTTCTATTGATTTTCTACCGTCCTTTCAATTATGCTTTCATTGGAAACCAAAACATGTCAATACACAGCTGATGAACTCTTTTGGCAGAGGGAAGCAAAGAAAGACATACGCTGCGGTTGTTATTTATGTGAGTCGTGTCATATCATAGCTTGATAATAGGGTACCAAAGCTATTTCCTCTCTATGGGTTAGAGGAGTGTAAAGAGAACCTCCACACTTAATTACCTCTGGGGTTGAGCTAACTGGCCGGCAGCATTACCAATTTATTGTCACACCTGTGTCTGTTGAAAATTCCTTTCAAAAGCAAGGTACTGCAATGGCGTGTTACAAAATGACTCTTGGTCATAAACAAGATTTTTTATTTTTTTTATTTTGGACAATTGGGGGCAGTGCAACTAGCTGTAAACACTGAAAAGGGAGTTCCAAAAGGCTCTTGGGTCACTAAGACCTAATCATCATCAGTTGGCTGCTTCTTGTAACGCACCTCATCACATCAGGGTTTTGTCAAAAATACACAAGGGTATTAATGAATCAATCAATCAGTGGTGGAGCTTATAAAGGATGCAATCACCATATATCAATCAATCAGTATATCAAAACAATCTAATAACCCTGGAGATCAGGGTTACTCTCCGCTACTTGGCCACTAGAAAATGCAGTCATGCAGTAATGATGAACTTGGAATATCCCAGCCGACTGTCAGCAGAATTATCCATAAAACCATAAATGCCCACTTCAGAACCCACATTGTTCGACAGCTCATTAAGTTTCCATTAGATAATCGACAACTTCGGGTGATCGTACAAGAAAAGACACCTGCCAGCCGGTTTGGACAGTTTTCAGTTATATAACTTTTTTTTTGCTTTCATTTTTAAGCAGACACTATATATTGAACTATCATTTTATTACAGAAAGGTGCGCCTCTGTGAAATTCTTGCTGTCATATCTGGGAAATGAACAAACCAATAAACCAGCAACTGAATATTTATCGCAAAGAACAGACTCTTGACGCCTGCATGTTTACCAGTTTATACACAAGTTAGAGGTCTTTTTTTTTCAAGAAATACCACCACAAGCATGTAAACATTTCACCTACCCATATACCGATAAATAAGGTAGATGTGAAAACAGTTTGACACTCAGTTTAAAGTCTTATTTAGTATATGTCATATCTGGGAAATGAACAAACCAATAACTTCAAACATCCAATAATGAAACTCATACATGTGTTTGTTGTTTTTGCAGTTACCTCAGTTTGGTGATTTGGTGAAGTTATAGAAGCCAGGGTTGTTTGTTTCAACCTCACAGTAATTTGCATTTTGTCTTTCTGACTTTTTGGAACTTTGGTTATAATTTATTTAGATGAGAATGTGTGTGTTCATTACAAAGACAATGGCCAACCATTGATATATTGCATTCCTATAGTAAACTGGTTCCTAATAGCAATTTGTAATCATACCTCTTATAACCCTTTACTCTGCCCTTTTCCCTTTCCCCTCTTCTTTGTCTCTTACACATACACACACAATTTTATTTGCTTCCTTTTTTGCACCTCTGGGGTAGACATCTTGTAGTATCACAGCTTATTGTTTAGGAGCAAAGAGGTAGCCAAAGGCCAGGTAACTTGGATTTGACTGGTGTACTCTCTTGTCCCACAGGACATAAGATACAAATCAAGTTGCTTTGACCCCATTGTCCTCTCCACACTTCTAGTGCCCTAAAGGCAATACTGTGGTATGGGACGCTTTCTTCCATTTATTTATTTATTTCCCTTTGTACGGCTGCTGCTAAAGCCATAAGGTACACACATTTCCTTGGGTAAACCATTTGACATTCAGGGCCATAGAGTCAGCTAACATTTTGATTTTAAATGGTGTTTACCCATTGTGATAGCTTGATAATCAGCTGGACAGGTTCTTTGGTTGAGTTTCCATATTAATGAACACATATTTTTGATTTATAATCAGACACATTTTGAGTGATTTACGGCCTTCTGTAAACCAGTATACCCAGATTCCTCAACAACCCAGCATCCTCAGGCACACCAGTGGCTCACTCAGTGATGTGTGGTTTGATCTCACCACAGACGCTGAATCTCTTCTTCATGTCATGCTGACCTTTCCCACTCTTAATGAAATCAGTCTCGACTTAAAAACAAATTAGCACATTTGACCCCCTGTTAGCCTGCAGATCATGCCGGTGACCTATGAACTTAATTTTCTATCCAAACATATATTCATAGGTGGCACCCTCTCTTTCCATGATGGAAAGTATCACAGGTGTTGAAGTCTGATTAAAAATATGATAATGTCAAGATCCTGGTTCAAAAGTCTTTTGACAATGTGATGAAATGAAAACCGGAATCCAAACCGAATCTAACATATTTTAGAAGCATGTTTATGAACCTCTTCTAGTCTAATATCATAATGTTTTGACTGTCAAATAACATCATGTTGTGAAAGTTGACACATTTTTGTAGCTGTCTCAACTTTATCCTGATTAGAAATGGGTTTCTGCCGGGATGTTTTGTTTCCATAAGTTAGCGCCATAGCAACTTTGGTCTGCGTTCTGGATATACTGTCCAGATACATACTGGAGTATAAGGGTAAGAACATACAATCACAATTGTATAGGGAAATACTTCACATTACTGCCAGCCATTTTACAAAGCATACCTTAAAAAGTTACAGCTTTAAAAAAAAAAAAAAATAATTACAAAAGAATCTCCCACCATATAGGCAATCATTTGTCTTCATTAATTTAAGTACTGTACAAAAAGATTGCAGTGGCTTGACACTTGCTTGAAAAAGGTAATCTATGAACATTAGTTTTGCCAAGTTTTATAAATGGCAAAATGGCATAATTGTAATAACTGTGACTTGGAGTGTCTTTTTAGGCTTCAAGTCTATTTTTTTCCTGTCTTGAAGGGATGATGATGATTTTAAACCAGCTCTGTGCCATCTTTGAGTTGGCAGTGTGTTAAGATGAACGTTGTTTGGCCTCCCTCTGTGGCGCCAGTGCGCAGAGCAGAGGTCGTCTGTCAGGATCCGCACACTGCCCACACCCAAAAAATATCTCTTTATCTGTAAGTACATTGATGTATTGGTCTGTGAGTACTACTAAAACAAATGTGAGCCCACAGTAATACTGTGGCTGAATGCATCCAGTGAAAACAATGATGCAGAACTGAAGCTGCTACACTATTGACGTGATGTTTTCACTCTGTGGCCATTGTAGACAAGGTGTAAAATTTGGTCTACTTGTTGTCGTGCTATATGCTATTATACATAGCATCAACTTATCCTTGAATGCTAACATGGCTTCTATTCAGTTCATTAAAAGTTGGATTGTAGTCAAGAAAGGATTTTTAATTTGTTTAATTAATAAAAACAAACATTAACTTGCACGTCTTTGCTGAGCATTAAAAATGTGGTCTAAGGGTAATAGGCTCCACAGGTCATTTTCGTGGGTTTAAATAATGTAATAATTTCGTAATGTTTAAATGTGTCAAATAATGTTTGTCAAAATTCAGCTGCACCCCCCCCAAGTACAACAAACGTTGGCTTGAACCAGGTGCAGTTTTCTTCCAGTTGCTCAAAAAACCAAATGTGCTGCACGAACTGGACAGAGTGGCCCATTCTCCTGATGGAGCCGTTAAGCTAGCAAAAGGTAAATTAAGGTACAAGGTTGAATGACAGATGACGCTGCCACAGTAGCGATGGACGAAAAAGCATTGTCGTTGGGCGCTAACACGCCAAACTAAGATGGCGAACATGGTAGAAATAATACCCGCTAAACATCAGCATGCTAGCATTGCCATTGTGAGCATGTTGCTGTGCTGATGTTAGCATTTACAGCCTCACAGATCCGCTAGCATAGCTGTAAACTGTTGTCTTGTTTCCTCACATGTGACGCAGATCTGTTTTTAATTACAGCGATGAACCATAAAAAAAATGTAGTATGACAATCAGAATATCCTTTAATGTTAATTTCAGGGTCCATCCAAAGTCATTGCATTTAGGAAGTAAGATTCAGGCGTGGCACCTGTTTCTTGTCAGATGAGAGAAACAATACAGCCCTTTAACCCACCTTCCACCACAATCCTTATCAGCACGTTTCCTACAAAGGGTTAATTCAATCATGTCAAGGTTCTCTGCTCTGTTGCTTGCCTCTACCATTATACTTTAGGAGCAGTGGAGCGTCTCCTCATTGATGGCACCTTTGGCTTCACAATAGAAGCTAATTTGTTAGAATCTTTCACAGGTCAGGGGCTGCTTAAAGGCGAGGAGGGGGCCTTGGCCACCGGAAAAATAAAGCCATCCACTGAGTTGAAGGGGCAAATTAAATGCCCACTCATTTTATGACTATGGACATACGAAACATAAATATCCATTTTCTTTCCTTGAATTCAGTCAATGGGATCTTGCCAGCCATCCCAGTTAACACAGGTTAATAGATTGATTCCAGTGACATGGCTCATAATGAACAGTAAATTGTTTTATCTCTTAAGTCTTATTTGGTCAAGCCAGGAAAACATATGAGGTAATATGGCTGAGGCTAAATGGAGCGTATAATAGATCTCTCACTAAGGCATAAGGATAGGTTGATGGCAGGGCTATGATTAATGAAAATAATAATGCTCTTGAAATTGAAATTTTTCTCTTTTTTTTGGCCCCTTCAACCCTTTCCTGCTATGGTCATTCTGACTGTTCATGCACAATGTGATTGATGTGTGATTGCTAGCATCTTTATTTCTGTCTCTTGGGTCATTTTCCCAGAAAGGTCTACTCTGACCCAGTAGACTCCAATTTACAGTAAACTCTTACTTACTTCACAGCCAGAAGGGTGTAACAAAAAATATAAAAAGTGCATCTTGCTTTTTTTTTTTTATTCATATAATATAGCCCTGTTGAACTGACTTTGTAATTATCACATTAAAGTATTGGCAGGAAGATTACAATAAAGCTACCTTTTTAATCTGCTGTACCGTGCTAATAACTTTGATAAAGCTGACTCTGCACTTATTTTAAACAGCATATTACAAAGAATAACATATCTTGCTCCTCCCATTCAATTTTCAATCTTTCAAGCGTTTACTCATTTAAAGACATAAGTTCAGTGTAACAGCTCCTTCTACCTTCTTTTAACCAAAAGGAAAAAGAAAACTTGCAAAAAATCAATGACTTTTAATTCGCACTATTGATATGCTTAGATAATGCAGCAATTAAACTGTGCTTCTGCCTGTGGTGATGAGGAGCAGTAGATGAAGAGTAATTGGGCCCTGACCCTTGTGTGCCACGGCCACCATATTGCCCAAGCATCCCCCCCCCAACCCATTCTCTCTTACAAGCAAGAGGGCTCATTTTGTGAAACCCTCGGTTCTGGCAAGGTGATAAATTACAGTTCTTAACTATCATTGATTACTCAGTGTTTCTCCACTTTCTGTGACAACTGTTCAGTCACTCTGAATGGCTCTTAATGGCACATTAGAGAGAAGAAAGCATACAGTTTCCCCAATATTGATTAAACTTGCTTGTTGCTTAATAAAGACAAACTGACATGCACTACACTTTGGTAGCCTGTGATCAAGTAGAGACATAAGACTCATATCATGTAAAACAATGAGACATCACTGATTCTCAGATGGTTTGGATGTAACTAATTCCATTGCAGCTTGCAATGCAATTATTTTCTATTCATTCAGTATTTTATCTTACAAGAAAAGGCAAAAGCCCAAATAATTATTAAATTCCATCTTGAATTTTATTGTGATTTTGTTCCTCATCAAGTAAACATTTCAAGGGTAAGTTTAACAATTTAGTCATAAAGGAAACTGAATTAAATGGACTGTATTTAAAAAGAAATTGTCTAAGCAGGCAGATAAGAAAACCCAAGAAGTCAGTGTCCATACCCATGTTAAAGACAAAGACTCTAAAGTGTTGAATAAGTCATAGTACAACCAAACTTCACCAGAGACAAATTTTAAAAAGCTTGAATACTAAGTTCTCAATCAGGAACTGCCTTGAATAATTTCACAGTTTTTGATATCACAGTGTCAGACTGGCTTTAAATGTTATCAAATTTAAATTGTATTTAAAGCTTTATAAAGCCTTGGTTTACTGGTAGCACTGTTCTCCAACACAAATGCATGTACAACATCCCATACTCGGAGTCATAACTTCAATTAGATTATGTGTAAGGTAGCTCTCATCACATCACAAAATAACAGAGCATTTAAACACAATCAGTAACTAAATCAGGAGTATGAGTCTCAATTATTGGTGTTAAATCTTAAGGTGTGGAGTCACAGTTGTAGGAAAATAAATATGAATAACTTGTGGATTTCATGGTCTCAATGTTCAACTTGAAAGTTGAACTTTGGAAGATGCTGATAGTTTGTTGGCCATATTTTCTGCCCACTATCGACATGGTGCAAGGGATGGCACGGCGGTCTTTCAGTCGGTTGTTCCACCACTTTGGTCCAAATTGAAATATCTCAACAATTCTAGGGTGGTTGTTTGTACAGACATCCATGACTCCCAGAGGATAAATCCCACTGATAATGAGTTCTGACTTTAACTCTAGTGACACCACAGGGTCGATATTTGTGATATTAAGTAAAATATCTTGACAACTATAGTGTATTGTGAAATTTTGTACCCTCCTCGGGGAATAATTGTTCGAAAACAAATACCTGCTAATTATATTATATAGTTATATATAAAATGCTAAACTAAGATGGTGAACATGGTAAACATTAAACTTGCTAAACAGCAGCATGTTGGCATTGTCACTGTGAGCAGGTTAACATGCTGGCGTTAGCATTTAGCTAAAAATACAGCTGTGTCTAAGTATGGCCTTGCAGAGTCACTAACGTGATTGATCTTAGTCTTGTTCAGTCTTAACATATGAGGAGTGCTAAAGTTCTACTTCCATATACAGTATTCTACATACTGTATATGGAAGGTAAGGTGCTGGCAGTAGGAGCAGTGGCCCATCCTCTGAGCACTGACTACTATACTACGCTTCATTGAGTATGTTTACATGCACACCAACATTCTACTATTATTCAGAATATGACAATATTCCAAATTTGATACAGGTCATGTAAACTGCATATTCTGGTTGGATATTCAGAATAAGGCCTTATTCCTAATATGGCATTTTCCGATTAAGACGTGGGATATTCTGGTATTATTTGGGTTTTAGAGGCATTCTTTGGACATGTATACAGCGCATTCGGAATATGTGTCTCAGTTGGGGTTGGTCGAATCGACGGCATTCCCCCGCAGACCCCTCTGCATCTACGCCGGACCCTACGCCGTAGCCTGACGTGCACCTCTCGAAAAATGTAGCTACATGTCGCAGAGAACGTTACTCAGCCGTGGCTGGATAGCGTTGCATTTCCCCTGCCTCATTTCCTGGTTCTCCTTCTCCATAAACAACATGAAATCAAAAGAGGGTTAACTTTTCCTGCTAAAGATTTCCCACCGTGGTCAGAAAGCACAGGGGAGACACTTTGTATCTCTAGCTATGACTCTAGAGTCGGTACTCGCTCCAAAGCTAATCGCCGTCACTATCTCACTTCTCCCTCGCTCTAACACACTCCCCACACACACACACACAAGCCGGCTCGACGCACACACCAACGCACAAGTATAAACATCAGGCCACTTACGTATGCTACGGCGAAAGCACTGCGTGGAGCCTCCGCAGAACCATAAAACGGCCTTTATGATTAGCTCTGTGCGTTGCTATTGTTGCTGTACATAAACCAACCAGCCAAACAGTTTGCAAGACGCAATAAGAAGGAGAAACACAGCTACTTTTAAACATTATCAAAGACTTGGACATCAACAGGTTTTTGGCTATGTGCACACATCGCTACACCGACCTTTTCAAGAAGGTGGTTGAAGGAACGAAAGAGGGACGCTGTGTTCTCACGGTCCAACAAGTCCTCCACCACTGATAAACTTTGAAAAAATCATATTTTGCACGGCTACATGTAAACGGGAATATTAGTGGATTATTCACTTTCATTAGCCATGTAAACAGCTTAGTCGGAATATCGTCTATTTCGGAATTACGGCAAAAACCGGAATATTATGTAAACATAGTCACTGTGCTTTAAGGTGAGCTTAAGAACCTCAAGAATCTAACGATCCACTGGGATCTATAATACAGTAGGGTATTCCAGGCGTTTGCTGTCTGTCTCTTCACTAATGTCCTGAGCCATTCAATCGACAACGGCAATGTAATGATGGGGATGTATTGCTGTGTAATGAGGCTCAGACTGTGTCAGCATGAAATGTAGCTCATCAAATATCCACCTTTTGGAGGAGAAGCACTGTACGAGAACTTATTCAGTGGGTGATATTTTACTTGTCTAAACAGACCATGTGAATTATTTTCTAGACAAGGAAAGCCTGTTAAATTTTTTACATAATAGTATACTTGACCTCCTTTTTTAAGCAATTGTTCCCGCCAGTGTATTATCTGAAGCTAATTGCACAATGTTTATGAAATAAATTATTTTTAAAATTATATGACATTGTAATCTCCCCCTCCCCTTTGGCCTGCAGATATAGCTCTGGCACAAGGTTTCAAAACAACATTGAAGGAAATGAGTAAAATATGCCACTAATTTGCAGAAATCTGTGACAAAGACTAGTGATCCAGTGGTGAGATATCAACGGCAGCCTGAGGTGTCCACGTTTGAATCTGAGTTAAGAATTTATATGCTAAAGGTTTTAGCATACCATCTAAGTGGTTAGTCATACTCTCAAGCTCAACAAGCTGAAAACAAATCATTCTTTTCAGCAAAGCCCCACTGAAGATTCTCACAATAGAACATACAACTTTGTTGTATAAAAGCAGTAAATACATAATAAAGAGCACAATATCTAAGAGGAATAATCATGTCCATATTATATAAATATGTTCACAGCTGAGAGTAGGGCCTCTTCTGATGCACAAAATGCTTATTGACCTAACGGGTGTGACGGTAGCGACTTCCTGTTGGGCTTGTGAAGTTTAGATATCCCCTGAGATGACCATGTCCTGGACTGACTGAAAGAAAACAAGATAGGAATCCTTGACTTAGATTATTAGTCATAAGGGAAGGACTAAATCAGTATTTAACACTGTGCCAAAATGAATTATTTTGTGTATTTTTTTTATTAAACCACTGCCAGTGTCTGTAATTACAGCGCTAATACATTTCTGACATTTTAATATGAAATCAGTATGCATGTAATTTAAGACACAGAAACAGTTTTGTATATTTTTTTTACAAATGTTAAATGTAACCTAGAAATGAAGCAATATAAAATCTGGGTTTTGTTTGGTTATCTCAGGTTTCAGTCACTCATCAGTCTCTTTGTTGCCTCATTTCAAGAGATAAAGCAAACAGGCATTGTGTGTGTGTGTGTGTGTGTGTGTGTGTGTGTGTGTGTGTGTGTGTGTGTGTGTGTGTGTGTGTGTGTGTGTTTGTGTTTGAAAACCCAAGGAAACCAGTTTTGACATTTTTGTCAGCTTGTGACCCACTACTCATAGGACTGACCCAGTCCATCAACAAAATGTCACTGAGGACAAATAAAAAAAACAAAAGAAATGAACCCTCATTTAAATAAGCATAATATCATAATAGTGGCAGGTTGAGGAGTCTATAAGATGCTGTTGGAAAGATTTCTATTGTCTCTGAACCTGATGTCAAAATGCCATGAGAGGTGTCCCCCTGCCAGGTCAGTATGCCTCTGAGGTCGGGGCTTTTGCCCTGGCCTGGGCTCCGGGCCACACTGACTCCAGAGTGGGACTGGCACTTGTGTCAGCCACACATCATGTGAACTTACAGAGTTGAATTAGTATAACAGGGTTAAACTGATTAGTAATGCACTTGTGTTCAGTGGGTCACAGTGTGAAGAACAAAAGTGATATTAAAGGATCTATATTTCTCCCTTGGCTCCTTAATGCCATCAGTTCTTTTAACATACAAAAGTCAGCTTGAGATCCCTGACAGATAGGTGCCATTTTTTCTATTCAGTTTAGCCTTTTCTTTCCTTTCTCTGTGGATATCACAAATCCCCCACAGCCTGAGCCCAGTCCTCAAATTCTTAACCCCATGTCTCCCCCCTGTCAATACATGAACTTTTCTTTTCACTTTTAATTCTCGCTTTTTGGCTTGTACTCAAACTTCTGCTCTGTCTTGCAGTTTCCTTCTCACTTTCACCCACACTCATCCCTGGGAAATGTGGATCTTTTCCTGACAAGTTCCTCAAGAAGCAAAGCCTCTGGAGATCATCAACAGAGCTCTGCCAAGAAATGCGTGGGAATAGTCTGGATGGGAAGGGGAAGGGACTTTTAATTGTTTTTCTTTTTTTCTTCTTCTAGAATTAGTCAGTGGAAAAAAAAAAAATCTGTGATTGTTTCTTTATTTACCTTACAGGGAATAAGGTTTTAACTGTGGGTGGCAGTGGCTGCTTATAGCATACTATTTGAACGTAACTCTAGCACTAATGTTTGGAAATGTTCTCCATGTGATACAAATGATGCATATTAATTCTGTTCTGTATGATATAAATCAAGCTACTTTGAAGAGTGAAAATTATGTACTCCCTGTGTTTATGCACTCACCCAACAGCTGGAATAACAAGTGCTGTATTTTGGCGTTCATTAAGAGCTCACTACTGGAGGCATTTGAGAGTTCAGCTCTGAGGTTGAGGGTCGGAAAGCGTTGAAAAATGACATTATACAAGTATATTTATAAACTGGGCGGCGATTTATATCTGGATAGGATAAAATACCCTGATTTGGCAACATTAAATTCAGGGCATAGTTTGAAAATGCACCTACAGGCATAAAACATCCCAATAGTACTGATGGACAGAACAAATGTATATTATTATTATTATTATGAGATAAGATTATGGTCACTATACTACGGTATTATATTTAAGCGTGTTGTAGTATACTGCACTGCTGTGTTTGACCTGCCAAGTTTGCACTATTGCACATATCTGATGTAGTTTCTAGGGGTTAAGAACTGACAAATGAAGACTATATTGTGCAATTAGAAATGGCCATGTGTCAAAGAGAACATAATCATTTCTTTACAGTAAAATATAGTGCAACATTTCTAGGGTATAGTATTTTTTTTAGTAATAGTCGATTCAACATAACCGTTACTATTAAGTACATTGTACAAAGTAGGAACTCAATATTCATTCCATCAGTTAATTTATTGTTTTAACATAATGTCTATTATCTTTGTGACAATACCTACTGAAGAAATGCACTCTCTACATAGTTAGTGCCAGATGTTAGTACAGAACAAGATAATAAATGGTACTGCAACATAAGAAATCAAGACCAAATAAGGTTATGTCTCACTGCAGAGAAGGACGACAATTTTCATTTTATTTTCCAGCTTACAAATATTTTAAGCGTACAAATATGCTTTCATTAATATATATATATATATAGTAAGATGTAAAGAAAATACTTGAATCTTCGTACTGTTTTGGTGTTTCGCTAAGATACACACAAATATGCAGAGCGATGTACCATTTCACTATGTATGTAACTGTAGAAGACTCAAATGCTACTTAACTCTAGAGAGGAAATCTCAAGTCTGCAAACAGTTTGAAATAGTTAGTTCACTGTGTTGTTGCACAATGTCAGTTGCCATCTTTGTCCAGTGATGGACGTAAAAGGGCTTCCATTGTTCAGACACAATAAGCCTCCATTCTTAAAGCAGATAAGCATAACAAAGTAAAAGTAGGGGGCCGTCAAACATCCAAAACTAGAAGGGTCCAAGCAACACTATTTACATATTAGCCATTTTCATGCAGGGAATAGCTGAATAAGTTGTACTGATTGACAGTCGCTCAGATTTACCATTTTGTAATTTGATGGTATTCCCAGATAGAAAATGATAAAAAATAACTGTCGTAACTTCTTAATAATGGAAGGCATAATTGAATGTGTGAAGCAAAGTGTTCATGTACTTTTTTTTTATATATATAAATGAAAGTATTCAACATTGACTTTGCTACTGGTTGATTGAACTTTTGGTTGTTCCATCAGGACTATTTATTTGTCAATAAATTACAAGCAAATCAGAGAGAACACAGTTGCCTCATTTAGTAACTCACTTTATCGTCTTTACATTGCAATGGACTTGATTGGTATTTCTATTACTGCATCGCTACAGGGGGCTGATTACCAAACAGTACTCTAAAGCTAACAAGTGGCTAATGTAAAGCAAAGTAAGTGATGGCAACCAAGTTAGGATTTGAAAATCAAATCTTATTTTCACATAATCCTTCCGTATATTAATATGAAGGTGGAAGACTAAGCAACCGGGTGAGAGGTCCACATGTGGATGGTGGCGGGCTGCAGAGGGCTAAACTAGTGCCTGGGATTTGAATCGCTGCTCCACAGGAAGCTGGCCTGCTGGTTTGTTTAGCTGGATGTGACTTTGAGTGGCAGGAGGGGGTGTTGCCTGGTCATATGAAACACAATGAGGCATACTTTCTGAACAAGACTATTAGGCAATAATGACGTGGCTCAAGTCCAAGCCATTCGCTGGCCTTGTCTGAAGATTAAGATATGCCCCTTCTTGTATTAATCAAATAGTGGCCTCTGTGTGAGGGCTTTATATGAGTACATGTTTCTATAGCACTATATGCATAATTTCAGGGGCAGAAATTCTTTTTATATCTTAGTTTTCAGCAGTGAGAAAAAGATAAACTGCTGTTTTTAAATGGTAGAGTTATAAGACAGAAGCTCCAGTTTAAAATGTAAATCGTTGCTGTAAACGATCGCTGTGGTTTGGGGATTGTTTTTGTCACAAAGTCCTGATTCATTATTCCACAATTGACCGTTGCCCTCAACCTAACTTGCACCATAATAATGTCCCTTGTGTACAGTCCTATAAACATTTGACTAAATGCACTTTTAATGTACTGAACAAACAGAAAAAACAAAGAAACCCAGGAGTATCCTATTGCAGGAAATAACTAGTCTCATTTTCTCTGTAACTGATTCCAGGAAAGGAGCTACATAGAAAGAAGTCAAGCAGTGGGATTTAGAACACTGAACAAGATAGATTCTTCCAAATTCTAATTGGAGAACAGTTGATTTAATTGGTATCCATTTGGCTGACAAAAGAAAGCAAGAGTAGTGGGCAGGCAGGAATGCCTCTGGGGCCGATGTGAACATGAAGTGGCTCTGCTCAACGCTCAGGGACGGATCACTTCCAAAGACAAACCGTGGGAGCTGGCAGGACAGATTGCAGTGGGAGGGAAGGAGGGAGGGGGACCAAATTCATGGTGGAGTGAGGAGCTTTCAATAGAGAGGCATCTTTATTTGGAGAGGGAAGCCATTTTAGACGCAAAACTGAACTCCCACTCTGGGTAGTAATGTGTAATGTGACTCTGACCCTGAGATGAGAGAAGTGGATGTGGTTCAGCGGGCCTTGTAAACGCAGGCTTTGGTGACAGACAAATCTAAATGATCCTGACCAAAACAAACTGTTTGCTTTACAAGCTTCAGAGAGTGCATGTTAATATTTGTAACGCTAATTAATTTGAGATACTGTAGAGGAAAACATGCGGATGATTTCCAAAAGTTGAGTTTAAATCTTGCAGCTTTTTTAGTCTCTGAATAAAATAATATCAATGACATTATGTTTAAGGAATGTTTGAAGGTCAGTCGATAATAATGTTTTTACAGATGTTGTAATGGCAGTCATTATTACTTGGCCTTCACAATAAGCTATCAGAGATGAGATTTTGTTTTTATGTCAAGAGCTAATCACAAAGCGCTCTGTCTCTTCTCGGTGTGTTTGAGCTTGTGTCTGCAGATGAAAAATGTAGTCGGTGGTGTGTTGTACTGTAGCTTGCGCAAAGCAAAGGGGGAACCCAGGTGTTGTAATATTTTTACTGCCTCTGTAGAGAGGAAGGGTGGGAGAGCAAGGGCAGATGACCTGGAGGGGGTTCAGAATCAGGGGCCGTGCTTGGGAGACCTTCACAGTCTGCCTCAGGGGGATACAGCCACTGCTTATCTCTTCCTACACTTTTACTTCTTTTTTATCCTCTTCCACAGCACTGCTTTCATTTCCCTTTCCTCTTAGTTTAGGAGGATGAGTACTCCGGCATTATTTCCTACCAACGCCAACCATTGTATTATCTGCTGACACGCATTTTCTAAGAGTGGAAATGCTCCTTTCTTCTCTTTTACAGCAAATATTTGAACCTGGCTGGATTATAAATCTTAGTGTTGGAGCAGTCTGGGATTACTGTGTCTTTAATCATTTAATGATTCCTGGCCAATTTGGAGCACAACACACACAAGACACCCCTACAAAGACATAGTATTATCATGATGACATTAATGGTCTTTTCTTGTATTCACTTTGAAAGCCTGGTTACAGTGGCTCTTTTCCCGTAGTGACTACAGTAGGTTTTAATCCTCCTGCAGTCTATGACAGGCTTGCCCTCACCTTGCCCAGCACTTAAAGAAGCAATCTTTCAAAAAGTCCCCTTTAAAGCCTATGTGAATGTACGTCCATGCAGAGGAGAGTGCAGTATGCTGATGGAGAATGGGCCCATTCCTGATGTAAATGAAGAGATGCATATCAGTGTTAATCCATTGCTTTGTAGTCACGGCCATACCCAAAGTCTGTCTAATTTCCCTCACACTCCCTTTTGCAGCCAGAAGTGTATCGATCGGCAGTAATTGAAGTGTACTTGATAATCCGTAAGGCAACAGGGGAGAGGGAGACCCTCAACTCTCACATCGATGCACAGAGAATGGGGCTGTGGGGTTGTGTGTATTTGAGTGTGAGTGTGTGGTGCAGGGGGTGGGGGGGGCTCTAATGTATGGGCGGGTAAGGCAACACCCCCCTCACGGCTTCTTCTCAGCTGATTAAACTCATTGAGAACCAGACAAGTGGAACAAATAGATATAAAGGTTTGCCTGGCAGCTTACAGCCATTCAGATTTCTTCATTGAAACAGCAAGCACCACATCTACATGGCCTGCTTTATGCTAACATTAAGCAACTGGAGTGCCTGTTTTTGAAATGAACCATACATTATGCGCCACACTCACTCAGATATCTCAGGTGGAAACTTTAAGACTGAATAGATGCATTTTTTTGGGGGGGCAATTAAATATGCAGTACACAGTCAACTGTAATGTTGATGATTTCTTTTAAAACACAACAACAGCCTGAATGTGTTGTTTGCAGCGTTGGCTAGTAATGTGTTATTCATCACATTGTTACTTTGTGACTGTATTCATTTGGATAAAAGCAGCATTACCAATTTGAAAAAGTGTTTACTTTTGCAATCAATCAGCCAAAATATTAGAATTTTAAACAATTGATAAATTAGCATTTTTCTCTTCTCTTTTCTACACGATTTGTCATCATAACAGTTTTGTTTTTTAGAATTTCGTCAAGAAAATAATTGTTTTTGTTTTGGTCATATGATGCATAGTAGCGTAGAAGCGTAATATAACAGATTATTAGTCATCAAGCAGTACTTGATGACAAGAAAAACAGCCCTGGCATCTTCAAGTCTTAGGCCAAGTGATTATGGTCTCTCCGCGGATGTGGGAACAGTTACTAGACGGCTGGTGGCGTAATAAAGGGCACGTAGATTAAAGATGATTAAGAAAATGTCTCAACTGTAAATGTTATGAGATAATATTGAGATAGTGAAAGCCATTGTCTTTTTACAATTATGATTATCGCTGTCTGGTTACATAATGATGGCTTTGCTCTGCTAATGATGTTGATGACTGTATCAACAAAAGTGATGAATATCTATCTATGTAACTATGGTATGTATCTATATGTCTGTCTTTCTATCGGTCTGCACTAATTAAAAAAGTACTGTACAGTAGTTATATCATAGAAAGACCCCACATGATGTATTTGCTGCAGATCTGGTTGTGGTCAGGTGAAAGGACAAGCCTGGAGCTTCCTTTTACAGTTTATCACTATTCTGTGGCACCTGTTCACTCCCACCGAAGAGCTTTTACCATTAAAGATCAGCTATTCAGGTTTTTGGGATTTTTACCCATTGAACTTTTTTCACAAGGCCATATTTTATTTATAGCATACTCATGATAAGAAATACCACATTGACAATCATGAAACAGATATAAAGAAACACAAACTGAACCAGTATCTTGACATTCAATAAATAAATCGACACCAAAAATATCTCCCAATATTGAGAGAGATGAGCAGGCTGCACACCAAATTATCCAAGGTCCACAAGTCTAATTCCTATAATAATACACAAAAACTGGTAAGGAACACTTATCTTCAGTATTCACATTTTTTGTTGTGTTTCATAGTTATACTTTATTATACATTATTGAAATAATGTCCCTTAACCACACCTTGTCCAAGCCTTTACACTCTAACCTCACACATTTGAGACACACCTGCTTACACACACACACACACACACACACACACACACACACACACACACACACACACACACACACACACACACACACACACAGAGAGAGAGAGAGAGAGAGAGAGAGAGAGAGAGAGAGATGTTTCAGAGAGTGTCTCACCCTGCAGAGAAAATAAGAAATAACCATAACTCCTTCCACTGCCAGTCTGCCCTGCATGACCCCTGTTTTAAGTGGGTAGCAGGTAATTGCTGAGGCAGTGTTACCCATCAGCCTACAAGTCCATGTGTGCCTTATGTGTCATCTCTATTTATTATATTCTGCACGCTCCCTGGGCCTTGGTAATCAATTTCACAAGGATACAGGGCTGATATCAGCTGCCGTGCACATTATGAGGCGAGCCCTCCTCTTATCAAGTGCAGAATTGCCGGCTAGAGGTCATGAACAGATAAACAGGGATGTAACACAACTCCCCCCACTCACCTGCCCCCCAGTGAACACAAAGGTGGGAAGGTGATGTTGTGAGGGGGGTACAAAGAACAAAACACCCAGCAAGGAAAAGGTTGTGACCCTTGTAAGATGCCTCTTGTTACGCCCAACCTTCAGAATTTCATCATCAGTGCCTCGGTCGGCTTAATAATTCGGAAGCTCCCATCTCATATCGTCTCTTGAGTCAGCGTATGTGGGCGTGCGCAGGTTTGTGTGCGTGTGTTTGTGTGCGGTGGGGGGGTTATGAGGCCTGCAGACACCCTCTCTCTGATTATCTCCAAGCACTCTTTGCAGTCCTTTATAGACCAACCACAACTCCATCAATCATTTGCCCTGCCTTCTTACTCCTCAGGCTGCCCCATGTCCCACCTCACCATTGCTGGGCTAATATTACCTAAATCTGTATCAGCACTAAAAAACTAAGTGATTTCTTCCTCTGAAACTTAAGGGTTTTGGATATACATATTCATAATGTTTAGAGGGCAGAGAATCAGATGCTGTCAAATTAACCTCAGCAATTATTATTATTTTTCTCTACATCAGATCGATTTAGCTGCAGAAACGAGCAGCCACAATTGGTGAGAGAATTAAGAATCTATGTTTATACATGTGTGCAGCTCTAAAAGAGAGATCTCAGACTAAGACAGTATTTATAGAGATCATTTGTGGTAGGTGGACAAGTCGTGCAATAGTAGAAATGTCATGCAGTTGCATCAGCCTTAGTAAACATTAATTATGAGTCCATCTTTGTTTACTCATCCCTACACCCCACACTGGCAGCTGTGCATATTTGCGAAGAGGATTGGATCTCCATGTCACTATATTTTGGTGATGTGCCTATACTATTGACCTTCTGTATTTGAGGAAAGATGTTGTTATTAATCGTTAAACGGGTTAGCCCTGTGGTGGCTGTTACTGAAATACTAAATAAAAAAATAGCTTTTTTTTAAAGATACTATGGGAAATATTTAAAAGTGCACCTTTGTATTTTCCATATACAAAGTTTAGTTCTGGTCACCTGCCTTTTGTTGTAGACATGTGTCTGGCTCCCTCACCCTGCCCCCGCCGCGCAGCTGACCTTGTGCAGCCTTTCCAGGCCAAAGACTTGATGAGTGTTTTTTTTAGCCCATCCCCCAACATCCCTCGGCATGTGCGCTGCACATCCGCTCTGTCATTAAACCCTCCACCCATGGCTTTAGGACCCAACCATATGGTGCAGCTAGTGGAGTGTTGCAAGAAAGGCTCGGCTTTGGTCATAATCTGATGAATCTTTCTCAGAAAAGAGGTTCTATGATGACATCACAACCAATCATCTGGACAACAATCTGCACTGGTGTGTTTGTATGTGTGCATATTTTGTGTGTCGTACATGTATGTGGCTCTCAGCACACATTAAAAGTGTCAAATTTAGAATCATGACAGAAATCCTCAAGAGACATGCAAGTGACACTGCAGGACTACATTTGTGCTAAATATTCCTATGGATACATTGTAATGCACTTTATTTTTTATAAAAAAATTACACTTTTTTACTTTGTTTTTTTAAGGTTCTATAATTGTCTAGACTATCTAAAATGTTATAATTGAAATGCCTATAACATATGAAACAGTTTAAGAGCCCTGGTACCTTGTGCAAGATGAAAGGTTGCCCTTGGAGTCATTAGAGGCATGTTCAATAGCAGCACCAACAATAGTTGCCAGTTTCACAGTTAAGACATGACCAGTTGTCTGGCAACATGTTTAGTATGCAGCAAGCAGAGCGTATCACACACAAAGATGGAAGAGATTTTCTGTGGCTCACACAATCCAAAAGAAGCTATCACTTCCCTGACATAAGAGTGAATGGATATGGTTGATGTCCAGGCGATGTTATCGGTGTGCGCATACTAAATCCATGAGGGAAGCAAGACAGTGAGGTTCATGGCCTGAGAGGAAACAGTGTAAATGAAAAGCATGCTCTTTGTCGAGTTATCATGGGTCATGAACATGTGTGTGTGTGTGTGTGTGTGTGTGTGTGTGTGTGTGTGTGTGATAGAGAGAAAGAGAGAGAGGGAGGTGCATGGGGTTTGTTATATAATGCTGCCGAACCAGTTTTTATAATTTTGGGTAGGTCACATTGTGATCTCTGGACTGACAGATGTGCTTATTGGGAAAAAAAAGTCTGTTCAAATTTGGTTAATCTGGTATTTCATAGGCCATAGTGCTGCGTTATCCAGTTTAGGTCAGGTCATGTCAGTTATTATCAGGGCAGTGTTTTTTCAGTATTATCACTCTGTTTATAGCGACCTACTGACCAAAAAAGGCAGAAAACCAAATGTGGTCACAAAACATAAGCTCATTTCCCCTTGGAAATTTGAATGAGTGTAACATCAGAGGCAGCTGGACAGAGAGATGTTCCCTTATGATTTGAAATGTGTACAATTAATCCAGATTCCATCATGCTGCATTGCTAACTGAAACATTAAGCTATAAAAATGTCTTTGGTCTCCTTATTCCAAAACACTACTAATAATTCCATGAGTTGTACGTTCCAAAGCTGGCTTTCACACCAAGTTCACAGAGTCCATCCACATATTAAAAAAAACACACAAGTGTTTAGTCTAATAGGCCTAGAGGCCTCTTGACTTTCTCATTTAGCTCTTTTGTGTATGTCAGAGTAAGGGGCAAAGGGGGAACACGGGGTCTTAAGCAGTAATTTCACCAGAGTGAAGTGTATTGCAGATGGGAATTATTAATTTGTATCTGCTTTGCCTCAGTTCTACCACTTATTGAAGAGGGGAAAAGTGTCATTCTATTCAATTTTTGTGTTTCAGAAGTCTGTGGTCTCGGGCACAGCCTGGTCCAGGGTCGTGAGTGTTAAATGTCAAGCCTTGTAGTGAGCTGTCAAAGAACAGAATAGGCCCGGGATGATTGATGACTGGAGAGCCTGAAACCAAAACCTCCCAATTGCAAATGCTACCTTGCGTCAGTCTTTTTACCCCCCGCTTTCTCAATCCTGATAGTTACTCACTATAAGGCCAGGGCAGCTCCCGCACGCACACACACGCACGCACGCACGCACGCACGCACGCACACACACACACACACACACACACACACACACACACACACACACACACACACACAGTTATGCTTCAACATACTAGCATTACTAAAAATGTCTTCTCTGCACACAGCCAGGGGTTGTTTCGAATGCATGTGGGCAAATCCCTTGCAAAGTCACCAAGCGTTTTATCCCACGAAAGAAAAGTGAACCACTGCTTTCATTTACGTTGGTTTTGCTTTTTTGACTCCGCCTGTGACATTTATAGTAATGTGGAGTTGTCAGAACCTAGAGGATTGCGAAATAAGTTAGACAGTAAGTGAATAACTTGGGAGTTCTGAGTTATGATGACAAGATTATTAATGGCTCAGGCTAGACCGTACTTAGCCCCATGCATATTCAGTGGAACCATACAGATGGGCTTCTGGCTGTGAAAAGTTTTCTGCTGTCTGCTGTAGGTCAATTAGTCTACAGCTCAACATCTTCATTTTTGTCAGTTAGCCTAAAATAATCTACTCAGTAAAGTACATACTACAGATAAATCACATTAGTTGCACAAATTTAAATAACATTAATTAATTAATATAATGACATTTTTAGATGTGCCATTTAAATTGAAAATTGTATTTATATGCCCTTCCCTCAGATATTAAAGAGCTTAATAAAACATGGATTTTAATAAGTAGAAAGACAAATCATGTGCTTTGTTGAAAAGTGCCTGAGGGCGCTCACATGTTAAATGTAATTATTGTATATTGATGGCCCATGGAATCTAATACAGTGCAAATATTTATGCCTGCTAGCCTGTGACAGCTTTAACAAGGAGCACTTCTGATGAAGATATCTCCCTGAACACAGAAATGATCAAAGACTGTCATAGCATTACAATAGTTCCATTTGTCTGCCTTGGCAGGGACATACATCCTGCTTACCGGATGGTTAATCAGAGACTCCCTCTATCATCTTCATCAGGATTGCCTGTGGTTTCGGAGAATGCGTAAAAACGTGCTCACATTTCTTTATCTGCCTTTCTACCACCGCCACTCACTTTGTTCCCCAGATGCTATCTACTTCTCAAAGCACTGCCTATTTAGCAGATCAACGAATTATCTTTTTCAACCTTCAACACACTTATTACAATTCATCTCAGCTTTATTTGTTCTTTTAGGGAGAAAAGCACAAAGTACAAAAGCAGTGTGACAATTGTTGTTGAGCCATATGATACTCCCACACATGTCAGTCTGAAGTCCCCTATTAAAGCAAGCATCATTGCACTCACCTGAAGCAGAGAGCAAAGAGGCTGTGAAATCACAGCGTTAGAACAGCTCAACACCTGCCAATCTGACCCGCAGTGACAGGCCACGCTCCTCTTGCCCACATTAATAACACAGATAAACATAAAGCTAAATACCAGGCCATGCTCTGTTAACTTTTATGTGGTTAAGAATGATTGGCTTTTTGCTTCACTACACCAGAGGGATCAAAGTAGTCTAGAAGGATATCAGAGCGTTGATATCCCAATAGAAATCCTGCTCTGTTCCTTTTACCTTCCATGCATATATAATTGTCAGTGTTCCCTCTCAGCGCTACCTGCAACCTCTGTGGACGTATCACACACAATATTGTGTGATTAGCACGTAAGTGCCTTGGCAAGGGTCTGCAGTTGGTCTGTTTGACTATGTATGCAGAACATATATAAATTAGTTCTAGGTGTGGACATACAATTGCTTTGTAATGTATAATTAACACTTCCCCTTTTTAAATGACAGTACTGCATTACCCATTGTAGACATTTAAGGTAGATCTGACTCAGTCTGATCTGAGTATTGTCTGTAATGCCTATTATATATTATATTATGCAATAATTTTATTATGTCTCAGGTGTATTTTTTTTGTCTTATTAGTGTTATAATAATAATAATAATGCAACTGTTATATAACATCAATTAAAATTAGGCTGAGAATATGATTTCGTAATAAAATAATTGTTGTAATTTTTGGTATCAGTTTTGAATGTTCACATTTTTGGCAGTTCATTTAATGCTGTGGGATTTGTTTAACTAACAGCCCTAGCAGAGAACCATATTTCACAGCTTGACATTTAAAAGGGTGGAATTGAGGGTCGTTAAGGGGCAGGGGATGCGGGCAGACGTCTGCAACTGTTTGTTTACCATACCGCTCATTGGTGTCAGACTTCCTGACATTCTTGTACCTTATCTTCACTATTCTGAAGTCTGCAAAATGGTGCCAGTGAACAAGGGGATGTGTGTGGGGTCTACTTGCATGGGACTGCATTGCGCTCACACCGGGACGGAGTCCAAAAGAGCCAGGGTTGTGCTTTTGAGGAGTCGGGGGTCAGGAGAGATTAACCCATGTGATCCAGCAGCGCTGGGAGAAATTTGAGTGTGGAGCAGAGGTGCTGCAGAGGGCAGTGCAGGCTGGAACAGGTTCAGCACCCGCTTGCTTATCCCTGGGCCTCACTGGCGACAAAACTCCCTTGGTCAAAGAGTGTTGAGAGTGGTGTAAAAAACGTGTTTACAATTCAAGGAGGTCAAGGACTTGAGGACAGATAACTATTAACAGAATAATGCCACAGTCATTCAAAAGACAAAGTAGAGTGGATGCTGGGTTAGAGTGAAGGAGCATATCATCTCAGAAGATTATCTCACTTTATCATTTTATCATAACAATTCAAAAAGTATTAGATAGACAAAACAAGATGAATTTAAAAGTGAAACTTTAATGTTTCAAATAATAACATAAATGGTATTAATTTACAGATGAGAACAATATACATAAATCATGACAGGCTAGAGACAGTACAGTGTTTCAGAAGTAATGTATTGAACTGACCCACTCAGAACAGTATGTTTAAGCTGCTGCTTGCCAATATGTAATGGTTTCCTTGTCCACTCATTCTTCATTATTTTACTGTATTTAAATATAGACTTAAAGGCACATGTGAGCCAGCTGGCAAGGGTGATAATCCCCTGGCCTTGAAGTATTCTTTTTTCTTATTTCCAAACACACGAAGGATCGATTACACATGCCTGAGTAAATAGGTGACAAAACATAGTGGAGTACTTGGCCCTATAGATCGACAGGGCAGCTGCAAGGTTGTCAGTCACGACGATGAATAGTGTCACACTTCTTTGCCTTCTTTAAGGCCCGTGATCAGACCAACTTGGATCACTCTGTATCCATGCAGAATAACATCAGTGACAGGTGGTCTTGCTACTTTAGTGTGAATTGCATCCCTGTAACAAACTCACTAAGGAAATAAACAGGAGCCAGTGTTGGAAAAAAATAATTTCGTCTTCAAATTCCTCCTACATTATTTAGGATTAGGATTAGAACACAGTGAAAAAGCAGTAGATGCCAGTGAGGACTAATGGAATTGTTGTGTGTTTTCAGTGGATGACAGCTACGACTGACATCTCCCCTAAGGTTTGGTGACCTCTATTCTTGCCCAAACCTGTCAAAACATACTATCTTCACATTGTTCCAGGGGTTAGCAATGTGAAGCAGCTGTTTCCCTGTATATGAGTTCAGTCTGAGTTTTACCCTTCAACACCCTCCCCTCCCCTTTTTCTCAATCGCTCTCACACACATACAAACATATAAAAACACTGTTTCTGTCATCTTCACACACTCCTCTCTATTAAGATGCTTTGTCCTCTAATGTACTGCTGCCATGGCCCTTGAGAGCAATTATTGCTTCAAGTCAAACATCATTATGACTTGATCAATGAAGGCAATGTAAATGTAAAAGAGTGAAATAGACAGAACTGACAATTTAAATCAAAAATAGTAGGCAATCATAAGATTTGGTTGTTGTTTTCTGCCTTCATCTTTCAATTAATATGAAAAAAGTATAAAACTATAATTTCCATTCTTAAATGTGCCACAAGAGAGATAATTAGACCTTAACATGTTATTCCACAATGTAATTGTTACATTGCATTACATTGTCTGCAATGTTTTATAGTAGCAATTTTCCCAAGAAATGCTGGATTTGCTGGATTATCTTTTTGTTGCAATTCAGAATGAATTCATATTAAATGTGACTGCATCCATCAGCACCTCCCTGGCAGCACAGTTGTCTGGCTCTCGGTGTTTAATCTATTAAAGTGCACCCCTGCCTTTTTCCATGACATTGAGAATCTGAAACTGGCTTTGAGCTGACATCATGTTTGAGGATCAGACTGCCAATGACACGGGCATACTCATATCTCCTCGTCCTATTGATGCCTAGACTTTAAGGTTATTGAGCTGTTGTTTTTTTTGTTGCATAATCCTTCTCCGTTAAAATAATACTGGAATTGTTATGTGTGGTCTAATCAAATTAGAGGAATATTAGGGCTGGCAGTTAACCCATCTGCATTTGCATCTGAAAATTAGGGAAATAACTGTTGTTGATTAGCAACACATTCAAGTTAAATGCAGTCCGAAAATCTTGATCCGCTGTGATCCGACACATGCATATAAATGATACAATAATGTCATATGGCTTCAAGCCAATTACTGCAAATGCTTAAACTAATATACATTTTTCAGTCTTCCATACATTACTAGTTGATATTATACAATAGTCCCTAAACTTGTAAACAACTCATAAAAGGTTATACAGTATTGTTTACAATGCTTAATGTAAGAGCATCCCTTTTCCTCACATCCTGTGTTTGTCAGGAAGTGATGCACTTGCAGATTTAGCGATTTAAAAAAGATTTAAACTGAAAATAAATATGGATTCTTATGAATGAAGCTACACATTGTAACATGAAGCATCATTATCATTGTGTGTGCACAGTGGCGCAAAAAGTGGGTAAGCGGTATATGCGGCGCATAGGGGCGCAGCACCATGGGGGCACCAATGCGATGGTAAAAAATATATATATATATATATATATATATATATATATATATGCTGTTGTGCATTTCTAAATCAGTTCTTCAATTCCTCAATGTTATATAACATTATAGAGGACTAACAGCAAAGAGTATATAAGTACTGCTATACTCTTTGCTAACAGGCTAGAGTAGGCGCCCTACCTCATAAGATTCCATTATAGAATGTTGACATAGAAGAGGGAGAGTGCCGAGCGAGCAGGTACGAGCGTACAAGTAGTGAGTTGTCTGGGGCTAAAAATAGAAAAAGAAAGAGGGAAAAGGAGATGGCATGTCCAGGGATGCGACAGCAGATAAATAAGTGGATTGTGAAAGGCAATAGGTAGGATTTAAAGTGTGACGTCTGTGCTTGGAGGCTTGCAAATATTCATGTTAACAGATTAGCTAGCGTTTGCTAACACTGGGAATGTAGCAGCCAAATGGGGGTTTACCATGGAATCATGCATTCATTTGCTACCAAACTTGGAGGCTTGCAAATATTCATGTTAGCTGTGCTGTCAGACATACAGGCTATAGTTACATCTGTTGGGTGACATGGAAGCTGTAATTACAGGGTCACATCTCTCTCTCTCTTTAAAGGTCTGTGCTAAGTGGCTCTCCATATTTGTACTTTTTAAAATCCCAAATGTGAATGTAATTTCAACAGCAGCACAACCTTACTGCATAATAGTTGTCTTATCTGATGCCATCACTAGGCTGATTTAAGAATTTAATTCAGGCTGCTATTTTTAACAGTGAGTTCATTTCATTCAGGTGTGAGGATGGTGGATCAGGAAAGACAGGGGAAGGCAACAGGTAGGTCTAACATTAGGTGTAGGGGGAGCCACTTGATACCAACAGATTCATTTCTTAATATTATTAATATGGAAAAACTAATATAGACAATATACACTCACCTAAAGGATTATTAGGAACACCTGTAAGATTTCTCGTTAATGCAATTATCTAATTAACCAATCACATGGCAGCTGCTTCAATGCATTAAGGGGTGTCGTCCAGGTCTAGACAATCTCCTGAACCCCAAACTTAATGTCAGAATGGGAACGAAAGGTGATCTAAGCAACTTTGAGCGTGGCATGGTTGTTGTTGCCAGACGGGCTGGTTTGAGTATTTCACAATCTGCTCAGTTACTGGGATTTTCATGCACAACCATTTCTAGGGTTTACAAAGAATGGTCTGAAAAAGGAAAAACATCCACTATGCAGCAGTCCTCTGGGCGAAAATGCCTTGTTGATACTAGAGGTCAGAAGAGAATGGGCCAACTGAATCCAGCTGATAGAAGATCAACTTTGACTCAAATAACCACTCGTTACCACCAAGGTATGCAGCAAAGCATTTGTGAAGCCACAACATGCACAACCTTGAGGCAGATGGGCTACACCAGCGTGAGCTCACCAAAATTGGACAGTTGAAGACTGTAAAAATGTTGCCTGGTCTGATGAGTCTCAATTTCTGTTGAAACATTCAGATGGTAGAGTCAGAATTTGGCGTAAACAGAATGAGAACATGGATCCGTCATGCCTTGTTACCACTGGGCAGGCTGGTGGTGGTGGTATAATGTGTGGGGAATGTTTTCTTGGCACACTTTAGGCCCCTTAGTACCAATTGGGCATTGTTTAAATGCCACAGCCTACCTGAGCATTGTTCTGACCATGTCCAACCCTTTATGACCACCATGTACCCATCTTCTGATGGCTACTTCCAGCAGGATAATGTCACAAAGCTTGAATCATTTCAAATTGGTTTCTTGAACATGACAATGACTTTCAGCACCTTGTTGAATCAATGCCATGAAGAATTAAGGCAGTTCTGAAGGTGAAACGGGGTCAAACACGGTATTATTAGGGTGTTCCTAATAATCCTTTAGGTGAGTGTATTACATAATGTCTGACAATATGTCTTAGTGGAGAAGAACACAGACAAGGAGTGAATGAGACAGACATGAGGTCAGCGATGGCATCAAGTAGAGATGAGACCAGTGATGACATCAGGTAGGAGTTCTATTAGTTAGACCACACAAAACTAAATGACCAGTTCAAGCTCCGAGTCCTCCTCACATTCGTTTAATTTTGCACTTTAACGTTAGTGTTGCGTACAGATAAAGTCTGATTACTTATAATGTCAAATCGAAATAATTTAACATGTTTTGTTATATGCTATTAGGCTAATCTTGCCATTGCGAATGAAAAATGCATTTCTGTGTCAAAACCAGGCACATGTGGGAAATATAACAATTAGCCTATGTCTGACAGCGGGGACGTAGTAAACAAATCAGAACGCAAATTTAAACATCCACAACGCATATGCTTGAATGCCATCAATGATGATTTATTTATTGTAATGAAAATAAAGTAGATTTATATATGTGTACATATGTGAAAAAATTAGGACACCCATGCTAAAGTTAACTAAAAAGAGATTTTTGATTGATCTTAATGCCTTAATTAAAAAAAATGAGGAAAAATCGAATCTTTAAGGACACCAATTTTCTTTGTGAATGAATAATGTATCGTAAATAAATAAATGTTCTTCCTTAAAATACAGCGGGCATAAAGTGAGTACACCCCTATGTTAAATTTCCATAGAGGCAGGCAGATTATTATTTTTTAAAGGCCAGTTATTTCATGGATCCAGGATACTATGCATCCTGATAAAGTTCCCTTGGCCTTTGGAATTAAAATAGCCCCACATCATCACATAGCCTTCACCATACCTAGAGATTGGCATGGGGTACTTTCCATAAAATCATCTCTCAATGCAAATCAAACCAGCTATTAGGCTAACTGAAATAAAACCACGCCAATCTCTAGGTATGGTGAAGGGTATGTGATGATGTGGGGCTATTTTAATTCCAAAGGCCAAGGGAACTTTATCAGGATGCATAGTATCCTGGATCCATGAAATAACTGGCCTTTAAAATAAAAATCTGCCTGCCTCTATGGGAATTTAATATAGGGGTGTCTATACTTATGCCCCCTATATTTTAAGGAAGAACATTTATTTATTTATTTATTTACGATACATTATTTATTCACAAACAAAATTGGTGTCCTTAAAGGTTGGATTTTTCCTCTTTTTTTTTTAATTAAGGCAAGATGATTTTTTTATTCCTCTTTTTAGTCAACTTTAGCATGGGTGTCCTAATTTTTTCACATGACATGTATACCATATACTTATTTATAATTATGCTAGGCCTACAGTGGCTGATATACTTTAAAATAAACCTTCATTATTTAAACCCTATACATGATGATGTCCGGCACACTTATTTATTTACTTGTTGTTGTTTTTTTTGTGTGGGGGGGGGTACCAAAATTGTTGCTGCATACCCCTCTGACACTAGGTAGTTGCGCCCCTGTGTGTGCAGTGTGGGCACAAAACCATAGAAATGAATGCTTATCGCCAAAGGTGTCACAAAAATCAAGATAAACTGGATTCTTGTCGATTGTCTTTTTACATAATAGTCTGAAAAGAAAGGAAAGTAAAAATGGAGACTCATAAGCGATTCCTCTTGACATTACTTTATACATTTAAAGTCTTTGTATCGGCATCTGCAAAACAAAAGGAGCAACTGCCAGTGACGTGATTAGCCTAAGCAATGCTGTAACACGGAGAGAAAAGAAAGCAGTAGCTGGTACTTTAAAGTGTCAGAGTCTTTGTAGCAATGACTAGTTTATGATGCTGATGTCAAGCATCACACTCAATGAGGCCTTTGTCCCAGGCTGAGACCAGGGCAGTGGGAAAACTGCCCACTCTTAGTCGGCAGGCCCATCCATCTTTCCATGAGGCTTTGCCGTCCCCTTTGCACCAAAACTCTTGTGTATTAAAGATCTCTTGGGTTAATGCGCTGGAAAATTGGCTTGCATTTTTATTGGTGGAGGCCAACTAAATGAAAGAAAAACAACTCATGGAGGGTAGAAAAGGACGGGAAAAATATCTGGAGGAGTGATTGTGGAGGGCAGGCCCTCAAGACTTGTTTCCTGTGACTTCGATAAAAGAGAACCTTGTGTCTGACATGCCAGAGATGATATTGTGCTCGAGCTGAGTGTAGCTCTATCCATTTATCATTACCGTCATAACCAGCGGTCGTTACTGCTGAAGTATTGACCCGGTCATGATGTCTGTAATAGGACATAGAGATAAATCTAAAGAGAACACCGATGACGATAGAAACAAGAAATATTCTATTTTCATCCTGTTTCACCTCTACAATCAAAGATTACATATTACATTAATCCACATCTTTTTCGGTTTTTGGGATACTGTAAATCTATAGAAATCAGCACCAGCTAACTGATCTATTTGCACCGATGAGATGTTTACCTCTGAGGGTCTTCTTGACACATTCAGACTGCTTGTGTCACCTACTGCAGTCGTTTTGATGAAGGAGCTTAAGTCAACCCTCAGCACGGAACACATCAGTGCGATCAATGAGCGTGGAGTGACTGACCTACTGGACACATTTATGGGTGTGGGAGGCTAATTAGGAACCACTTCCCAGGCTTGGAAAGACAAGCCCACAGAACAGCTGCTGGTCAGCACTGGACTCCTATCTATGGGTCAAATAGGTGGCAGCTCGTCACGGACAGTGACACAGCTATAGGTCTAGAGAGGCCAATTTACTTAATGGCTAGCCCTGGGGCTGGGGACTCCCAGTATTTCTTTA
This sequence comes from Sander vitreus, assembly GCF_031162955.1. Lineage (NCBI taxonomy): Eukaryota > Metazoa > Chordata > Actinopteri > Perciformes > Percidae > Sander > Sander vitreus. The sequence goes on along the minus strand of NC_135862.1, from coordinate 13,726,702 downwards.
CTTTGACACTTGTAGATGACAGTGCAGGAGCCAAAACGATCCACTTTATCACAGCCGCTCTCATAGGAGAGCCATGACCGGAGCCATTTTACAGGATAATTTTTTGTCTTTAAATGTGGATTTAATGAAGTGCAATGTTGAAAGTTGTAAAGGTAAGTTAATACAAACATTGTTTGCATTGATTAAATGCTACATTAGGCATCATAATGTTTAAAGCTATAGTGCGTAGTGTCTGTCTCCCCCATGAGGAATTCTAAGTAATGACAACAACACTGTCGGCGCGTCCACATGATAAAAGCCTTCTGTGATCGCGCACGTGCCCCCACCCCTCCTCCACGCAGTTGCTAGTAGCCAAGAAGGACACGGAGGATTAAAAAACATGATGGACTCTTCAGAAGAGGTAATTATCTTCACTTAAGCTTCTGCACGGGAAAGTCACCGGACGACACAATCTTCTGAACATATGATACAGAGAAATACAGAGAGAGTTGTGTGGAGCTGATACTCTTAATTAGCTTTGTAGCAGTTTATTTGGCAATGGCTCAAATGTAACGGACGTTCATTAATAACAAAAAGTTACGCACTAAAGCTTTAAATGCACTGCAATCATTCATGGCAAAAGACTTTTTTTTTTTCAGCGGTGTGAGGATTTTTATCACGTCAAAAGTAGCTCTAGAAGGCTTTATGTCAAACGTAGTCATTGAATCAGAAATCGTAACGGTAGTGTTTACTTGTTTTCTTTTCACAATCATGCCCCTGAGGGTCAGTCCCAGACGTCTCTTAACACACAGATGTTACAGTAACACAAGCAGGAAATCATGCCCAAACATCACCTTTGACCCCACATGTCAGCTGATCCACCATCACCTCTTTTGAAATAGACTCTCAACTTCTATAAATTACCAGATTTTCCCACCATGTCCCTCCATTCATTTTGTCTGGCTCCAGCCAATTTCCACTACAGACCCTGCAGTCAACTAATAGTGATTGCACAGTTGCTGAAAATCTGTCCCCTTGGGTTCATAGAGGTCAAAGGGCTCACACCAGGGTCAGAGCCTGTCTTTATGTCTCTTCCCACCAAAGGCTTTGTGATGAATAGAGAGCCCCAGGAAACAAAAGCTTTCAGCAATGACAAGCAACTTTGCTCAATACATCAGCACCTCCACTCACTGCCGCCCTCCCTGGTAAAAACACACTTTCGAACTGAGATAATGCGGGATCGAGGGGGAGCAAAATCCACAAAGACATTTGAAGCAAGCAAAGACGAGAAGAGAAAACACTAGAAATTGATCATTTAATATTCAGTCCATATGTAGCCACTGAAAAGAGGAAAAAACACAGGCATGCAACAGCATTACTATGCACTAAAAGACAATGTTCTGGTACTATACATAACTTGTGACTTGCAGATGTACAAATATACTTTATTTTTTATTTTGGAACAATTAGCTTAATTTACGTTAATTTAGCTTTACAGCTGCAAACTGTTTCTTTTTTTTTTTTTTTTTTTAAATAAAGTTGTGTACAGCTACAGTATATTAGAAGCCTTTAGTTTGAACTTCTGAAACACCTTTTCTTCCTCAACTTGTTTTCCCTATCATTGCATTTGACCCTAATAAAAATGTATCAGCAAACTAATAACCAGGCTTGCCTCTAATCTACTGCCTTTGTTCCCTTCTCTTATAATGTGCAGATTCCAGAGGTTGAAACTGGCAGGGAGATTTTAAGCAAATGGCATCTGGTTAAAGGTCAGATTCGGGGGGCCCAGTGGGTGAAAGGTTGAATAACTCCAAGTAAGGTAGTGACCACGTCTTCTGGGAGATGTTTTGGAGCTCGTTTTAGGCAACTACTTATCCTACGACCCATCTAATCCTTTAAAACCTTAAATAAAAAACATGTTGTATTATTGATAATTTGAGTGTTTAGAGAAACCTCTTGTAGTTAAATAGTTTTTGTTGTAAACTTTAGAAAGCAAACAAATTAGTTAAAGATGTTACTCTCAAGATTTTAGTGTTTAATCAGTTTACAAATGGTTGGTCAGTTCAGATGTATGGATTTCCTCACTTTGATTGATTGTTTTTACCCAGCTTTTAAAGATAAGTGAAGAAAAAGGTTTGTTGGAAGGATCACAGTTTTGAGTTCAAACTGCAGGTGTGTAAATTGGAACATGCACGTTTCTTCTAAATTGGGCATTGAGGGCTCGGAGAGAGCGGTGGGGGAAATTAGTGGAATAACTGGTTGATTCTAACCAGATGATTGCTTCAGTTGGACACCAGAGAGTTTTCATTAGGTCTCTAATTTACAAGCCTTCCTCTGCATTCCAGCCGGTGGACCCTCTGCCCCAGGTCTTAAAGATCTCCTTTTAGCCTTTGCCCCTTGCAAAAGTTGTTGCCAAAGCCATGCACTTTGCAATGTACAAATTCCTTTATGTTAAACTTCAAGTGTTAGAGGAATTGATATTTAAACATGATCACTTTTCAACTGTATTATTCATCTTATATGTATGTGTTAATATAATAAGGTCGGTCAGGTGTCGGTAAGAAAGCAGCTTTAGTACATCCTTAACATCAGTCAACTTTGTATGTGTTTATTATATATATTATAAAGCCATTAAAACCCCTGCTGAAAGAGTTTACTGCAGAGGTTGCCCTGAAAAGACTTTAAAACTTTTACACTTTCGATTTTGTTACTCAGAAATATATTCAGGGAACTTGAACAAACACTTTTGATTTAATCATTTAATCATTTGCCATATCTCAAACACCAATTGTCAGTGCAACACAAACAGGTGACCACAAATACGTCAAAGCATGTTTTAACTGGATGCTCTTTTGGATTGCTGATACAAAGGAGTACACAATGTTGACAAGGAGCTATAAAGATTTGACAAATCTAAGTAACAGCAAACACTTTCATACTTCATTTGAAAAGACGTGTACTGAATTGGTCTGTAAAATTTAAACGATTAAAATTAACTGACTGCACTCACTATTTGAATCAGCTTGAAATACACAATATGGATGGATGTCTTTCATTGGGCAGAGTTTATAAGATAAATTCAGTCATTGTTCATTGTCTTGGTCTTTCCAAGCTGATCATTTGGGATTTTCTTTTTTTTTTCTTTTTTTTTTTATAACTGAAGTGTTATGCACCCATGTCCAGCTTGACTGTGGCATCTAAGTGTGTAAAGTTTACAAATCAGTTTTTTACCCCTAAATAACCTGTTTTTTTTCTTCTAATTCACGATTAAAAAAAGAGAAGGTAACGGGTCATTAAACGACAGAACACTGTTATTATTGTTTACCTGCCTTCCACAAAGCCTCTTTATCCATTAAATAATCAAGCAAACAAATGTACAATTAATTCATAATGTAGGATATTAGAAATATTTCTTTCTATTCAGTGATCATACCCAGCTGATAAGTCATGATACGTACACAGCGTGAAACGGTCTCAGTTTAAAACATGTGGTTAATGTTGTGAATTTAAACAAAACTAATTGGTTAGGTTTAGGAAAAGGTCAAGGTTTGGGTTAAAATAACCCTAACCCTAACCCTTTGTTTTACGTAACTTAAGTTACATTACGTTAAGGTTACGTATGTGACATAAGTTAAGTATGTTACGTAAGTTAAACTAAGTCAACGTTGACTTTTGTGTTCACACGGGACACGAACAGCGGCCTCCTGGGTGAAAGTCCCGTGTTTGTTCGACCAACCCATCCACCCAGACCTCCTCCCTATGCAGACTACAAACTTATTTGTGATACATCAAAAACAAACGTAATCCAGGAGAAAATATGTTCCCTTCGAAACGTAATTAAGAATGTAGTTTAGTATGGGAACGTTATTTTTAGTAGACAGGGCTGTATATTTTTACTCTTCTTACAAAATATTGTAGACCCGCTGTCAGCTTTTTCCAAGGGCACACAGACTGTTCCTCTGCTTTGAACACCACCCTGGGTCGCTTTAATGGCTGATGACATATAAACCTTCAACCACTGTTCAGGATGTTTTTCCCCTTAAAGGTTCACTTTGATAAATGAACTTGTGTGTGTGCAGCACTAAAACTATGTTGAAGGAGAGATCTATACCATACAATCCTGTACAAACCCCCTATTTGTCAGCAGCTGCAAAGGCCTTACATTATGTGTTTGTAATGACTTTTATTTGCTGCTGAAAAGTCATAACTGCATTTTATCAAACTGACTCATACTAGCATGGCGCTGTGGCAGTCTGACACATTTGGCACAACAGATTACAAATGTTTACACCAAAGTCTTGGCTTAATATGGATTTACTTGATTCCCATAGTTTAGTATGGATTGCAAGGCTTTCCAATTCATCGTAAGTACATTTCTAAAATAAGTCACAGCTTCGCTGGCATGTCGCTGGTGATGGTGTTTTGTAAACACTGGGATGGAGGCAGGCGGGCCATGTGCCTCGGCTAATGATGTTGTAGGAAGGGAGGGAACACTATGGGAAGCCCCATGCTGCTGCTTAACTCTCTCTTAGCTGCCAGGTCATGTGTGATTAAGAGGTTTGTGTTACCTGGAGCCCTGCTGAGGAACTTTCCCCTGGAGGGGAGTTTGTCCCATCCACCTAATCTGAAGAGGCCACGAATGGATAAGGCACCATTTACCGCTAGTTTTATCACTGTTTTCCCCAGGGGAACTCTCTCAGGCTTCATATTCAATTTAGTAACCAGGCAGGAGTTTGCTAACCACTGTAGATTAAATACTGGTTATATGTTGGACTCAATTTTACATTACAGGTAAATGATCTGTGTGAGGTACATTTCTGTAGGCTATATGGTAAAAGGAAAGTGAGCATATAATGTATGATTCACTGTCTGACATGAACATTCTACAATGTAATTATAATTCAAATTGTATTGAAGTGACAAATCAGGAGAACATGAAGAATTTTCAAATATGTTCATTCAGAATGCACACAATTAATTAAAATAGAAAAACACATAAAGACTACACATGTACAGTAATTACTATCTCATTGATCCATTCATAAACCTGTCTATATGTTTCAAATGAACATCCAGAAAATGCTTGTCTCCTGTTTTTTACTGACCAAGGATAATAAATAGTCTTCAAATTGTCCCTGAAATTGTGTCCAACAGTGATTACAACTGGCATCACGCTGTTTGTGTGCAATGGAGCAGGGGTGGAGATGAGCGCAGGGTGGTGGAGGGGGATAGAGCTGAGACAGTAGTGGGTTAGGAGGTGGCATGCAGGACAAAGAAGAAGTATCACAGAGAGAGAAGTATAAGCATGACCATGCTCCTGTCCTTGTTTGCAAAGTGATGAATGAGAGGACTGTGCGGTGCTGGAGGCACCGTGGTATTTGAGAGTTGTCTTTAAAGGCGCGATCTTTGATACATGTAGAGCAACGGTAGCCCCTCCTCCAATTATCAAAACAAAAGCTATGTAACCTGCTGTCCTTTTCAGAATAATTGTTAGTCATTAAAGTGTTCTGATTCTGTTTGTTTGCATTAGTAAAGTTTGTAATGGCAGCAGTAAAACAGGCATATGTTTCCAATTATGCTCCTTTGAGTAACACAAAAGAGTGATTACCTATCAAAGATGTATGCTGTTCACTAATGTATGAAAATCCAGCACCATTTCATCCTCGCTTAACTTTATCAGTAAAAGTAAATCAAAGAGTCCAAATTACTTTTATTAAATTATTGGTTTTAAAATCCAAAGCAGACACCAAACAAAAGTTGTGTTTACATTAGTAAAGTTTGTAATGGCATGTTTGCAATTATGATCATTAGAGAAATACAAAGTGATAATTTTCTCTCAAAAACGCAAGCTCTTACATGTAATTTTTATGGTAAAAAAAACAAGCAGATTGCACCTTTAAAATCCAGTGCCATCTCATCTTTGACTTAACTTATGAAATAATAATGTATCAACAAATCCAAAACAAACCGAGCAGAATTAGATTTTTTTTCAAACCTTTTACAGCCACTCATTTCTTATTTCTATTTTCTAAAGGCTGCACATTCTTACCTTTTTATTTTTAGGTTTAATGTGGAACATTGAATTGGTTCAGTGTAACAATGTCAAAGGAATAAAAATTAATGATGACTCCAACCCCTCAGCCCGACCGACTCTGTCTCTGTGCCAAAGTGGTTGTGGTTCAAATAGAGAGCATTGAGGAGACAACTGATATTGTCAGCATGTTGAGTTGTTGCAGTGTTTTGAGTGGGAGAGGGAGAACCAGGGGAGCCCCAAACAGGACAGGCCACGAGTTCCGCCAGCTGCACCCTGTCTTTGAGGAGGGGATGGAGAGCTTCTCATTGAGGTTGGCAAACGCTGGCTCATAAACTTTCCCCTGTCTCTCCCTTTGATTTTCCTTGGACATCTGCCTGGCCCTCCCATCAGGAATGTGCAGCAGCTGTTTGCTGCAAGTGTCTTCGCCGTGTGAACTCGGGCTTGTGCACGGGCCCTGGCTTAATGAATTGAGCCAATTCAAACTGGGTCGCCTGGGACACTGGGCCCTGCTGCATAACTCATCTCCGGGGATGACAAGTGAGCTCAGAGAAAGAGGCTGGGAAATGTATATTATAGAGGTTAACCATTTGCCCTCATACTGTAATTGGCTTAGATTGTCTAGCAACCGGATTTGCAGGGGCAGAACCTGCGCCATGCTGCAGTGCAAAAGTTCAGCTGCAGCCGACACGATTGTGTGATCTTATGAGAGAGACAGAGAGAGAGAGAGAGAGAGAGAGAGAGTGTGAGAGAGAATGTGTAGACTTAAGTCAAACACATGGACAGACAGCAGATACACAGTAAGAACACAACAAGGTGTGTGCAGCTTGTGCTAGAACTGGGTAGACAGGTTGTACAGTTGCCCATAAAAGTTGTGAAAGCATTATGATTTCATTTCCAAAGGCTGCAACTGTAGAGATCAATATTTAATCCATTGGAGCATCATAAGCGATTTTACTTTATAAGTCTGTTCTTGGGGATGGATTTCATTCTAACATTTCATGTCTCTTCTGCAAACTGACAAACTTTTATGCTGGCAGTGGAATTCTGTCATGCAAAAAAAGGAATTCCTTAATTTTTTTTCTAAACCAAAGAAAGGTCCAGACTTTACTCACAATGCTCATCCAGACTTTAGACTAAGACAGACAAGAGGATTACTGATAATGTGGACAGTCTTCATTCAAGAAGAGCTGGCAAACATGACTGAGTTGACCGACAGGGAGAAGAATCTGATGCTGCTTGTTTGTTTGAACGAGGAGATTAAGGAGAGTGAGAACACAGAATTCGGGGAATTATATACCACTGAGATATTGCCATCTTTGTCAAGCAAGTGAGGCCCTGTCTTTAGAGCGGTTGGACCATTTGCTTTATTGCAACTAAAAAAGGCTTTCTTTAAAATTGGTTGAAAACTCTCTTGAGTGCTTGCATAAAAAAACATATAAGCATGTCATTTATGATATTTCATGAAAACCATGTCTGAATACTGATGAGCCTGCCATGTTCATTTGTTTTTAGTCTTGGCGTTGTTATTTTTTTTCTTGTGTATTCCTGTATGACTGGCCATGCAGTGCATTGAGGGGAACTTCATGAGCCATGATGAGTTGTTTAAAATCTAATCAGAAACTAACAAGTCCCTGGTTATTTGTTTCTGCCTCAATACTTGAGAGTTCCCAGATGTTGTGGAAGGTAGGGAGTCGATTGTTTATACAGCAGCGAATCTCACCCAAACACACACATTCTATCAGCCTTCATGGCTATCTATCAAGGGAGGCACAAGTTACAGTTTTTCTGAAGTCAGGCAGGCACAAAAGCCCTTCAGCAGCAAATTACAACTCCCACCCCACCTGCTGAAGCTAGCGTGCTGGCGGCGCAGTGTTCAGACGGTAACCTGCCTCCGATCGATCGGTTGTTGTTGCAGCTGTGCTCTGGTTGATGGTTTATTTAAGCGGCTCCACATGCTTGTTGAGGGGAAGGCAGCTGAATACATAAAACAGGCTCTCAGAACCACTTTGTGGTCCGGCTAAGAGAAAATGGAATAATAAAAACCAAATGGTTTCATCCCATGTTGTAGGTTCATAAATCCAGGAAGTTGCTTTTTACCTTTATGATCCAACACATGTAGCATGTTAGGTTTTGTTGGATGAGTACTGACTTTAAGACAGTCTGTCTATTCAACTGGATGTGCACCTAATGTAGATCTAGTTAACTGTCCCGGTTTCATCTGTAATAACCTACTAATACTGTGTTAAATTTAAAGGCATCCTTATAAACAGAATGAAGTGACACCAATGGTTGTGCTTCAGTAAAGAGAATTTAAGATAATGATCAGTAGCTGCTTCAGTAACATTCATGCTGGCACGAATTTCAAACCATATTTTAGCAATCTGTATTGAAATATTTTTTTAAATACAAAGAAATAATTAATAAACGCACAGTATCAGCAGTATCAGATCATAAACAAACTGTGCTGGAACTGTGCTGCTGATCCATGTTCAGCCCCGAGTGATTTAAGTCCTCTGTTTAGTCAGCTAGGCTTCAAGGTCAAGCCTTGGCTCTCTTCAGAGAGGTCAGTGACATCCCCTCTCCATTCACACTGTTTCCTTCCCTTCAGCCAGAGGGGAGGATGTATCTCTAACTTCCTGCTGCCATACACACAGACAGGAAATTAGCAATTTGCTGTGCTATGCCTGACATTTCAAGTGTGTTCAAAGTTACATGCTGCAGGACTGTAAGGGTTGCTTTACTGCATGCTATCAACTTAGAACTTTCTTAACAGAAACACAAATATCATCAATCTGAAAATTACTGTTCTTGAAAAAAGGTTAAAGGAGAATCTACTCTTCATTAGATTTGAGTCACTACTGAGTCAACTAAATCAATTGATTTGTTTGAAATAGCCTTTTTTTGTTGCTAAAGTACCATTACAGCTATATACCAGATACTAATATATGGTATTGTAGATACAGCTGCTAGGAAGCATTACTGCTGCTCTGCTTATCAACCTGTCAAAAGCTTTGTAAACAATTGATGACATCCTGTTCCTATAAAGATTTAAAGACGCAGCTTTCTGTCTCATTATTTCCTGACTGGCTTACATTATCAACACAGATTAACTTGTGCAGTGAGTTGTTTGTGTTTTGTTGAGCTATATTTTTGTATAACAGAACAACCGGTTATTAATTAATAATTAATATAAATGTATTTATTTAAGTGTTACAGTATAACATGTAACTTTAGTTCAAGAAATTACATTGTCATCAGTTTAAATAGGGAGGGAACTGCATTGAAAAGCAGGACAGCAAGTCAGGTACAAGTTCTAAAAAAGAATTGCAGTTAAAATGCTAGATCTCCGGCTGCAGGAGCAACTCTAGGATGTATTGCCATTTAACTCACCAAACTGACCAGAAAACTTAATTTGTCATCTTCAAGGCCATCAGTCAGCAATGTTAAGAAAACTTTCTGCCATTCTTGCATTTTACAGGAGATCTACTGAACATGTGGAATTAGATGTGCAAAACTAACACAGGCAAATCTAATTTTAGTTTTTATTGGCCCTTAAATTGAATCAAACCCAGGGAAACAACAGTGCATACTTGTTCATCTAATTCTAAAGGTTACCATGCATAATTACAGAACAGCAGTCGAATGTTCTGAACCAGATTATGTATCAAAATCCCTGGAAATCACACCTCAAGCTTTCATGTCCGATTACAGTAATGGCATTGTAAGAATGCGGAGCTTTAATTTGATTTTAAGGTAGATTTAAACTTTGGGTGAACACATCTGTCATCTGGTTACTTTAACATGATGTGTGCTATCATTGTAGACTCTTATTCGATCACTTAGATTTACAGTGTAGATGTATTATTATTATTATTATTTAATTTCACTGATTGTACAATTGTACCTTGTATGATTTTTCATGTGAAAAATCAAATGGATTGATTGTTGTGCGGTTTAGAAACATTATATTTTTTGCCCATGAACAACCTATAAACATAGTATGTTAAAAAACAAAAGGTGCAAAGTGCTGCCAATTCCATAAAGTTACAAATAAGAGGGATTTCGTAACCTTTTGTTGTCAGATGTTGAGTAGCTCAGGTTGACTTCTGTGGGCCTTGGAAACAACAAAGGTGAGCCTCAGATATAAAACAGCCACTCTGATATTGTGGATATTTCTGTAAACTCCCAGGGGTCCGAGCTTGCCCTAGAAATGGCTGAGGACTGAAAAATATTGTCGGAGCAGTGCTGTTTATGCGGAGCACAGGCTCATTGTTAAGGGACAGGGAATATTCAGAAAACAGTTTGGCCCTCTTTTACTCCAAGATATTTTGGCCCATGTCTCCCTGAGAATGACCTGAAAAACAGTGACCTACATTGTAATAATCCAATTAAATTAATTCAAGAAAACAAGCCTAGAAACAATAACAGCTGCCGTTGTATTTTAATGATGAATCATGCAGCACCATGTACATGTTTATTTACTTTGTGCAACGTTAAAACAGGGATTAAACTTGATTGTGCACAGAGTGGACTTTAAGTACTTTTATTCTATTAATGCATGTTTGTTAAGTTTAAAGTGCATTACCCTGAGATAAATCATGGACCGGTCCATTTTAAAATGTCCACTCAACTCAACTTGAGTTATAAGGTCATTAGCTGTAATACAACATATGGAATATATCTCAACAAAACTTCAAAACCATGTCCCTGTCTATTCGGCCCAGAGAAAGTGCTCCATAGAAGCTCACATATATTAACAAAGCATTATTATCATGTTGTCTTTACACTAGAACAAATGTTTAGCATCCATACAGCATGTAGCATTTCTTTTTCAAAGTACTTCTCTCACTTTAACTGCAGAAAACACTTTGATCTTTGAATCTTCTAACTGTTGAACTGTACGACAACACTTCCACATCTGGCGCTGGGTCCAACAACACATCTGGCATTGGGAAAAATTCTTAAAACAGTAACAAACCAGTAATACACTTCTCAAGATGATCTAATAATCTGTTCATTGAGGGATTCTGCGTAACACCCTTGAGAAAACTTGGGCCATCAGTTATAGAATTGGTTGCTTTTTTTTTTTTTTTACCTGAACCAACAGCACATTTCTATTTTGACAGGCTCTCTAATTACCTCTGCTATTTATGGTGCACTAACCATCTGCTACTGATTCCTTCATTATCTTGAACATGACAAAATGATTAGGGCATCGTTGGAGAGAGTCATACCTGTGCCAAGGTTGGGCACTTGTCATCACAAATTGTTTATCAAAAGTCACCAAACACTCCCAAAATAATTAAAATTACTAATCACTTTATTGCTAAACTTTTTAGTGAGAGACGCCCCCATTTGTTTTTGGTTATTGAGTGAGCCAGACGCTTTAAGGTTTATAGGAGTTAGCTTCCTAAACGAGGCTCACTTGGATCCCTACCTTGTTTTGCTTAACAGTCTTGAAAATGGTGTATACTGTTAAACCCTATTAGAATAAACTTATTTTTTGCTCTTAATGATTTACTTCATATTTTTCAACTCAGTTTTACTTGTAAAGTGGTTTGTTTTCCTGTCATCAGATGTATATCACTACAGTATATACTGTATCAAATTGAATTCCCTGAACTCTGGACACCATATGCTTCAAAAACTCATTTGCAGAAGTTAGAATAGTAAAAAAAAGTGAAGTGAAAATTTGTGAATGTGCCATTTACACGTAATTGACAGGTTTGGATGCTAGTATTTTTTTTTTTTATAGCAGTCACTGGTTCTTAACTGGAACTGAAACTGGCAGTGTCAAAGTGTAATACATCTTATGTTTTTAAATGTAATGCAGTGTTTATTATCTTCATAATACCAAAATCACAGTCACATTTGAATTGAAAAGTGTCCTCGTCATAGAGACAACAGCATTTGTCACTTCTTAAAACACTTAAAACGACACATGTTCATATTTTCCTCGTAAACAACCTCTTGCAGTTGTGTGTAATTTCGAGAGACCACAGTCAACATTGGTTTCCTTTAAACCATTACTATGACTATTTCCCTTTAACCACCAACCAGCTGCTGCGTCATACTTGCCACAAGGATGATTTGTTGTTGTCAGGGCAGCTGTCATTCCTTTTGACCCTGACTGATGTAGCATGTAGGCATTGTTTCATAGGTTCATAAAGTAAATTTGCTTTTTTACCATGTCCGTTGCTAATACAATGCAGTTTAAGTCTCAGTCTGCATCAGGTTGCTTTGCTATACGCTGGGTTTGTCATTCAATTTGCATGTTTGCTCTTATGTGTGCATAAACTTTCCTGACCTCTGCTAATATGCTGTACAGTAGCAACAGATTCTGCCTGCGCTACCAACAATTAATTTGCATGTCATGCTGGGAAACAAGTAACACAGCCTTCTGACTGCATCCAAATATGATCCGCTCAATTATCTTGACATGTTTAAGACCAAATATAAACAGGCCACAAATATCAGAAGAGGTCACACTGACACTACAGTAAGTGCATTGTTACTCATATCGAAATTCAAAAGGACACTCGTGAAAACACTTGAAAGCATGACCACCTATCAAACACTAATGTGAATTTTTCTGACAGCTCTCATTAATGTTTGAGTATTGTATGCTTCATCATCATTTTATTTCTATGGTCGACTGTTGTTTTTAAGTCTTACTGGACATAAACAGCATGTTTGGTCTTTTTCCCAGAGAGGCTATTATCTATAATTTCACTGTCCTCTCTGGGCGTTATTGTCAGTATTCACGTTTGATTAAATCCCTGTGGCATAAGTGACCAACGACATTGATTTGCTATTCTCCTTGTTGCATTGACTCACCAAGCCACAAGAGGCTTTTTGAAGGCTGCTGATCCCCATTATATATTTGTAACACATTTGTTTTAATTAAGTGTTCACACAGCATGGAAATTGGATACTTGACTAAATGACTGGAACCAACAGTAATACGACTAATTGCGGTCACTGTTGCAACCATTGTGCCTCACAGATCAATATTTAGAGTAGCTGGGTATTGATTTCCAAAAAGTGAAAGTAGTGATCAAATAACAGTGGAATTTGATAGCAGATTGTTTTCTACAGTAATCTGTGAGGACATCTGTAGGAATATTTTTTACTATTAAAAATATTTAGTTTGTTAGTTAAATACATTTATCAAAATGTAAATGTGCCTTTTTATCTTTAAAAATGTATAGTTGGTCCGACAAACCCTGCCCTTTTGGCTGTATTGTAGTTGAGCCAAAGCATACGCACAATCCAAGGCAGCGTTTTTAAACTACAAAACCGAATGAAATAAAACACTCAAAGGATTAGAACAATTTAGAAAGCAGACCCCCTTCTTTTCCATTGTGCCTCTACCATGCTGCGGCTATTTCTCTATGCCCAGCATGGGCTCCACTTTGTGGCTTTTAATAACCTACCCCTTCAAGCTTCTACCCCCTGAGACACATTTTTCCCTACTTTATTTGTGCCGCTCTGTTTCTACCTACCAGCAGCTGCAGCGAGGAGCAAACAGTGGAGGCAGCAGCAGCAAATTTCTTCCAGTTGCTCAACACGCTAATACTCCCCTTTTCTTTGCAGCTCAAGCATTATATTGCAGTTTCATTGACTGGGAGGTGTTGTGTTGCAGTGGAATCAATAGCTGAGGGGATCCCAGCCCAACGATTAGCTTGTCAGTCAGGCCTCTGTGGTTGAAAGGAGGGGAGGCAGCGTAAATCCCAGAATACCAGGGGCCACCAGCATGGAAAAGCTGGAATGCTGGGAGCCGCCGATCGTGCTGCACCACCTGTTGTAAGAGGCAACATGTGCTGAGTGTATTAACCTTTCTGCTACTGTGGTTTAACCGCTGACTGCTACCACTGGTCCCTCCGTACAGTGCTGAGCACTTTTGCCGTGCGAGTAAAAAATGTTGCTGTTATCTAATCAAATTAGCTTGAGGTGTTTTAATACCAACTGTGTGCTCTTGTTTGGGTTAAGTGGGACATGAACTCTAATGAGATTTCTCTTATACACCGATATGTCTCTCTGGTTGCTTACTGACCTCTGTCAGCTGATTGGAACCGGAGAATAGTTTAAGTTTTATTTTAGATGCAGCAGAGAACTGAGGTAATCTAGGAGTCCCCACTTTGAAAATCACTGGCCAACACAATGTGAACATTCACTGAATTGAATCCAGGTTAAGGGTTTGTCATGATGCAACACCAACGTAACACCACTACATATTGTCCCTTTTTTAATTTGATTCATTTCTTTTATGTCCATTCTCTGGCTTTAAATTAATTTTATTAGAATATTTTGCAGTTTTAATACGGTACCATTATTTTCTTTAGAGCTTTAAATCAATTATCCAGGGTAACTCACCGCTGACAGTAGACAATGTTTCATTTCCACAAGCGCTGAGACAGCGCAATTGTAAACTGTTTGTTTTTGTTGGAGTCACTTTTAGAGAAAATTTAGACAAAGTAAATCTTTGACCTTTTTAGAAGGATTTGACTCTCGTTCTGGGGTCGCCACACAGTTCACCATCGATAGAAAGCTATGTGATATTAACAGAAGGCAGCACGCTGCTTGTGATGTTGCTTTAGCTATTATTCCCCATATGTTTCCTTGTGACCTTTTTTCCAGTAGCTCAGTTAGAGAATGTTTACTATCATATTCTTACCCATTTGAAACCTGGCCTTGATAATGAGCACAGCTATATAGCCGGTACTATTAGAGTTGTATTAGCAAAAAGACAACATATGTGCAATGCTGCAAACAACTGTGGTCTATAAATATTGGTAGTCACTTTTATGACCATGTAGTTGTATGCAGACTATTCTTATTATGATCTTCAACACTTTATTTTAAAATTAATATCTGACTTGCTTCTATTCTTCTTCTATTTCTCATTAAAAAATTAAAAAAAAATTTTTTTATTTAATCCTTGTTCCTACATCAGTGTGTAATTTCAGAGAGATCATTTCTTAATGGTATTACCTCTTCCATCTGTCCAAAAGGTTTATGGGTGATAACATGTTGTTTTCAGTACTCACATTCTTCCCCTCATAATACATTGTTGACAATAAATGAAATCCTGACTCTAGTAGCCAGTCCTGAGAATCCACTGAAATAATGTTTTTTTAAAAAGGTTTTAGACTGGGGCGAGAGAGACCACATCTTAGACTGTGAACTGATATTACACTGTTGAAAGTGTCATTTTTCACCTGCGCTCTGCAGTTGTTCAGTCTCAGAGTACAGTTTCTAGATAGCGGAAACGGAAGGCCATTTCTTCCTGTGAGCAATGGAGGATCACTAACAAGCCTCCCACTGGGGGGCGTGTTCTCATACCGAGACCGGTGATCACTTGATGCCCCTGTCGTCAGACCAGGCTTAGAAAAAGGCAGCTTAAATTCGGGGCTTGGAGAGAACTGTCAACCAAGGGTCACACGAAGAGAGAGCTGATGCCCATCAAGCTGTAGCACCAGAGGAGGAGTCAAGGGCAGTCATCGACTGTTTGTCTTTAAAAAGGATGGGAGGGGGTAAGGGTCACTGCAGGAGGATTGAGAGCCCATTAGCAGTGTTACACTTACTTCCACTAGCTTAGCTTCTGACTTAAAGAGCAATTTTCTGGGTGAAAATCATCTGGTTTTCTTCATTTTGGTTCTTTGGAATTTAATTTGGATATTCTGTTAAAAAAATATTTGTATACTGTATAGATTTTACAGGTACGGAAATACAGCGAAATGATCTAGACTGACAGCGGTGCAACAATGCACTGTACATGTCGAAGATGAAGGTGAGACTGGTCAGTGGTGATTCAAGTGTTTTTTGCCACTTTGTGTTTTTGCAGAGAGAGACAGGACACTGAGCTCACACTTTTACCAACAGTTAAAGGAAATATCTGAGATATAGTTACTGTTTTGTGTGGTGATGAGAGGGGAATTTACTGCCACATTATGGATGAAAAACACGGTCAGGTGCAGCCCTCATTTTAGGTAGGAAACGTTTCCGGCTAGTATTATATGTAGCATAAGTAGGTTGAGTTCAATGAAAGCAAACTGTTCTATTTCCAGAGTGTACAGTACATCCCAGTTTGCTAGATATTTGTAATTCTTTATAAATGTGTTTACCAAGTTGTCAACCATAGACTGTAAAAATAATGGATGTAGCATCCCATTGGTTTGTGGACTACCTGTTTTTAGCTGGGAGTTTGCATTTTGGCTGTCGCTATCTTGGTATTTTGGAACCAGAAGTGACCATATTTGGACAAAAGGGCGGAGCTGGGGAGGATGACGCATCAAAGGCAGTGTTGTGTATTTTCTGCGCTAATCTATGTGCTAAAGAGGTGGAAAGAAGTGAATGTAACAACTTTTAACCACAATCAGAGTATTATAAAGAGAAGTTCAGTTTTAGACTGCTCAACTATGATCCTCTCTTCAGTCAGTGTAAAAGAAAAAAACATTTGAATGTCAGTTAGAACATCAGTTATTGATTATTTGTTATTTAGAGAAGATATAGTTTTCATTTTACTCACTGGACCGAAAGAAGTGGCAACTATATCAACATATCTATAACATAACATCAATATATGTATATATATATATATATATATAACTTTGTCTTCTGCCTTAATTTGAAACTGCGTACACTGAGTACACAAACAGGAGCACAAATTTGGCTTAGCTGATAACACATGTAAATCTCACTTTTTCAAAATAGTTTGTCTTTTTTTCTGTTGTGTGTGTGTGTGTGTGTGTGTGTTGAGCGTGTGTTTATGCGTGTATGAGAGAGAGCGAGACAGAGGCAGATAAAGAGAGGGAAAGTCTTTGTAAAGAATTTGGCAAGCTCAACAAAGTCCCTCAAGAGTCCTTACCAAAGGATCTGGGAGAATGTCCTAGGTTCTAAGGAGAAAGACCCCTCAAGAGTGAAAACACACTAGCGTTAAGTTATTAGCTCCACTTTGAGCTGTATATGTGAAACAAGCTCTCACAAGAGCTGGTGAGAATCCCTTAACTCACATTACTCCACCCCCTGGCTTTGTCTCTTTTTCAGAATAAGACTAGGAGGGTTATTCTCTCCATGTGGATAGGTCCTCGGGCCCAATTATCTGGCTACAATGCTCAATTAGCCATAATCCCTCTTTTGAGGTGACAAGAAAGGGGTTTTAAGTTTTAACTTATACAATAAGTACCACCTTAACTGAGATTAAATAAGAAATACATAATTCTTACTTAAGGGGGAGTTATTCATTTAGTGTGAGAGAAGTTCACTTAATTTAGTGTCTATGACACAAAAACACTGTGTACTTAAGAAATATGTTGCTGCCAAATAAATACAATTGGATGCAGACATGCACACGCAGGAGTGGAAATATGAGCGCCATTAACTGGAAAAGATCAAGCAGTGATTTCAAACACTTATGTTTTTTTCTTTTTTTCCCGTATTTTAGCCCCAAAAAGCCTGACCCGTGGTTGGATGGAGTCGTTCAGGTAAGTGTCACCACGAGCAAGGTTGTATTCTGTCACCAGGTACTCAATTAAAAGGAGCATTAACCTTGTTTACTAAATACAAGAGCAATGCAGAGAGAGGCAGTACATTTATTGTCATTAAACAGTAGGAGGCCGCTTTCTCTTGGCCGCTTGCCTACGAGCCCCATAAGCTGGGCTGGTTAGCACGCACACACACACACACTCTCTCTCTCTGCATTTGAGCCAGCACAAGGGCTACATCTGGGGCACCCCTCCACCACAGCCAACTAATGACAAATGTTTTTGCTTTACTTTGGCTCACATCTCAACAAACGAGTTCAAGCATTCTTGAAAAGTAGATTTAGGAGCAGGAGGTGCCGGGAGCAGGGGAAAATATCTGCCTCAGCTTTATGATGTGGTAACTAAAGGCGCTGAATAAGGTGACTGCAAAGTAAGCCTCGACATAAAAAAAGTAAAACTCTGGCACCTAAAATGTCATTGTGCTGCTGCTTATGAGGCTACCACGCACACCCGCTCTGTTTATTTACGTGCCAAAAAGTACACATGATAAAACCTTCCTCGCGAGGTGAAATAAAACATTTCACTCTTTATTTTTTATGAGTTTCTTTAGTAGATATTTGGCCAGAGACGTAACCTCTGTCTGGCTTTAGTATTCCAAAAAGTCTAAAATAATTTGGATAACACATGCATGTGGAAATAGACCAGACTATCAGCAAGTCAAGGTGTTTAGCCAAGACCCCTAGCTCTCCCCTCTCCTGACAGTTCAAATCCAGCATAATCATATACTCAATATCCAAAGGAAGAATGTCCCTGGTCCCCTCCCTTTCCATAACAACACCTAATTCCATGCCAAATTTGAAACCAAGTGTTACTCCTAAGCTCTGTCACAGGTTTCTGCCAATCGAGGTATTACAACTGTCTGTGTTATTCTTAGAGGAATGGCTCTCAGTTAACCTCAAATCAAGGGCTGTAATTTGTGGTTGATGGCACACTTTAAGATCTGTCTGATCTCTGTGCCTCAGGCGTCGAGGCACAGGACTTGATTAGAGACAGTTACATGTGGGAACTACTGCGCTAACCACAGCTCGGAGTGAATGTCAGCCGCATGCATGTCATGTGTCTTTTGCTAAGATTTATTGGGGTGAGATCTGCAGTAGGAGGCTGCAGTATCTTTGTAGTTTTAACAACAAAGGTAAGAGGGGCAGTCACTTCACAAGGTATTTTGACTTTCTCTTTCAAGGTTTTAGATCTTGGAATACATTTTCTGACACAAAGGAGTTGATCCTAACAAACAAAAGATTCATTGCATTGAAAGGTTTGTATGGTTTCATATTTACACATCATGTTGTTCTTTGTAAACAGAGAGAAATTAATTTGGGAAACCTTTTTTCAAATGATTTGCTTTGAAGCTTTCTTATTGATGATAGACAGTTTTTTTTTCTTTTAATGCATGTATGGTCTTTTTAACTTTAATGCAAAGTTGTCTTTTCAATACAACAATACAGGTTATAAATAAGCTTCTAATCATATAATAAAATATAATGTCATCAAATTGTCTTAATTTAAATTGAAAAAAATAAAAGAAATTTGCTTCATCTCTAAAGTTAACTTTTTTTCTTCATTTAACAACATGCAAGCTCTCCTAATTTTCAAAATTCTCCACATCCCAAAATCACTATTTCGGGACTATTTTTTATCATTAACGCTCACTCTCATTTGAACAACTTTATTTTGGGGGTTATGGCCACTGCTACTCGCCCACCCACCCCCCACTACACAGGAAAAGATTTTGAAAAGGGCGAAAAGAAAGAGAGAGGCACAAGGAGAATAAAACACAGCCACACCTTTCAGCGCCTGTGCTCTTGAGGAATTTGATGAGCGACAAAAGCCGAACATTTTGAAGCCCCATTTTGCCTAAGTAGCAGTGCATATAGTGAACAACTATTTACGCAGTAGCAGAGTGGTGGAGTTGCCTATGGATTCATTAGCCTCTTTGGGGCCTCCCCACTCTTCAGTCTCTACCTTCTCTCTCTCAATGTCTCTTTTCCTCTCTCTCTCTCTCTAATGCCCTCAAACGCCTTACTCACGCTCTTTCTTTCTTTCTTTCTTTCATTGCTGTCTATAAGAGGTTTTTAAGCCTAGCCAGTGTTTGTAATTAGCTCCCAATGCTGGAATGGAACATGTTGAGGTGGGTGTTAATGGGCTGGCCAGGCCCTTACTCGCACAGCAGGCTGAGAGCAGAAACAGAAACCAGTCTTTGTTCCTTGGATAGAGAGAAGACAAAAAAGTGGGCATTAAAAGTGTGTAGAAGGACCTCTGGAAAAAATTAACTGGCATTCATATTTTAAAAGAACACTTGGACCGAAGCACAAGGCCGTTTATGACTGTCACCCTTTCTATATGTGCTCAGCTGGAAACTCTTTGGCAACTTGGTGTATACAATTTCAGGAAAATGATGAGTTTCCTAAGTATTGTTTTAAAATGAGTAGTGTTTTTCAATACTTTCAAGCTTTCTTTTAATCAATTTTAATGTTAATTGTTTAAAAAAATGTATTATTGGACATCACATTATCATGTTAATGCAGAAGGGACAACTGCAGCCCAGTGCTTTACAGTCACTTTCAAAGGAGAACAAGCAAAGATTGTAGCTTTGAACGTTCAGTCTTTCAGGTCAGAGTTCAAATGCACTGGGAAAGCAGTGGGCGTTATTCTGAAACCTTTCAAGATCTTCCCTTCTTTTTTTCTGGCATCTTCACATTAAGCTGTGCGGCTGCTGGAGCAATCCATTACTGTGTCAAAGTTCTCGTTCTGCTTTGGCCTGGAAGCATAGTGAAACAGCTTGTTTTCATTTCAGTAGGGGAAAGGCAGGGCTCTGTTGCAAGTCCTGTTCCCCTCCAGATGTGCCTTGATCAAGGAAAGTTGACTATGTGCTTTGTGTTCTTAAAGACACTAATGTGATTATGTCACATGTTTTCAGCTGATTCCCATTGCTATTAGTCTTGGTGTGGGGTCTGTGTTTCAATGGACTCTATCAGGATGGGCGTTGGAGGGATTTTTCTTTCACCAAAGTCAGATTCCTAGCCAACCAGAGAACACTAAGAACTGTGTGTGTGTGTGTGTGTGTGTGTGTGTGTGTGTGTGTGTGTGTGTGTGTGTGTGTGTGTGTGTGTGTGTGTGTGTGTGTGTGTGTGTGTAAATCTCCCTGTCTTACTATAGCATAATATTTAAGTTCTCCAAATCCAGTCTAAATAATTCACTTGTGTTTTGGTGCTTTGTTTCCCTTTGACAAAACTCACAAACAGTAAATTTCAATTTCATTGCTCTTCCTTTCTCATGGATCTTTAAATGTTTGTGGTATATTTGCCTCCAGTGCATAGAGTGACCATGTGAAATGCTATTCATGCTTTTTACCTTTAGCCTACATAAACATTACTGCTACATTTTCTTCTCTCTGTCACAAGCGCTTTAAAAATCTGATCTTCGAAATATAAAGAGAATTAGGGGACCCTGTTCCAACATCATTTACAAAAAAAAATGGATTACATCAATTTTTAAATCACCTTTAGTGCAAACTTTGAATTCACTTCTAAAAACAGTTCAACTTTAGTTAACTTTGTTAAACAAATTTGTACCACTGACCAATTGCCCCTTTGTTAAAGTGACAGGAGAGACTCCAATACGGAGAAAGACATCATCTAAACTGTGACATCCAATGTTATATGACCCTGCTCTGCTGACTGACAGGTCATTTCGATGACGTGTTCCTCTATTAATGTTTAATTGCCATTAGTCTGGATCAGCGAAAATACATTTCCAGGATAAAGCCTGAAATCCGGCACATGATGTCAGGCTTTGCCCCTCACCAACTTAGCGCCGCCCAAAAATATTGTGATTGAAATGCAAACCACCCAGAGGGTGTTTTTCTCCTATCCTAAAATGTATGTGTGGTGTAGCCAGACCTTACTCCACAGCACTGTGGAGTTTGCCATTAATAAAACTAGCCACCACCAACCCTAGCCACTACATTACCTGTAAGTATCAGCAAACTTCTAGCACCACGTGTTTTGCACAGATGCATGATTAAAGCTACATTGTGTAAGAATTTATCCCATCTAGCGGTGAAATTGTATATGACAACCAACTGAATATTACATTCTAGCCCTTCCTCCTACAGTGGCCGAACCTGAAATTATCTCTCTCCATCGTTTACAGGCAGCTGTTCTAGCCACTCCAATATTAACTTTGGTCTTGTTGCTTTGCCTGTCGCATTGTCATTTTAATTCTCTTTTTCGCTTCCCTGGCGAGTAATCTCCCCCTTGCATACGTCACGGTGCCAATAGGTGTAAGAGGGCGAAATGCGGAGGTATGTCCCTCTTTGTATTTTAAAGATGGAGGCGCTACATGGCTGCCATCATTCGAGCGAGTTGCTCGTATGTATTCTGAATGATTCTGAATGTCAGATTCTACGCTTAGGAGAATACTGTGATTAGTTGGTGGAAGTAATTACACATGAATGAGTACATATTTGTGAAAGAACAAAGCTGTTTCAAAAGTCTAGCAAGCTGCCCCAATAGACTGCCACGTGTATTACACCCCAGAACACAAAGTTGTTGGATAGAAACAAACAGCACACTGACACCTTTGCTATTCTTGGAAATGTTCTTAACACATTACCAGACTTCATTACAGCTCCAATTTCATGACAAAGGACAGGAGATAATCCAATTTGTTGAATGCAGATTAGAACATTAACTAAGGAATGAAACAAAACTTCAAACATGTTGGACACTTAGTTATAAATACTGTTTACAAAACTATAAGTAAATGTTTTAAAAATGCTGTCCCTGCTAACTGGGTGGTTGTTTCTGGAAGAAGTCACCTCACTTTGTGTTGAACCGGCAATTTGAGGACATGCAAGGATATTACTTAAAAGTCCCTTGGTCAGACGCAACACCACTCTGCACACTATGGCTCATCAGTCCGGGAGAGACAAAGGGCCACCTCTGTGCTCTCCACTGCCAATCTATCCAGCCATTAAAAAGAGGCAAAATCAAAAAGGGCCTGTCACAAACAGCAGCTAGTTTATGTAAATAAAGAGTGTTAATCTTGCCTCTGTTTCTTGTGAATTGCCCATTAACCTATCCGCATGCTGCAAACAGGGTTTCCGCGGGGTCTTAAAAAATATAAAAAAACCTCTAAAATTTAGAAAGTCTTAAATTCGCTGAAGTATTGTGTTCTACGTCTTAAATAATTTTGAACAGGTCTTAATTTTCCTACATCAATGTAACACTACCTCTGATGCTCATTGAAATGCTCCCGCAGCGCTTTAGAATGTTTTTTTTTTTTTATTCTGTGGTGTTGTAGTTCTTTCTGTCGCTAGTCCAAATATAATTAGCTGTATTACGACTACAAATTAGACCAACATGCAATTTATTTTGCAGCCAATCTAGACACCAGTCCTATAATGCCAGTGAGGAAATCGGGGAATTGTTTCAGATAATGTTTCTGGACTCTGACATTTTTTTGATTTTGTGATGTAGGTCTTAAATTTCATTCATAATGGTCTTAAAAAGGTCTTAAAAAGTCTTAAAGTTGACTTGGTGGAACCTGTAAAAACCCTGTGCAAAGGAGAAGACACGATGACAATGGGAGAAAGCGACGGACGTAACATTAAATTTAGCAGGCTGTCCTCAAATTCTTCTGCTCACTGTATGGCAGGATGACTGCATATTATAGAGTGGCACCATAGCTACATAGAGTATTCTCACCCGCCGTTAGATTAGAGGCCAGCTGGGAAGACAGCTCCATCATCTGCGAACCCAAATGGTGGACCCCACTTTCCCTTAAGCTGCCAGTCTGGGTAAAAACAGGATTATGCCTCCTGCTCACCGACTGGGCCTAGATTTGGTCCCTGATGGCTGTCAAACTTTTTTGTGACAGGGCGCCATCATCAACTCCCCTCTCCAAGCCCAAAATTGGGAAGGGTCCTTTAACCATGAGTTTTAGTCAGGCTTATCACGGGTTCTAAAATGACAGTAAGATTTCCCAACATCAGCCCAGTCACTCTTCCCTCTCTGGCTAGAAGAGCCACAGGGAGGGAGAATGAGATTGCAGCAGATAGCAGCATGGAAACACCGCATCCTCCAGACAAGCACCTTCAGATCTACTGCAGAGTGCAATGCAAGGAAAGGTGTGGTTTGGGATAGCTACTGCCACACTTGGCGATGTTTTCATTACAATATAGCTCCATTGACAGAATCAAAGAGGCACTGCCATGGAGAGTCAACTGTCGCAACCAAGACGTTGCAGGAATAGAACAATTTTGAGCAGTCCTCTAATTGAGCCATCATTTGATAAGTTGTCACTGTTGCTGGCAGGGTTGAATGGCCTAATTGGCTGAGCGCAAATATAGAAATGATCAGTGTCCAGATACATAAAAATGAGAGGCCAAGCTTATAGATCTCTGCTAAAGGATAGTCTGCGTGAAATAAAACAATAGGATAGGTGCATGCACAGGATGGAGTGCACTACAGTTTCTTGCTCCAACAGATTGTAAACCTCCAAATATCGCCATTATGTGAATGAATGCCGGGTTTTCCACTGTAGTGTCTTGCTAATTGTAGGTTCAAGACCTATCAAGGACAAGACACATTTTGTGAGATCATGCAGGAAGTTCATTGTTTGATAGACAGCGTGTCTTTTCAAAAACTTGTACCTCATTTGACCCCAACACGCTGACTTTATCTATGATAATCGGCAGTGTTAGAATGGCCAAGTTTCAATCATAAACTCAAGGATTTTAACGGATGAGGTGTGACAGTATTGCAGATAATGAATTGGATCGTGGAGTTATGTGTTAATGTATGCTCCCACACTTCAAACTAAGAAACTGCACCTTTAATTGTGCATCAGTGTGTGTGAGAGGGTTAATGATGCAGTCTTTCTTAAGTGGAGTTAAGTTTGTAAAATTTTAAGAAAGCCATAAAGGGAAATAAGGAGGAGAAATATTTTGAAGTTAACCCAAGTGTCAGAAATTATTGTAAAAGTGTCCCAGATGTGTCCTTGAATTATTAACATTTAGCCAATTTCTTTAGAAAAAAAGAATGTGTTCATTATGAAGAGTGTGCAAAATGATGTACACAATTTCTGGAACATAATGAGAGTTCGAATGAGCTGTTCAGTGTGAACAGAGAACATGCAGACTCCACCGAAAAGACCAAGGACAAGACTGGAACCAAGGACTTTGTAGCTGTAAGTTGCCAAATAATTGCACTAAAGAATTGTTGCCCTTTCCTTGATTATGTTTAGCAGAAATACACAAATAGTATTGCATCTCTAAGCTTTCTACAATTTAAAAGAAGCTTTAAGATTGTTGTAAACTTGTTTTATGCTGAAAGGAGGTTTGCATTTGTGCTCACAAGTGTTTTGTCTAAAGGAAAAGAAACGTTAGTGTTACACAATCATTTAAAAAAAAAACAATCTAGTAGCTATAGATAACCAACACTATTGTTTTTTATTTGCAGATACAGTAGACAGTAGGGGTCTTTTAAGTCTTGCTGTACATCTCTTTGTAAAAATCACATAAGAGTTTAAATGATCAAGCTGAATCATAATATATAGCAGGATAAGTATCAGCACAGGTTTTGTTGAAAATAAATACATGTTTACTTCAAGAGACATGCACTTATGGTGGTATTTCTGACGTTTGCATTGCCACAAACTGGATAATCCTGCTGTCAACAGTTTGTTAAATGCAAGAGCCACTTTCTGAGTTCATCACTGTTTGGAGCAGATTAGTAGAGGGTAGTGGATCTCATATGGCCTGGTCAGAGGCCATCATTGAAGGGCTTAAGGGATTAATGTAGTCTCGCGCTCTCACTCTGTCTCTCCAATATTCAATCAAACTCTGTGCTGTGAGAGCACATACAGCACAATTTGTACAAACAAGTCTTATCACTGTAGTTTAACAATACACATCTATTGGCTGAAGTCTGTACAAGAACATATTATGTACTTCTGCCAGATGGTTTGCTTAAGGATTTCCCTGAGTCCTGTTTAGCACTCAGACATAGTAGTATTACAGCATAGTGTGTTGCAGTGCAGTATAAAGCTATCTATGGCAACTGAGTAGTGATGTAGTAGTGTCCATGGGCTTGAGGAGGATGGGTCAAAGGCTAAATCCCTGCTTAAAGACACCGTAGTGAGCCTTTTCTATCAACAGACAGGCCATTTCAGTATGTGTTGGATAAGATGTAATTTCCCATCTGCTTTATGGCTATTTCTGATCCCTGGACTCTTGTCAGCAAACTCCTCAGGACAGATATCATCAGTAATATAAGGAGGACTCTGGCAATACTTAGGGCCTTAAAAGGCCCTTCACTTCCCTCAGTCATGTGGATGGCTTAAGGAGTTTGAGAGCGCAGGTCACAAGTAAACGTTTCACAAACACTATCAAATAGCACAGATTTAAGTGGCTTAGGACAGCTTCCTCACAGAATGTTGTTGTTGTGTGCGTGAGTGAGTGCAATGGTGTGTATGTACGTGTGCGTGCTTAGCTGGGGGAAGACGGGTGGCGGCTTGATTCAAACTTTTACAATCTGGAGTTGAATTCTTACTAGTTTGTACAGTTTTCTAAGTCATACACAAGTGTTCACCCTATCTCATGTTTATATACAGTACAACTAATTTGTTTTGCCAGTTACATTTTAAAGGTACTATAATTGCTGCCTGGATTATGTTCATTGGCAGCTTTTGTAGAGTAAAGTGTTTCATTCTTGTACATCATGCAACTCCTAGGAAATTACAATTTATATACTTGTTTTGTAGGAATCACAATTTATATTCTTGTCTTCCCAAATATGTTATGTTAAGAAACATTTTTGTCTGTGTAGTGAAAGAGGTGCTATGTTTTAGGGGGGAGGTCAAGGTGGTTGTTAGATATACAAAGTAAAGGCATTTTGTTACACTAGGACTGAGGTTTGCAACAGGAGCACTTTTGTTAAGGTTATAAAGATTATGGTTTTGGTCAAATATTAATGCAGTAAAGACATTGTGTCTTGTGCTCAAGCCACTCTTGTTAATTTTCCCTAGTTGCCTAAACATCTGTATTTGTGCACAGCACTACTTTGTGCTAAATGCTAATATCAGCAGGCTAACATCCTCACAATTACAATGTTGATGTTTACTGTGTTCACCATTGTAGTTTTGCTTCAGAGCTGGAAGATCAATCGGTTTTATGAATGAATTTGAATTTTTGACTTATGACGATGTTAAATGTTGTTGTTAAATCAATTTTTAACATTACGGAACCCCCTGATGTCCCATAGTACATTGTAACATAGTGTTAGTGTTTTTGACACCGGCACGCCTGCTCTCATCCTTGGCTCTCTGAAGCTCTGTGCACCGCCGACACCCCCGAGGCACGGAGGTCCCGGGGGGAGCTGGCGGCTGGATAGTTAGCTAGCAAGCAAGTTCGCCATGCTTTCATGCTACACTGGTTACAGAAAATGAGGCAAACAAATGTATCACTCATTAGGCAACAGAAATGTGCTTTCCTGTGCGGTGTCGGGAGTGTGTGGATGAAGCATTAAGTTGTTAAATGTTACTCTTTTAGCGGCTGGCTGGCTAGTTAGCTAGCTAGCTCATGCCACTGTGTTTGAAAGTCGCGTCACCAACGTAGCTACAATGGCAACCCATGCACATACAGTAGGTTGGTAATGTCTGGACCATATTGACACACAAATCTGATCACTTTCAAATGACAGTGTGGACAGTCTGATTAGATCTTTGTTTCTTTGCTTCTGTTAATCATTTTTATTGTTAAAATAAAAACAAAACTTATTTGAATAATTAATTTGTATAAGAAAAGAAAAAAAAGAGTAAAATCGACAAAATCTACAATCATATCGGCCTGCCCTGTTTTGCATGTATTTGGCTATTAACCGAAGCATAATACAAACTGATATTTTGACCTGCTGATTATGCTGGATGAAAAGTGTTTGAGGGGAACATGAATGTGTGTAGCAAATTTCATGGCAATCCATTCAAGAGTTGTCGAGACATTTCACACCAAAGCTCATGGTGGCACTAGCGGAAAGGTCAGTAGGATTCATTCTCTGGGGACCATGGATGTCTGTGCATTCATTTATGGCAATCCATCCCATAGTTTTTCAATCTGGACCACAGTGATGGACCTACTGAACGACATTGCCATTCCTAGAGCCACGCTGCTAAAAACACAATTCAGTTGGCCTTACATTCCAAAGCCAACATATTCCCTGTTAAATTAGCAGTGAATAAATATAATTTCTAGGAGACAGGGTTGAATTAGTGGTTTATATTCCCACAAATAAGTAAGTAAAATCTGCTTTGCTGACTAAGCATATTCTGTATGGGGTAGGTAATGGAGAGACCATAAATAGGGGCTTTTTTTTTCAGGGCATATGGTCAAAAGGCAAATACAGCCTGGTCATAAATGATTGTGAGCAACAACAAAAAAAAGCTCATTAGAAGGACATTTTAGGGAAACACTAGTTCACCATTCAACCAAAGCACTGCTGTAAAATGGAATTCCTTTTTTCTGCCTCATTATGGGCAAACAGAATCTTGGCATGTGAAATGAGTTATGAACACACTCTTGAGAGGGATACAAAACAGCATGAGCCTTAGTCTGGCCAGGAGTGCTGTAGTTATAATATAAAACATTAACTTGGCTCCACCGCATCATCCCAACACATGTTAGTGTAGCTGCCAGGTGCCAAATTTGAGTTAGAATAATTGTCAGACAAGTTGATAACATATGCTTAAATCCCATGTAATTTTGAGGTACTTTGTGGTAGAGAGAGGTGATTTCATTTTCTCCAGGCTAATTTATGTTATTCATAGTGTTCTCACATAACACTTCTGAACTCAGTTTGACCTATTATTAAAGATGGCATCTTTCTTCTAAATGAGCTGCTGTTGATTGTTGCACAACTGATACAGTGTATGATTTACAAAGGAAACGGTGTCTCTGATCATTTTTGTACATCCTTTAGATAAATTGCATTCCTTTTCTTTGCACTAAATCCTAATCCTTCTATCACTCTTTACGAGTCTTGGACTACCGTTTTATCCTCCACTCCCACCACAGTACCACAGAGATATGCCTTTGTGACCCAACTGCCAACTATACTGCTTTAATAATCCAGCTGTTTTCCTTCGCAATAACTCCCTCTTTGCTTCATTCATGAATACGTATCCTCCTCGCTTTGAGAAAACTGACTGTGGGTGGATAGCATTTAAGACAATGAATTGTTTTCTCTGAGTCACTCAATGCACAGGGCCCATATCCAGCTGTGTTTCCTCAAGCATGATACACTTCACTTGTTAAACACGATCATTAGTTAGTCAACACTTCTTGGGCTGTCTGGCAAGGAATTAGTGTTGACAGTCTCTCCTTCATGCTCCCTCCCACACACCCAGAGCCTCCCACCATGAGTGTTCTCAGTTCTCTACCTGCTCTGCTCATGGGAAAGTCCCGGTGCTGGTAAAGTTGTGACCAGGGGGAATGATTATGTAGGAACTGCAAAATTTAGTTTCAATGTTTTATGCTCACATAACTCATAAGTAGGACCTAGAACTGCTGTCCAAACAAAAATCAGTAAAAGCGCTTGTATTGTGCCTTGAATAAGTTGTAAAGCCTGCAATATTTTTATTGTGTTCTTATAACAATACAATACTATTTCCTGGAAAGCAAAGGGGCAATTCCATTGCAATTTCCACTCACTGTTGATCCTTTAAAGCAGCTGATAATGCCAGGAAAAATCTTCAAATAGTCAAATGCACACGTTTGTCTTAGCTGTCTATTCTGTGAACATGAAAATCACATGTGGAGCACTGGTATTCCAGAAGGGGAGTGTGCTTCTTTGTGACATTGAGACAACCCAGGACCTCCATAGATCAAACATGGCCTGCCTAAATAAGCCATGTGTAGATGACCTCGACCACCATTTATTTTAGCATGCAGAGCCGAGGAATGCTTGTTATCAAAATTATCTCCAAATTGCTCCAGTTCATAATTTCATTTAAATACAATGTGCGATAAAAGCTAAAACCCACCCGGAGTTG
This sequence comes from Sander vitreus, assembly GCF_031162955.1. NCBI lineage: Eukaryota > Metazoa > Chordata > Actinopteri > Perciformes > Percidae > Sander > Sander vitreus. The sequence continues at coordinate 13,697,095 of NC_135862.1, read as the reverse complement.
TTGTCACTTGGTAACAGTCGTTTGACTTCATTAGGGCTGCACAAAGGATATTCTTTGATGAAGTAATGTGAAACACTTTACTGTATAACTTCTGGGTTAAAATATATTCTCTCTGTCTCTCTTCTTTCCCACACACATCACATACACCATACATACTGTATATATTTAAAGTCACTGAAGCTCAGTACACACCAGTGTTTCTCCTTGGAGTTTCATTTCAGGAATGCAAATGCCTTGGGCCCAGACACTCAGTGATTTATCTCCTTATTTATCTTTGCACACATCTGCCTGTGCCCTTGTGTCTGCCTGTTGCTCATTCCTCCCTTCTTTCAGCCAGCATGTCTCCCATGAGACCTGAGACTCCCCCTCTTGCCCCTCTCTGCCACTTACGCACACGGCTTGTGTGCATGCATATACACAAAGCACATGCGCGTGCAGACGGAGGGTGAGAACATTCAGCTGCGCTCACTATCGCGGTGCTTTACCCTCACCTTGCTACTGTCAGCTTTGCTGGGGCCCACTAATCCAGTCTGTTCACGACCATGCACAGAGGTCTCTGCACTTAGAGCATCAACAATCTGCACGCTGTCTCTGCTGAGTTCAGAACACTGTGGTGGTGCATTACTGGAAGCCATCGAAAGTGACCTGATACCCACACTTGCTTTCTGTCAACAAAGATTACACTCAGAAAAGCGCAATGGGAGTTCCAGGCAGACCAACCTGCTGCTTTATGTCTCATGCGGACAAATAGAGTATGAGCAGAACGGGTTGGAGCTTTGTTTTTCTTGTCAGAAACAGGTATGAATAACAGCAGGGCCTGCCACAACACCCCCCGAGTGAAGTTTCATATCTTCACAGCAATGCCATAAAGTAAACACCAGTAGTGCAATTGCACTGTTTCTTGACACGTCTTGCTGCTCATTCAGACGTCCCTTGTCCTCTCGTGCTATGCCCTACACCTTCCTCCTAAAGTGCCCCACATTCTGCCTTGATTTCACATTTCCTCGTGCAGGCTTGTCTCAGGCCCTGCAGAGAAACCACCGCCTGGTGTGAGGTCAGGTGTTATTTATCATAGCCGTCTGCGCGGGGAGTTGACATTCGTACAGGCTTTCTGCTCTGCTATTGTAATTGACTCTCCTTGTCTTTTCGAGGACACCAACAGCTATAACTATGTCAGGACACCTCTCAGCTATATATTACCCATCTCACTGAAGAAGACAACTGGTGAGTTATCATTCTGCATCAGCTAAACACAAGATGGGCGACACGGCTGGTCACTGGGAAATGGCAGGATTTCACAAAGCCAATAGAAATCTCAGCCAGATTCAATTTTGCCTCTCTATTAATCTTCGCTTTTTTCTTTCTCTCTTTTTTCTGTTCTTTCTTCATACATTTGTCCTAAATTGTCAATATAAGTAATAACACAACAGCAATCCCAGCGCTTGGGAGTGAGCTGTTTTCAAAAGAAATTGGAAACAATTTGAGGAGAATCAAATCTATAAATTGAGGGTTTTATCATACTAGCCCAGTTAAATTGTTATAGTCCAAGGTGCAGCCCCATTCAAAGAAAAAGAAATCGGGCCAACTTGTCTGATAGGGCTTACATTTGTGGGGCAAAGGCGGCATGCACATTTTCAGAGGTCATCGGGAGGCAAACACTTATTAATGGTTACCTGCATGACAATCAGATAATCAGGTCATGGTAATGATTAAGCCAAGGTTGGCCAGGTTATAGGCCATGTGTGCACACAAGCATGTTGGATGAAAGCAGGTTCAAGCTGGTGCTAAAGGAGTGAATGTAATTGTTCTAGGACAGTGATCTTTGACCTGTGATGTTTGTGTATAGTTGACAGAAAGCTCTGAATCAGTTTGGTAAAACAGCAGAGACGCACAGACACTCGATTGGCAGCTACACCCTTTACAACCTTAAATATTTGAAAGCCATCCAAAGTGTACTGACGGTATTGTATGGAGAGATAGCTGCTGACTGAGTGAAATGAAAAAAGAAAAGAAGAAGAAGAAGCAGAAATAACATTCAACCCAACTTAAGTTCACAAGGTCATTTCCAGCTAAGGGAATAAGTAAACTAAACAAAACTACACAAGCTGCAACTTATCAGACTGCTTGCATGCCAGGACTTTTTTTTATCTCCCCCTCATGTTTGTGAGTGTGACAGAGAGGGCTCACAGTCCTCAGCATCCAACCATTGGAAAGACCTTCAGTATGCTAAGAATTCATATTTTTTCCTTATTAATAAAGAACAATAAATAAAAGTTTGGATTTTAGAGTTTGTGGGAAAATTGTAATGGAAGGAGTCAGTGTATGTGTGATTTTTGCACAGTCATATGTTGCAAGGATCGCCTATTTCCAGCATGCTCATGTTTTTTTTAATCAGTTATGGATTACCCAGCTGATTTATCACCTTTTTTACTTTTTGTTTTACTGAAAGAAATGTGTTAAAGGCAAGTTAGCTGGTTATTCAGTGTCAGAAATAGTTACAGTGAACATGGTCTCTAATCACAGCTTTGGCTATGTAGGAAATAGCACTTTAATTTCTCAACATAACATCATTGAATTGTTGTGAAGATCATTTTGTTTATTTTGATGAAATGCAGAGAACTATTTTTATTTCTTTCTCACATTCCTCTGGTAACTAAGGAGAGTTTTTACATAATTTATTTCTCTGTGAATTGTTTCAGCATGTGATCACTCAAAACCACCAGGGTGCTTTGAACATGAATCCTAAATACTTTGCAGCTTTTTAAAATACAGAAAGGCAGTATGGTTGTTTGACCTTTGGACTTCTTGAAATGATTATTTATGAAATCCTTTGGCTACTTTGAAATTTCTCAGTACGCATTGTTTGCTTTAGTTTCCAAACTTTATAATGGTGGTTGCTGTATAACATTTTCAGACGAGTTGTCTAAATGATTTTCCACAGAATAATTGAACGGCAGTTCTAGAAGTCCATAACTTGCTTTGCTCAAGCTATATTAAGTGGAATGTTATAATTGTCTTACTTCCACATAACTCCTGAAAAGAACTGAACTTTGACCACCATGGAAAGTTTACTCCCTCATTTATAACTTTTTTAGATAATTTTGTTTATATTATCAATGGGACAATATAAATTCAGAATAGCAATCTGTGACCTACTGTACTTCTTTGTGCACTTATTTTAAACCTATATGAGGCATTTGGGGTCAAATGAAGTAAAGCAAGTAGTTGAAATATATTTTCTGCTTCTGTCTAACAAAAACGGACTGCTAGAACATATTTACAATCATTTATCATTGATTAAGAAATTTCAAAATGAAGATGAGACTTCCAATGGGTTCTAACATAATTGTCAATAACCTGATTGGGAAACAGAAATGGCTGGTCTGAAGAAACCACTTTTTGATGCAGAGAAAGATTAAGTAAACTTGTTGAAACACTGTACCAACTCTCTTCACAACACGTGTGTACCTTAACCACACACTCTTTTTGACAGGACATATACTGTATTTCGCAAACACTTCTGTTGATTAAAGTTATTAAGATTCATGATTTGAAATTTTGCAAATGCTAATAAAGTTGATTTTATTTTCAAATTACCAAATGCCTCTTCTACTCTACACATATATCAGAATATCCAGATAATAAAGTTTATTTTTGTTTGCTTAAATAAATCCTGATTATGATGAGCATGTTTAGAGGAGGTGATCTGTCGTACATCTTGCTAAGCTGATAGGTATGCTTTGCTCCAAGGCTAACACCGTGTCTAAATGATTGGCCGAAGCCAATGTAGGTAAGGTGAAATAAAGCTGCCAAAAACCCTGGCATAGATTACATAAGTGAGAGAATAATCAGAGTTGGTATCGCCTCAAGAAAAACTTCAACATTAAAAAAAGAAAGAAAAGAAAGGTCATCTGGTTTCCATTAAGAAGATAAAATGGTTCACTCGGAGCCTTTTACTGGCCGCTTTGTTACTGGGAGGCGTCCATGCTGCTCTCTCCATCATCATCCAGTTGACACAACATTAAAGGCTTCAAACAGCCGCGCAGGGTTCCTTAATCAAAAACTAATTGTAATAGATATTGAGGAGTGCTAACACTCTGACCGCTCAGCTGGTATCAGTGGTCCAAGGCTGGAGATACCATTAAACACAACAAAGGCATGATAGTTGAGACAGGGCAATGCAAGTGTGAAATACAACATGTGGCTGAAAAGGCACAGATACCTTGATACTATAAAGCAGTGGTCCAAGGCAAGCCTGTCAAGCTTGGTTATTTAGAAAGAAAACAATGGAAATGGAAAATTCCTGAAAGTGGATACAGCAGGGAGATTTAAAATCACTAAAAGCTGTGGCATTGTGCCAGACTTTTAGGAACATGAAAATTAGGAACATGTCAGACCAGATAACAGTTTGGTGAGTTTTTTGTGACTTTGCGTTAGTGCGTCTTTGTATGTGTGTGGGGTGTATGGGCATGCAACACAATATCTAATTCAGCAAATTAATTCTCTTTAATTTGATTACTTATTATCATTAACAATAACTCATGTCCAATCGAAGGCCTTTTCTCCTATATATTAACCTTTCAGACACACTCCCACTTAGCATATTAGAATTTGAGTCCAAATTCACTAACAAGGTGAGTGGAGCTTCTTTATCAGAATGATACATGGTGTAATTCTCATCCTCTTGGATGACTAAGTAAGGAATTAAGGCGAAACATAGACTTGTCTTCTTCACAGTGTCACTTCCTTTGACAAGGCTCATTCTTTTCATGTTAGAGAAGAAACTGTTTGATAAACCTGTCCTCAAATGAATCTTAACAGACTCATTGAGGTCAGGACTGGAACAATGGGCAGACTGTTAATAGGAGCCACTTTTTAAAGGCATCTAATCAGCTCTTTGAGTTTGGGAAAGCGGTGACAATTCAGTCAGATGCTTAATTTGCATTCAGTGCCAATGCAGGAAGTAGGGTAAGGTGAAAAACACAACAAAACATTGTCATTTATCTTATTCTTGGATTTTGCACGTTCGTCCGGTACAGACGTTCTTGACAGCAGTGTTGGATAATTTGACGTAACAGCATCTAGTTTAAATTAATAACACAGTTGCACTATTTACATGTAAACCAGCAGTAGATAAACATGTGAGTGAGCACACACTCAGACACAGATACAGGTGTGTGTGTGTGTGTGTGTGTGTGTGTGTGTGTGTGTGTGTGTGTGTGTGTGTGTGTGTGTGTGTGTGTGTGTGTGTGTGTGTGTGTTGGTATAAATGGAAAGGATATTCAAAGTCTATAATGTATGTCACTTTGGCTTTAGCATAGTCAGTTTTCTCTGGCCATAATTGTATGCACGGTAACTGTGTGGAAAATGTATGCAGCCTCCACCTAGCATAACCACCCCTGCTGCACTCCCCTGTGGATAACAAATGGGCCTTTTCTCTGGGAATTGAGGCTAAATGATGGTTTCACTTAGAGAGCAAAGTGACTGTCCATCTTCATAACAGTGCTCTCCATCAAAGAGCAATGAATCCCATCCCGTCTCACTGGCTCTGATTAAACGCAGGCAATGGATATCCCCTTTATGAAGGCCTGCAAAGTTGGCCCGCATGTCAGCCTTGCACCTGCAACTATCAGCTTCTCCTTCTCTTGTAATAAAAAAAAAAAAAACTCCACACATCTGGTCAGGGGAGCAGCATGCAGCCCTAGCAGGGGTATTCAGCTGAGTCTGTTTGAAAGTGACACACCTCCACTTGATTTAAATTACCTAAGGCATTTCTTATTGGTGGGGTCACATGGAAAACCCACAGGTCACAAAGTTCACTGGCTGAGGGACTTTCACCCTTGGTTGTGCTTTGAACCTTCCTCTTGGTTTTTATTCCTAATTCTTGTGTGATAATATCATGCTAAAGCAGTGCCCTCTCTCATTCACATAATGGTATGATGTGTAATTGCACTATGAAACTATCACGGTTTCATTTTTGTCCATTTCCATTTAAACAAAATCATCGGGGGATACATGTCCACTATGTAGCTATGAGATGCTACTTCTCAAACAGATCTGAGGCTGGTAAACGCTCTTTGCTGTTATCCAGCTGAACGAATTAAACTGTTAAATAAACTCATGCTGCCCAAAAGGTCTTAAGATGGTTCTGTCATTCATTTGCATTTTGTTTTTGCAACCTCTTGAAAACATTGGCGAAAATATTTAAAAAAAGTTACATTTACATACATTATTCTGTAAAAAGTTTATACATTTTGTTGTTAAAATTCACTTCTTTAAGTCTTAACAATGAAAAAACTCAAAATCAAAAAGTCCCACATTTGTCCTACCGTGTTAGAGTTGCAAACAATGTAAAATTGTAACATGTACCAGCACTGGCTCTATAGGCTGCACATGGGTGGGGGGGGGGGCACTCTCACATCAAATCTCATCTTGGACCCAAAGGTCTTCAATGGGTCACATTAGAGCAACAACTTGAGGCTGTTAACGGCATATCCTCATGTAGAAAAACATATGCAGTACAGCATCGGCTCAGGAAAGAGAACAAGCTGGAGGTGAAGGAGCTACTAGCATCTTATTAGTCCAGCCATTGTCAGGTTAACATCTATTTACAGGGTACAGTGTTAAACCACTTGTGCATTAAGTGTGACCCACTAATAGCACATACTGTACGTGATGAGAATCACTTGCTGCAGTGAGCACTTTTAAGAAATTTACACTAGAAAATAGACTGCTCTGTCACTAATACAGTCCAGAGGACAAACAAGCCTTTGTTTTTAATTTGCCCTGAAAAACCGGTTGCATATTAGGTGGAAATGGTGATGAATGCCTTTAGCTGATCAGTAGAAGACAGGGAATTCAAAGCAAACTGGTTGAATCCAGAACAAAGTGCTCATGTGTCTCTCTCAGTGAGGTATCAGAATGCACACAGAGTTATTCTATTGTTCATACATTAGCTAATGTCATTATCTTGTCTGTGAAGTCAAAAGGGCTAATCTCATGTTATAGGATTTGCAGCCACCTAGACTGATCTCATTGGGTAAACGTTTGGCACAGTGACAAAAGAACAGGATGAACATCTAAGTTCTGTAAGTAGTATCGATATACCAACAGCAACCTGACCCCATGTGAGTGGAATAGAACAGATGCAGATGTGGCCATTTTTACATTTCACTTTACACTGAAGTTGGACTTGTAAATAACATTTGACACACAAGTTTTTTTTTCCTTGGGTTTCATGTCAAGTCCAGTGAGAAGCATTAGAGATGTTTGATAGAAATGTGAACGCTATAATTTTAAAAGGGAACCTTTGTAGAGAGGGAAAATGTCTTACCTCAAAATAATAAGATTTGCCTGGACTCTGGACCTGTGCAGATTCCTACAGTAAATTAGCAGATGTTAGATGGATTGTACAAATTGATATCTACATGAAATGCTCTCCAGCCCTTCAGCACCATGTTAAACTTAAGTTTGGTGAGCTATTATCATTGCTTAAGTACATATTAATGCCTTCTATCTTGGCCTGATGTCATTTACAGCAGTGACCATGAGTACCGTACCACATCCTGCCCTATATGATCGTATTGGTCTAGTGTATTGTATTAATACGTACACTGAACTGTGTCGGAATAAACTAACTTATTTTGGATTTCTTATTTGCGCTTGCTTTTTGTTCAGTCAGGTGTAAGTAGGCAGTTAGCCAAAACAAAATAGAGAAAGCAACAGCACTATAAATACAATGTATCAATTACCTACTAGTTTGATAATCATGATCGGACACAAAGACGGACACCGGAGTCAAAGACACTAACTCTAAAGCTTAGCAGCTTAGTTAACACTCCATTTGTAATATTTCAGATTTTCCACCTTCTCATCTTCCAACAGTGTGGGAAAGCAAGGTCACAATAGTTGACAATAGTTCCTTAAATCAGTCTTAAGATGTGTATCTTTTTTGGTAATCCTTAGACGGGCCCAGCTATTATGACGATCTTTCCCCTGAGCTTCTTTTGTATTCATTAGTCCCATAATGCCCATTTGCCATATTTGTTAACATGCTGGGTCACCTGTCTCACAGCTGTCCATGTTGACTAGATCTGCCTTTTCATCGTTGAGAGCTACCTGCCATAATGACCCTATAATAAAGTGTTATTATCTATCCACCCGGTCTAGTGTACCATGCACAAAGCCAGTGGAGGAATCCAGGCCCCTTCTAATTCATTTCTGCTGGGTATAAATGTCAGCCTTCTTTTGTTAGGATTACAGACATTCCCACATTAGGGCCGGACTGATTGTTCTATACGGAACGTTGGGAGTGAAATAGAGCATTTGATTTCAGATACTGTAGAACAAGACAAATGCCACCGGACCGGATGAGGCTTTTTGTCTAAACTTGGCTGCAGACTTGAATCTGAGACTATAACTGTGTCAGGGAGAGCTTGAAGAGATGAGAATGACAGTGGTGTGGATTACACAGTCTGTTATTACAATTTGTCAGGTTTTATGATGTCAGTGACGGCTGGAATTTATCTCTTCAACCTTTTATATTCCACCTCATTGTGCCATCCAAAGCCATCTATGGTCCTAATTTGTCACTTTGTACATCAGTCACTGGTGGGTTCTGTAAAAAGGCATAAATAGATTTAGATTGCATCACAAAATCACTTTAATGACAAATAGTCATTAGTTGTTTTTGAGTGTAGAGATTAATGTGACTTGGACTCTTGTTCAGCTAGGTCTCATAAAACCAATTTGGATTTTAAACATTAGATTGGCATTTTAGAAAATAATTTGTTGTGGTTATTTGTTCAAATCTGATTTTGAGTATGAAATTGTCTTTTAAACATCAGTGTAAAAGGTAAATCTATGATGCAGTTGCCAGTGACGTTAAGATTCACACAAAACTTCAGAAATCCTGGAAAGTACAGTATATAGTTTATAAAGAGCATTGCTTTGCTGAACATGTTTAATAACTTGTTCAGTAATTGCTATATTGATTGCTAATGTCATCATGATTTAGAAGAGAAGCAGTCATGTGGCAGCTTCAACAATTCAAGGGCCCCTTTGTCCATTCATCAGCACCCCTGATTGGGCCCATGTCATGGTTAGCTGCAGGCCCAGCAGATAAAGATCAGTGGATGATTGGGCACACACATTCTTAACATGGCTGACCCGTGACATCTCAGGGGCAGGCAGGGAGCCTGTCATTATGTGTACAATGCACCGCTTTCTCCCCTCTTATCTTAGAGATGACATTGAGAGTTTTTGCATTAACTCATTAACGAAAAGACTCATCATTAAAGGCATCACGGAGGCATGGTGCAGCAGTGGTGACACTGCACCACCACTGCAAGCAGGAATGTGTCTGAGTCTCTACAGCAACATGCTGACAGCATGAGTCCTTGGCATTGCTTTGTTGGAGACGTGAAGCTGTTGAGACATGTTTCTCTCATTGTTGTGTACACTGTGCAGTGGATTTACATGAAAGTATGTCACATATCTTGTTACCAGTTTCTGATAAGGCACCCTTTATGTATTTTATAAGTGTTTAGAAGTTGTAACCAATAGCTTTATCAATGTTTAATAAATCATGTATTAATGCTTTATAGGAGGCATTAATGAGAACAATGTTTGGGTTGCCAGATTGTGAAAAGTCTCTCTGGTTGAGGAGGATAAACCCCTTTCTCCTGCATGACACTTTCTTAGTGAGCTTTTAATTCATCAGAAAGACCCTTCTGGAAAAGGTTTGCACAGCATCTGGAACAAAATCCATTTATTAACAATTTATTAACTACAGATTGGATGGCTAATTAGCAAGTGTAACTCCTGACCCTTATGATCACTTTGTATCATTTATAAATACAGAATGTGTGGCTTATTAGAAGGTGAGAAACATGAGCATTTATTAATGGATTACCAACCTTTGTAATAGTAATATTACCATATACAAATGTAATTACTTATTTCCAATGTGTTATTACTGGCTAATAACTTAATTCATAAAGCATCAGTTAATTGTATATTAACCTTTAATAATGCCATTAGTTACCACTTATAAACCCTTTATTATAAGAAAGTGGTACCAAGAGTTATTTTAGGGTACGAGTCTACACATTTTTGTAACTAACTTTTGTATTTGGCATTATTTTGATTCAGACTAGTGAAATGTATTAAGCCTTACAATCCTCGTGTGCCAGGAAGAGGTCTTGATAACACTATTTAAATTTCAAGCCTGTGTCACTCCATGTATGCCGTGACTATTCATTCCACCTTGATGTGTGTGTGTACAATCACGTGCACGGCGAATGGGAGTGTTTATGTGCAGCTCATGTGTTAATGCTGTCATTTCCACAGATCAGTCACAGCAGCCTTTTCTCTGTTGTTTATGATTATGTCACCACAATTACAAGAGAGAAGGGGGGCAGAAATAAAGTGTCTGTGAAAGATTGATAGCTTTGGTCTTTAGTTCAATTGTAAATTAGAATAGCAAGTCCCTCTGGGATACAAGAGCTCTATTTATGATTAAGAAAGAGCCTCCATAATACAGTGGTGGTAGAAAAGTTTGCTCCCTCTCACAAACAGGCAATTAGCTTGATGAAATGGGTCTTACTTTTTTCTTGCAGCCTGGTTATGTGAACCCATATTATTATGGGCAGCCTTATAGTTTATGGTATTATTTTCACCTTGAGCTGCAAACAATATGGTGTTTGAATAAACTGTAGCTTTTATGTGTGTGTATTAAATCGCAGACACTACCTTTTTATCACTCCAGATGAATTTGGGCAGAGCAACTTCAGAAGTAAACAGATATATTTATATCATGTGATGAAGGTGACAAGTATCACACCATTGGTAGTTTTGATACTGGCTGAAAGGGCACATAAATCACACGGGTACAGGTACAGGCATAGAAAGGGCATTTAATATATTGATCTAAATGAATCTCGCTTCATTATAACCTGCTACAATTAATATTATACATGTACTTTATATACTGAATATACTAATTTACTTGTTCACAACTGTTTATTTATGAATATAAATACATCATGTATCCATGTATAAAGTTGGTTTAACCTTAACCTGCTCCAGACAAATATTTTAACATTCATATAATGACTTCTCAAAAGTAACACAATCCTGCTATTTGAGCCAATGTTTCCATCTTGCTTCAAAATTGTCCTTCAGAGGACCTAATCATTGCATTGTGGGCTCACTGCCATGCCAGTCATACAACCTGACTGCACAGATTTGTCCCCTACTGTATTTTTCTTGGAAGAGCTCAATCACACCCTTTTTTTAAAAAAAAACAGGTTAAGCTTTACTAATGAGCCAGAAGTTAGTGTTAGTTAACAAGACTACAGCCGTCTAATGATATATTTATAGCTAAAAAGCTGTAAATCCTCTTCTGAAATAAGCTGTGTAAAAGATTATTACCTTAACCATTATAGTTAATGGCTTTATGGCTGACAAATGATCAGACTGCAGATTATTGAAGCAATAGAATAGCTTTGGTTCTATTGTAGTGACTGAGCAAGTTAGTAGGTGAGCCAGTGTGTGAGTGTATCTACTGTACATACAGTATGTACCAAAGTGCACATGTCAAGAGTTTGACATGTAGAGTTGTCTGTGGAAGATGTATCTGTTGTTTTGCAAGTGAATACAAAGATTAATTCATTTGTTAATTAAAAAGTATTACAAGTATGTTTAAGATGTTAAGATCAAACTGAAAACTTGTTTTTAAAATGCTTACTGTATTTCCCAAGACCAACGAGTCAAATCGTGGGTTACTGCTGAGTAACCCAACTGCTGCTGCAGGGCATATAGTGCAATGCACTAACCTATCAACCCAACTACGATCAAATTACACTAAATGGACAAACCATTAGATTGCCTTTAATCTATTTCCTTCATGAGGTAAATAAAAAAAACATTATTTATTTATTAAAACACAAAAGATGGCACTTTTAGATAAAGTAAGGCAAGGTTTAAGAGTGAGAGAGGAATTTTGTGGATTGCTCACTATGTAAATACCACTTCAGTACACCGCTGCCCCAAGCCTTTTTTTTACTAAAATAATAATATAATTGACACCAACTGAAGATGTGTGTTTTTTCCCCCCTTCTGATATTTTCTTTCTTTGCAAACCAGATGAGGCTTCTCAACTTCAGACAACACAAGATGTGGCTACCCTGTTTTTGAAGATTTTTGCCCAAGGGCACATACTCTTGTGCCAGCTGTTTTAATGAAAATTACACCAGTTAATAACATTTATTTTTATTACAAAGACAGTGCTGATCATCCAGTAGCTCTTCTCTTGCTAGTGTTTACACTCAGTTAATACGTTCATTTTGTTTGTTTGCTTTAAAGCCTTCCAGTTTCTCTATGCCAGATGCTATGGCTGCACAGACAGCGGTCCGCAGCCACCATTGTTGTTTACAACTGTTACGCCTGTCGATTGATCCATAAACAGATTTTTTGAATGTGATTCACCAAAGCTGATTCAGCCACAAGTGTTTTCTGTGGGTTCACCACATTTTGAATTGCCTTGGATGTCAACGCCCTGTCTTTTAAGTTTGCCTGACTTCTTCTTTGTTTTAATTTGTGCTGAACCTGTTGAACAACGGATTCTGATCATATTGTCTAGGCATTATAAAAAAAAAAAGATATGCCATTGTGCAAGATTCTAATGCAACGTGAGTGTGTTGTATGAGTAGCTTATTGCTAAGTTAATCAAAATACATTGTCATTGCACTGTAAACAGCAAAAACCAATTGCCCCTTTGGGACATATATAGTTCTACTTGACTTGACTTGATGACTTGATAAACAGTATTGATGCTGTGTTTAATAAGAAGTTAAAATACCTAACAGGTTTACATTAGTGTTAAACCATTTTTATGGTACAACATTTTTGTATTTTTGTTCATTTAGTTTTCACTTTGCACCTCTGCAATAATGCTGGTAATAAAGTACAGTGGCTGTTATTTAAACTCATTCCTCCATAATAAATCCTCTACTTACGGGACATGTAAAAACTCATTCAAGTATCGGATAATTTAGTCTATAACTTGTAGGGTCAAGGGGCCATCTTGGAAGAAAATTATGTCTTAAGTTATATCTAATTAATCAGACTCATGCCAATGTTGTTACTGTTAGATAATGCTTCTCACACATAAGCACACGTCATCAGGTGCTTTATTTTGTTGTTGTAACACATGCAAGGGAGGAGAGTTGGTTACACCTCCTCTTGATGTCTTTACATTTGAACATAAACCACCATGGATCCCTTATTGACAGAAACCAAATGCTGCGGCTACTTTTAGCTGTGATGTCATCAGGCTGTGAAGTAAAGAGCCGCTTCAGAGATAATGACTTAGAGTCCCACTTTGTGGAAAACATTTACGTGGATATTTATTTTCAAGTCAGCTTCACATTACAGCAGTGTAGCATTTTATTTTGACAGTTCACATTCGGAAAATATACATTTATCTTTGTACAGCGGAGAACACATATTCCTCATGTGCTCTTTGTTGACCTCTGCACTGGTATGACACAATATCAAGTAGTAGACTGTAACTGTCCTGATTTGTCCTAATGTACATGGATAACATCTTCAAATACTGACATTTGGTTATAGAATAGTCTGGTATTGTCTCACTGTTAAATGCATTTTAGAATAAATCTGAATAAATACAAATTGCATGATATAAGAACTGCCATTGAAAGTATGTGTTTAGAAAAGTGTTGGTGAACATAGTGAAATATGACACAAAAACAGACAAGTTTTGTATAGGTTTATAATAACTGCCTTGCTGACTATGGTAGTTAATTAGCAGGACTACACAGCACAAACAAATTCTGTTTTACCTCTGTTTACACCTGAGAAAGTATTTTAGAGCACATCAAGTCATGTCTTTGTCTAACCTCTGGGCACTATCACATGTCGTCTCAATTTATTGTCAGTGGAGCAAGTCTAAGATTTGACTCTGATGACATCATCCTGGGAGTATTGACTCTCATGCTGTTAGCTCTGGAAGCAGCTTCTGCGTGTCCTCATATGACGATATAGTAACCAAGATCCTGTGAATAAGTGATTCCTGTTTATTTAATGGCTTTTCCCCTTGAGGTCATCTTCGCACCAAGAAGGAGTCATCACTTTTGTCAAGGTGTAATCAAATCCCATTCACTTTTTATTCCCTCCATCAGTTCACAAGGACCATTGATCACATGGGAATGTGTGTGATTTAAAAACCTTGAATGGCAATATTTGCTATTATACAATATGTTATGCAGTCGCTATTATACAATACGTTCCATTCACAAATGCTGAATCCGTACCTGTGGAAGTAGAGATGTAGTTAACAGCGTCAATATTCACAGGCTGCTGGTTTTGTTCATAGTGATGCAATTTATGTCTGCAGCACTTTCACAGAGAAATGCATTCTTATGTTAAAACATTTCAGCTTGATTGATTTCTCAGCCTGCAGTCTTTATGCTTGGAACTGGTAGAAGCGCCTGTTATAATATGTTACTGTTGTTAATTTTAGTGTTAACTCCAGTTTCAATTTCAGGAAACGTGAGTACTGTACTCTTACTTTTTCACATATTTCTAAATCATGCACATTTGCACCACAGAAAGATGATATCATTATACAATGTAGAATATAATATTCTTATTTTCAATAACTTGCAGTACCCGCAGGGTATTCCTAAATATCCACTGTATTGCCAGTCAAATTTAGCTAAACAGAATAATTAAACAAATAGGGAGCTGCACTCTCACTGTTTCCAACCTATCATTGTAGATTTTAACAGCATGTCACATACAGTTGAATAATTCCAGTGAAAGAAAAAAAGCTTTAATAACACATTTATTCTAAAAAAGAAAAATCACTTCTTGAAATGTAATTGCACAACATTAGGTGCCGTGTTAAGAAAAACAGTTAAAACACAGCTCATATGATGTCTTAAAACTTTATTAGTCATATATGTGGCAGGTGTGACACTGCAAATAGCACATAAGAAACACCGCTATGGTTTTAAGTTGATCCAGCTGGGTTTGAAATGTTTTCTCCTCGTACTACAAACCATGTCATTCTCTACCGTAAATTAACACATGAAAATCACAAAACCCAGAGAGTTTTCACATGGCAATAACAGTTTGATATAATTGGTAGATCTAATGATAATGAGACATTGATGATCACTATAGAAAGTATGTTTGCCTTTTTAACATATCATGTAAGAAAAATAAAGCATGCAATTGAACATTTTATAGCTGTAATAGAAAGCTGAAGCTGAAGTTAGCCTCCTCTACATCCGTTTGTGTAATTCTTACATATACCATAGTGCTACCACATTACATCTTGAGTTACAGTAATTCAATACACTGTCTGCTGCCTTTGGGGCCACATGTGAACTGTGTCTGGCTCAGGACTGAATGCTGCCACAGCGTTCTCTCTTTTGTCTTCTCCAAAACTTTTTCACTGTCTGAGTACATGAAAAAAAAGTGTGAAGCGAGTGGACTGCCCACTCTCCCTCTTTAAAAAAAAAAAAAAGAAAAGGAGAGGGTCGGTCACACTCAAAGAGACACATCTCGCAAGTGACCAGTAAAACCGCAGTCTTGTACTGCCGGTCGCTGTGCAGCTCCACTGGGACAGATGGGGTTTAAGCTGCTTTGCCGAAGGGTACTTCAGCAGTAGCTCCTAGGGGTTAGAGAGCACTTATCACACAATTGCCCTACCCAGACTTTCCCAGCGAGTCCTTGGCGTTAAACCATTGACCTCTTGGTCATTGCTGCTGCAATGCTGCTGCCTCTAGTAATCATCATATATGCTCCATCAATGCAGTCTTTAGCAGCCAAAACAATACATCATTTATCACTTCTCATATATTCTCTCCATTCTACAGTTTTGATCACTTCAACAGCCATGATTCAAACAACCAGCATTTACAAATACATTAAGAGCATGCTGGCAGTCAGCCTAAGGAGTTATCATTGAGACAAATTGATCCCTATCTGTTTAAATTGGCACTATAATCTATCATTGGCAAATTGAACACAGTGAGCTATCTGGGATCTATTGCCTTTTTAGATAGTGGCCCTTGGGCCACGCCGACAGAGAGAAAGTGATCTACGCACTCTTTATGTCTCATCTAAGACATATGTATGTCTGCTAACACTGAAGCATAAAAAGGTGAATGGTATGAACCTTTTTCTCACACTATACATGCCTCTATATAACTTACTTGTACATGCAAACAAATCGCTTACACACACAGACACACACCATATTTACAATAAGGGGATGTTAATTGTGATAATGGAATGCAATTTTCTGTAATTACATATTATTAAGAAGCCTGAAGGACAAGACATAGTTGTGTCATTAAAGTCTGTAAAAGCCATGCTTAAGAGTCACTTATTCCACCACGAAGTAAGTCATATCAAAAGAAACTATATGCTATAAGAATACGCACAGGATGAAACCAGTATGCCAAAACATTTTTTAAATATCACTACTTTTGAGCTAATCATTTTATGCCCACACAATTTCCAAATATTTTATATTTATATTTTAATCTAAACGTTAAATATCCTTATATATGAGAATATTTTGCTTATGTTACTTTTATTTCTTCCTGAATATCTTGCTATATGAGTCTAAAGTAACTTCTTGAAACTTAAAGATGTCAGCAAATATTCTTTACCTAAATAAAGCCACATGTTTAAGCACATATTTGAATAGCTAATTGGTCTAGTTTTTTCATCTTTGCATATAAGCAACATTACAATGAAGCACTGCTATAAAGAGGGGAGAGAATAAAGCCTTTAGGGTAGGCTACTGATTGATATTATGCAATGCAGCAGATAAAACTGCGATGACATATGGGGCACAACCACCATCAATCAAGTGATCTTTATCAAGCAGGACAAAACAATTTGTGGCTGTAAAAGAGAGTTTTGAATATTGAAAGTGTGCTGTTTAATTCTATATTAGAAACAGCTGAAACCTGTTGACGGTTAACTAGTAAATCATCTCTTTAGTTATCTGAAATGAATACCTCTATTTTAACATGTTATGTTAATTTAAATTGAGTCAGTTGTTTAAAAAAAAAAAAAAAACATTTCTCTTCATGGTGTTTTTTTAAGTGGGGGCAATTTATTTTGAATTATTTAAATCAGACTCTTGAAGTTGATTAGCATGGTTAACATTGGCTCCTGCGCGGGTCTGGAGGGTTAATTAGGCCGGGAACTTGGAGACCTCCGGGTCAGTATCCCCCTATCTGAATGAAGGACTTTGTGAATGCAGAGAGACATTAAAGTCAACTTTCATCCCAGTTTTTACACAAGTGTGAGAGGAGTGTCTTGCCGTCAGCAGCACAATCCTTTTTATAAAAAAAAGAAAAGAAAAAAAAAAAAGTCAGATTAATATGCAATAATTTTCACTTCAATTCACGCTGGTAGTTGCGAAGGTTTAATCTACAATATGTTGCCTTTACCTTGTTTTGACCAGTGCGCGCGCGTTGGCATATATAAAAATAATTACCAATCGCAGTGCACGTGTCAGTTTTAACCTGATACATGAATGAAAGCTTTTTCTTTGCACGCTCGTAAATCTCAACTATTATCTACTCACTATCGATTCATTTAACTGCACTTATCCCAATCAGCACATCTCCACTCCTGTGTTCCAGAACGTGTTTTTTGTTTTACTAACAATAATAAAGTGATTTAGTCCTTTCCCCCAGCCGGAGCATGGGAAATCGTTAAAGATCCAGCTATTTGTGTGTGTGATCAGTAAATATTTAGTGCAGGCGACATCCTCTGTCTCGTCTTAATCGATACTGGTCCCGTTGGGCAGCCCTATTGTTGTGTGCTTGCAGGCTTGCTGAGCATATAGTGCTTTTATCCTCTGCTTGAAGGGAGAACAACTACTAATCACACAGAGGAAACTTTTAAACCCGGGAAATAAAAACTGCAGCACAAGACTTTCGGAGGGTTTAATAGCAAATCAATTGTGTTGGTGTGGAAATGTTTATGCGTGGATAAAAGCTGTTCATTTTTCAACCCAGTATAGATTTACGCACGGTTAATTGAGGCTATTATCATATTATATAGGCATTCTTATTATCTGCATTGTGTATAATTGCTAGAGTAGGTAGCTAGAGTAGCTGTAAAAAAATAATAATAATAATAATAATAATAAGAGAGAAACTGTTTATTTAGTCGCTTGTATATTTATTTTGTACAATGCACACAGTAATTTTATATAATAAGTATTATTATTAATAATAATAATAATTAATGTCAATTAATAAAAGTGAAAAAATGATAATAATAATAATAATATCACAATAGTCACTGCTGATATAGGCTCCATTTAAGCACACTGGTGTTTTTTTTGTTGTTTTTTTTTTACAATAAAATTAAAATTTGACTGTTTTTAATTACAGCTCTAATCATAGGTCTTATTGCATCTTTACTTCCAATCTCCATATAATTTGTTATATGGAGAATCCCACAATGCATGCTCGCCACACTTAAAGACAGGTGTCTGTTCTGACTTCACCCCCTCCCTCTCTCAGTAGCCCACACAAAGCAGCGGCGTACAAGCGCGCTTTGGCCATATTACTGTAGGAGAGAAAAGGCGCACAGGCTCTCTGCTTTGCTGTAAAACCTGCCTATCATTTCCAGAGGCAGTCAAATGATATTCTGCTCGGAAGACACTCATATTTCCAATTCCTCGCTCAACAATACATTGACGTGAATCAGTTGTTTGTTCCGGCTCTCTAAAGTTTTCGCATGATCAGACATTTACAGATTCTCCAATAAACAGCGTGCTTTTTATGTTTGCTCCCGTCTGTTGGAGAGGAAGCTTTTGCCAATTTCAGTCTGAGCACTGTGTCGAAAAAAAGAAGACAAAATATATTCTGAATAAGAGAGAAGATGCATCCCGCTACGGACGAAGCCACATATGCATTTGGTAGGTGGTCTGTTACTATAAGAATACAGCCTCCTTCCTCTCTATCACTATCACATAACTTTATGAATTGGTATCTGCAAACTTGTTGGGCTTATTGTGATCATCATATAAATGAACACTTGGATAATATGCGAAAATGACTGACAGAGTCGCCCGTATTCAATGCGCATACGTTACTATATTCTCTGTCTGCAGCAGTGCATGTCTTTTATTTCAACAGATACGTCTGTCCGCTTATTTAGACAATATTTAATTTAGAGTTGAGAAATAACGCAGTGCTACTTTGCCGATTCATCCTAATAAAGTGTGCAAAATGTATACTTACCATTTGAAGCTGGATCCTCGGTAAATGGATACCTTTCGCAGTTTGTTATTTACAGACTCTCCGTTTTCACGGGTTCGGTCAATAAAACCGACAAAATAATCATGCAGACAAAATATAATCGGCTCATTTGTTTTAGAATAAAGACATCATTGGTCTAAATACCACCGCTGGGACTGCCTGAAGTGGCAAAAAGTAAATCCAACTTTGGCAACTCTCAAAGCTTTGCCGTCCAAGTCATGTAAAACAGAATTTAAACAAACAGGCATCAGTTTAAAATGGTGCTCGTTAGTTTGGTCGATGCGGGAGAAGAGACTGAAGCAGTTTCCGTGTCGGTTGGCTCCTCTAAATTGAATCTTATTTGAGGCAAAAACTTCATACGCTAGGGGGCACCCATATACTGTAATACATCCTGTGACAATGCATGCTTCTGCTGCTGCTGCTGCTGCTGCTGCTGCTGCTGCTGCTGCTCTCTCTATAAACTAACACACAGCTCAGACTATATAGTTCATCTGTATGGCTCCGTGAAGTTTTACCTGCAGCTCAACTTTGATTGCCTCCGGGCATAAAGTAAACCAGTCTTCACCGCTATTTAAATACAAGCCTAAAACAATATAACCAGGCAGGCAGCAACTCTCAGCAACCACTGACCCCGTTTTACATGCAAGGCATCCTTCACTGTTTGCCATCATCCCAAACTGTAGATTATCTTTATTATAAAGCAACATCTGATAGGCATTATAAAGCATCTAAATGACCACAACCGCTTGTATAGTGCAGTTTAGTGGCTTAACTTTCATCCTAACCTTAATGTGAAGGGCATGGCCTTTGACCTCAAGGGACATTTTTAAATGTAGTGTCTGTTTAAAGCTGTAGTGATTTCACGTTTTGACCACATACAGAAAAAGCTCTGACTTCTGAGACCCAGATTTAGCCTTTCTGACCTGGTATGTTAGGGATATTTGTGGCTGTGGGGGATTAGCAGGCTACAGCGGGTGTCCAGATGATGTCAGTAGCCTATCATAACATTTTTAATAGAGGTGTGGATTGTTAAGAATGGTACCTGGTGTGATTAGAAGCGCTATTAGGTATATTAGCCTGTACAAATACAGGAACTTGGACAAATGTGGGGGGAAATGTACAGATTGAGAAGACATGCTGTTATTATTGTGACCCTTTTCAGTGTGTTGCTTTACATGTGCATAGTCCAAATAAGTCTCCACGTGCTGTTTTATTCACAATTATCCTTTAATGTCCACAGTCTTAATTTAGAGTATCATTCAGTAAGAGTGTCTTGTTTTGTCTCTTTTTCTTCTTGTGTGTTTTGCTCAAATGTGTATTCTGTCTTTTTATCCACACACCTAAAGGATAAAGATTTGGGTACAATATACAGTTTTATTGTAATGAGTACAGAGCATGTCCAGAAGGTGCACCTGTATCTCAGGGACAAAACCTCTTTGGATATTTCAGCTTTAAGGCTACGGATAGCCTATGTACTGTAACGCAATATGAGGCAACTAATTGAATAAAGATTTTGTGTTTTCTTCACGCAATTGATAAGGCTTTACCATGAATGTAAGTATATTATATAGTCTTGAGTGACTAGAAATGATTTCTTTTCCCGAAAATCGTCTCTTTTTAGGACCAAGCGGCCCTCTCGACCTCCATGCTGCTCTGGCAAGGTACCAAGTAGCACAAGTGCCGACTAGCCAATGGGGTTCAGGGGGAGGTCCCTGAGCTCTGACCAGTCAAACACACTCTCCTTCCTTATATGGCAGCTGATCTCCATGGTAACGTGTGCTAAGTTGCAGCAGTCGTGTCAAAGTTCACTATATAGAGAGCTCAGTGAGCTGATCAGAGAGAAAGCATTCTGCCAGCCCGGCTCCTACCAATCGCAAATCACTTCCTAACCTCCGCCTTTTTAACATATTTGATCACTTTGATTCTCTACTCCTTTTTCCTATTATTTTTCAGTGCACGGAGGAGGTTTGTAGGTTGTGATCTTAGTTTTTTTGTTTTTTGTTTTTTAGTGCTTTCGCTTTTTTTGGGAGAGTTGTCTTCATATTCCAGGCTCTCCAAAAAACATTGGCTTCAGCTGCGCGCTTGCTGGCGCTACCTCACAAGAAGAAAAGGAAGAAGACGCAATTTTTTTACCCAGTTGGTGATTTTCTTCTTCAAGACTTGTGCTGGAACTTGATAGTAGCTGCTACAGTGTGCTCACCAATTGTTTTATGCTGCTGCAGGCACGGTCTTACCAACCCTGCTCCATCATTCACTGAATAGTCCATGCTACCTCGGCTGATTATTTTAATATTTAGCCTACATTTCCCATTGATGGGTGTACTGGATGGCTGACTGTAAGCGCCCCTGGACTTGGCCTTTAAGCGCAAGGCAGCGACTCAGCTCGCCATCGCATCAGTTTTGAAAACGTGCTTCGCAACGTCTCCAACAGCAATAAATCGACAGTTATCAGGAGATTCTGAGTGGATTCAACGTAGGCTAGATTTGACATTTTGTGTGTCCGGCTGTTAATCACAGTTTACCGCGTTTCCTTGAGACATTATTCACCGCGACACCAACACGGCAGACAAAAAGTTTCTTTACGTTGACTGATAGATATGGCAATGGTAGTGTGGAGAGGCTCCCAGGACGATGTGGCTGACACCCAAGGCACCCTTTCCTCGCAAACCCAAGGAGGACTATCTCTTCCCACCCCTCAACCAGGCCAGTTGAATCTGACAGCCTCTCAGGTCGCCCCTCCGACCCCTCAGACTCCGGTCCAAGGACCCCCGAACAACACACAGTCCACGCCGACGAACCAGACGACGCAGCAGTCGGAGAAACAGCCACAGCACATTGAATGCGTGGTCTGTGGGGATAAATCTAGTGGCAAACACTATGGCCAGTTTACTTGTGAGGGCTGCAAAAGCTTCTTCAAACGGAGCGTACGACGGAACCTCACTTACACATGCCGTGCCAACAGGAATTGTCCAATCGACCAACATCACCGCAATCAGTGTCAGTACTGCCGCCTCAAAAAATGCCTCAAAGTCGGCATGAGACGGGAAGGTATTGGGACTTTATGTTTTCTTATTTATGTATGTGTTTGTGCTTGTAGGCTTCCAGATATGAAATCATCTTATGTCGCCCCCATAGCCTGTTCTCTCTTCCGACTGTTCCCTCCCAGGCTGTGCAGCAGGAGAACGCAATGGAGCCGCTCTCTGCTGTGGTCGAGACGGGGCTCGCCGGAGCTCCTTTTAGCCGTTGCATTATAGTATCCAGCTCCAGCGCATTATAGCTCTGCATTTCACAAATACGATCCGAGCCCTGGCCAGGCTAGGGCTATCGAATTTTATATTTGGATAAAGCCACGAGCGTAGAGACACATCTGTACTGAATAGATTATACAATCCTTCTGCGCTATTATGGCGAGTATCGAATTAAGAGAGAGCGTGTTCAGGCTACATCTCTAAATCTATCCCGCATGTCTTGTTCACTGTGTCTAAAACTGGACATCAATGTGAATTATGCACACAAAGCCTCCATATAACCTTGAGAATTTATTTGAATATTAGTCGAAAACAGGCCTGCATGTATGGTAAAACGAGATGAATTGCTAAGTAGGTTAAGGGTTAAACATGCAAGGTCTCCCTTGCCCTCTTTGTGTTCCTTCACAGCCAGCTCATGTTGCTGTTGCCGAATAACATCATTTTAAAGCTAGACATATGCGTGTGTTGTGTTAAACGTGTTTAAAGCCCATATCTTATGTTTCAGTAGCCAGTCTACATTATCCTTCTCTTTGTTATCTATGCAACCTTTTTAAACTCCTATGCAATAACATTGTGTGTGTGTGTGTGTGTGTGTGTGTGTGTGTGTGTGTGTGTGTTATGATGGCTATATAGCAAACATGCTGTGTGTCACTTGTTTTAGGGTGTGAGCTTTTGATTCAGTTTTCTGCACTGTTAAAATGTACAATGTTTGACAGCAGTCTCTATGCCAAGAATGATATAGTGTGATGATTTGTAGAATTCAGGCTTCAATATCTGTAGTTTCTCTTTTTACTGCAGCCGTGCAAAGGGGACGGGTGCCACCCACACAGCCACACCACGGTCAGTTCGCCTTGACAAATGGAGACCCACTGCACTGCCATTCCTACTTATCCGGATATATCTCTCTTCTGTTGAGAGCGGAGCCCTACCCGACGTCCCGGTATGGCAGTCAGTGCATGCAACCCAACAATATAATGGGCATCGAGAACATTTGTGAACTAGCAGCCAGGATGCTCTTCAGCGCCGTGGAGTGGGCCAGGAATATTCCCTTCTTTCCAGACCTTCAGATCACCGACCAGGTGGCTCTTCTGAGGTTGACGTGGAGTGAGTTATTTGTGCTCAACGCCGCGCAGTGCTCCATGCCCCTGCATGTGGCTCCTCTCCTGGCGGCGGCTGGCCTTCACGCCTCCCCCATGTCTGCGGACAGAGTGGTGGCCTTTATGGACCACATTAGGATCTTCCAAGAACAAGTGGAAAAGCTCAAAGCTTTGCACGTTGACTCTGCTGAATATAGCTGCTTAAAGGCAATTGTGCTCTTCACCACAGGTAAGACAATAGACTGGCACACTCCAAGTTCAGTCTGTGTGAATGTCGCTAACATGTTCACTGACATCATCTAAATCAACGCTGACCTAAATAAATACACTGACTATAAATGTTGTTGCGTATCTTAGATTAACACCCTAAATGTCCACCTACATGCTGCTTTCATGGTCAAAGGATTTTGGATAGGCTTTAGGCTACTTAATTATAAAACCACCTGATTTATCACACACACACACACACACACACACACACACACACACACACACACAGTGCTAAACTGGAAATTGTGGCATTACCACGCAAGGGATTTTTAAATTAAATTGACAACAAAAGAGAATGAAGTGACTGAAATATTACAACATAATCTCGAGTTAAGTAAAACCGATAACTTTATAATAATGACCTTAAGCATAATAAAATCTAGCTATTAACACATGTTTGGAGAATCCAATATCTTACAGATTAATTGCTACACTTTCATATTTTTTTCCGCCATTTATCAATGTGTGTATACCCCACGTCTTGTTTGTAGGGAATGACAGATATAAATGATGTCAGGCTCCGAGGGGGAGGGGAATAGAAAAAGAAAGACAAGCCTAATGTCCCATTTGCACACAGTAAAAGCAAAGCGCAGGTTTCAACGCTCTCGTGTCATTTAGGGGACAGACGTCCGACAAAAAGCATGTAGGACCCATGCACACCCTGTAATTGCAAATATGTCCGAATCTCATAGTATTGTGTGATATTGAGCAGTGCCAGGGGGTGCGGCTTTCATTTTTATTTGCAGAAATATTATCTGCGCCTAGTAGGATTCAAGACGTCTCTGGACTCCAGAACTAGGTCATGACCCTAACTTCCCAGCTATTAGCTCCACAACTAAAGGGAAAATAAAAATCCGTGGAAGATATTTACAAGGATTCACCATAGAATGAATGCATGTCTTTGAAATTATATCATACCTGCAAGACATCAGCCTCTGTATTTCATTTAGCTCTAGCAGCCCACTGTGGTTTGTTAGCCTTTTCACACACAAAAAAAAATCACATTTCAGGTCATTGGATTTTATTATTAAGCCTTTATGGGGCCACGATGGCTTAATTTGTCTCCTCCATACCTGAGTCCCGGAGGCATGAACATGAGCTGTGTGTTGTAGCTTGAATGACACGCCTTTGCTACTTTGGTTGTTTGGTTGTTGTCATGCATAAACTTTACAAACTTAACCAATGCGCGTACAAGCGTTTTTGGCACATAATCAGCTGCCGCCCACATGCAGCAGCATAGATAGTGATTATGCGACTCTGGTGGTATAGTATGACGGCAACTCCGTAGGCTATGGGCCCTTTTTCCAAGCTAAATCTCTGTTCACTAAAGGTCAGTAGGTCTCCCTGTCTTTCCCTCTCTCCCTCCCCCTCCTCTCTTCCTCGCTCTGCCACTGACTGGGAAAGACAGGCCCATCTGAAACACAGTCTTTAGCTATGAATATGCTTAATTATTTAGTTCACTTTTAAGTGGCTTTTATCGAGGGAAATAACCGAGTTATAGTAGCGATGAAAGGAGGAACACCGAATTAAGATAGTGGCAAAGCAACACTCACATTTTCCTCTGCCTCTTTAAGTTATTTTGTCTATATATTTATATGTTTAAATAAAATATTATATAATTGTTAAATCAATAGAAGTTACCACAATAGTGCAGAACTATATTTTTCATTTGTGGTGTGGTAATTATTCACCTATCGCAATGTTATTAAATACTTTTCATACACTGAAAAATATGTGCACTAGTTATTTATGAAAACAAGCCTCGAGACAAACACACCCCTTTTACATATAATGGGATAAGAATAATTTCCTAAAATAATTGTCCCCCCACCCCCCCTACCCCTAACCATGACAGGCTATCAATTTCCGCCAGTATATCACCACAGTAGGGAAAAAACTCCTAGTGAGAGAAACACTTTAGGTTACACTTTATTAATGTTTATTTGCTTTCCCCCCCTCCCAGATGCTTGTGGCCTCTCAGATGTGGCCCATGTGGAAAGTTTGCAGGAGAAGTCCCAGTGCGCCCTGGAGGAATATGTCCGGAGCCAGTATCCCAACCAGCCAACACGGTTTGGGAAGTTGTTACTCCGCTTGCCTTCCCTCCGCACAGTCTCTTCCTCGGTCATAGAACAATTATTTTTCGTCCGATTGGTAGGTAAAACCCCAATTGAAACTCTCATCAGGGATATGTTGCTTTCGGGGAGCAGTTTTAACTGGCCTTACATGTCAATTCAGTAAACCAAGAAGGAGACGAACAAACAAAAGGTGGGGATGGGGGGCTGCGAGACTACAATGATTATAGCTGCTTTTGTGGAAGGAATTAAAAACCAACCGGCTGTTACACGGGGCTGGCTTTCATGAAGAAAGACATTGACGTAAATGACTGTGAATTTCCCCCTACTCCAAAAAAAAAATTGAGACATCCACTGAACTTTCAAAATGGCAGATACAAGCTCCCAGTGTCCATGCAGAACAACCTGCTCCGATTCATTTTTTTAATGAAAGAAGAAAATGAGGAAAAAAAGGAAAGGGGATTTTGTTGATCCTTATAAGGAAAATTTAAGTATTAAGTGCATTTAAAAATGATAATTTGGGTAAAAAGAAAAAAACTGGAGAAAGGGAAAATAAGAAACGTGAATTTTCATTTCTCAAATGACTTGTCCTGTGTCCATGTATAGCTGTGTTTTGTACTTTCTTTGTTCCTCCTTTCTGGTTCCAAACCGGCCTATGTGATTTCTGTAGTACAGGTGTTGTTATTTTCTAAGACAATGATTTATTTTGAAAAGGTGTAAAAAAAAAAAATAATAAAAAAAAGTTCTAAAAAGAATTAAAACCACAGCAATAGGAGTATAGGCTAATAATCTATAGGCTTAATGCTGCAAGCGCACTTATATTCTTAGGATGACCAATACCATCTGGGAAAAGGGCGTTTTTGTTCAACTTTATGACCCAGCGGAAACATTTTTGCTCTTTATTAATATGACGTTACACGATCCAGTTTGTTTTCCAAATTGTTTGCAGAAAAGTCTTCCCCATTTCATCCAGCTTTGAATAGTTGGCATATTTCCCCAATTGGATATAATGAAATAAATCCTACAAGTTGCCTATCCTGCTGTTACAAAGGTATCTACAGGTTGCTCTTAATGTGTTATATGTGCATTCAAGGGCGTTTGCAGTGGCTCAAACTGCACTAAAAAGCATAACTGACTTGTTTAAAAAAAATAAAAAATAAAAAAGGGAGAGGTCAAGGGTCATAAAAGTTTGAAGCCTAGCCAGAGTAGTGTTTAATAGCAGTATTATTAAAGCGTCCCTGAAATGTCAACCTTTATTCACTTCAAGCATTAAGTGCCTGACAAGCATGATGTGATTTCTTATCAAAACGTTGTTAAAGTAGGCCGACAACATTTTGGAGGAACACAATTAGATTTGAAACTTCAGTCGTGTATTTCACTTGAAAAACACTGATTAGAGGCAGTATTCTTGTAAATATAGGTCAATTCATTTCAACGAGTTTTTCCTTTATACAAAGTATATGTGATTAAGAAAAATCTGTGGTTGCCATTTTTTTCTCGGTAATACAACGTCTTCAAAATTGAGTGGCAGACTTAGCTAGTAGCACTGAAATTTATGTTTTTAATGTATATACATATTACTACAAATGTTTTCTTTTTCATGTATATTTAGACTGTGAATGCATGGCCACAGGTCGCTAACCTATTTTACCTTTGATATATAAATGTAAATGTTTTCTCTCTCTTTTTTGACTGTATAGATATAATCTGTGCATTCAGTACACTAGCCCTTGTATTTAAAGAAACAAAAAAGAAAAGAAACGACGTTCATTATTAGGCTACAGACTTAAACAGGGTGAGCAGGTTTGAGAAAAGGAGTTGATATTTTAACGTTAGTGTTATTGCTCCTTTGGTCTTTGACAGGTGCCGTGGTGTGAGTGAACGTGTGTGTGCGCGCGCGTGTGTGAGAACGTGTGCGTGCGTGCGTGCTTGTGTGTATTTGGAAGCTAGCGATTTTGTCCTTGTTTTGAGGCTTTTCTTCAACACACACAAAAACACCATGTTGTGGTTGAATTAAAAGGGATCACTGATTGAACACTGATCTTTGGCTGTTCGTAGCCACATATGGACCAGAGAATGATACATGATTGTAATTATGAACAGTTTAAACTGACCCACGTTTTTATATAAATATATAAAAATATATGACTGCAGGGTATTGATAACGTATAGATACTTTTTTTATGATTATTATTATTAATTGCAAGTGATATATGTGAGTGTGTGTGAAAGTTTATAGTTGAACACAATTCTTGTTTGTTTGTGTTAGCTTATTGTAAACAAGCATTCTGCTGTAAATTTGTTCTTGGTATTAAATTATAATTTATGAATTTGAAAACACAAGTTTTTCCATGTTTTATTACTTCCCAAACGTATGTGTGAACTTGTCGTGTGTGTGTGTGTGTGTGTGTGTGTGTGTGTGTGTGTGTGTGTGTGTGTGTGTGTGTGTGTGTGTGTGTGTGTGTGTGTGTGTGTGTGTGTGTGTGTGTGTGCTCGGTTGTAGGGGGGGAGTGGAGTCAATTTGCTGTGGCAGGATGTTGCCCTTTTGCCCTATGAAAGTGATTAATGAATTACAAAATAATTAATCAGTCAGCCAACAGGCCCGATCAACGCCTTCAGTTTTTGCTACAAGGTTAAGATTATTTTCTATAAAAATGTCGATCAGTAACGTAGCCTACTAGACTGTTTGGAAAATAATGCATTGAAGGCTGATGTCGGTTAAAATTCAGAAATAGGATACACCAGTTGTAATAAGGCGCTCTGCCTCAACAGATAATAACATTTCATAACAGTAGACCCCCCACACACACACACACACACACACACACACACACACACACACACACACACACACACACACACGGGACATAGTGGAGAAATACCCAACTCAGCTTTCCCACCGCAGAGAACAGTTTCACCTTTGGACGCTCACATAAATATTGATGGCATGAATTCATGAAGCATACAGTGGCATCCAAATAATATAAGTTATACTGACAGGAAAAAAAACTTTAAAATATTTTTTGAAAATCCAATTGCTTTCTATTGATATAACTGGCTGTTCTTTGCGTTATTATGGTCTACCTTTTAGTTTTAACTGAATCGCTGAGCTTGATTGACAGGAAGTTGCTGAAAGCTACAAACTTGAACTTTTCAATCTTAAATGTAGAAATGTGTGAATATCCAAGAAATGGATGTGATGGGTTTACATGTCAATTATTTACGCTCGTGATATTGTAATGCTATACACCTTTGGCCTATCCTTAATTATTAGTAGTATTGGCTGATTTGAGAGTTAGGCCTGAAATAGAATTAGCCTTGTTGTATAGAGGCTTAATCAGGATGGGTATGGAAGCCAACTTCACCACGGTTTTTGCTGCTGCTGCTGGTCTGTGTGTGTGTGTGTGTGTGTGTGTGTGTGTGTGTGTGTGTGTGTGTGTGTGTGTGTGTGTGTGTGTGTGTGTGTGTGTGTGTGTGTGTTTGTTGCTGTTGATAAAGATAAAAATGATGATTATGATGTGACGCTGATGGTCTTTCATCCTCGGCTTCTCGCTGAAAGCGCTATTTATCCACACAGTGCTGCTTCCACTGCTTGTCCAACCAAACTGTCTCTGAGGTATATCACACTGAGGCCAATCTGAACCCCATATTGATAATTAAAGGTAAACATCCCACTACCGTGAGCCAATATGATTTCATTGGACCAAGTATTTACAGTATACCCATAAAGAAAAATACACTTCACCATCCTTCAAACTATCAGTACACGGCGGCTTGGTCTAAAACACACTGAAACAATAAGTGGAGCTTCAGAATGGGTTTGGATGGATCTCAACACTGACCGGGCTGATTTTAGTTGACAGAGCGTGATGTATATGCTGGACTCTATGATTTGTACTTCTGCTCATTTATTAGCATTGTACAAAAAAACTAATGAGGTGTAACTCGCTGCGACGTCACTTTTATTTACGTCTGTGTGACGTGAGAACTCTTTGACACACGAGCTGGTATCCCTATACCCCCACCCAAAAAAATCCTACCGGCTGCAGGATGATGCTGCGGGGCTGAGGCGTGCGTACAGTAGAGTCTGTGCTGATGATCGGCGGTTGTTGGGGTTTACGCACTGAAGCTGAGAACTTATTCCGGGCTCACGGGCTATTAGTAGGGCTATTTGTTTAATAAGATAAGAATATGGTTTGCAGTCTCGTTCTTCCTCTATCTCTTTCACACAGACACATACACACAGAAACACATACGTGCACTCACTCATGCACGCCCGCACAGTTAAGCGACAAATATGCACATTATGTGCACCTTGGCACTATCACGATGACAAATTAGCCCATGCAGCATGCGCTTTATTGCATATATAGGTTGAGGCACCGCAGCTCATTTACAATGTATCACATACAGTAAGTCAAACGCTTAGCAAGATGGGACACCTGTTCCTTATGTTAGTATACCGGCTTTAAAGAAAACATATTCATATTATTATTGTCATTTGTCGTCTCTAACAAATTGGCTACAACATAGTGATAATGCCTGAATCCACAGCAAACGTGTTTTTCTTTTATTTTGAATTTGTCTTTATTTTTAAACTTTGCATTTTTTGTATTTTCTGAACATTCTTCCACTTTATCTTTCGCCATTAAAAAAAGCTGTCCCTCACTTCTGCTTAGTGCACAAGGCTTCCTACATTCTGCCCATAAATGTAAGAAAATTGTGCCATCTACCCGCTAACCCCGGAACTGTAGCTCCAAGACCTTGCAGACCTCGACTCACTTTAACACAAAGGGAAAAGCGACAAGCGCTGCACACGCTGGCGCCTCCTCGCACATCCAAGACAGCAGCTGCCGACTGCTATTAGGCTGTAACTTTACAAGTAATGTGTGTTTTAAGCACCTGTCATCCACTCTGTATCCCACTGCGTCTGTCTGTGTAAGTGAAAAAGGTAGTGTGTGGCCACTGAACACGAGAGTCCCCATGTGATGTTGTAGTTTTTAACATGATCAGAAGGAGCAAGGGTTAGAGAAAAAGTCAGCAGTCTATTTGGGAGGCTTGTATTAAAATAAAATAACATTAAGGGATAACCCTGGATTTTTCTCTGAATTGTTGCACATCAAATGTGACCCGCGGCTATAATGTATAACGCTGAGCAAAAAATATGATCATGTTGTTGACAACATCAGCGCCTTTTTGTCCCTTGATATTGGATATAAGCGGGTTTGGGAGTTGTAGAGAAAATATTATAGGCACTGCGTTCGACCTCCTGAGTGCATGTAGTGCATACTACACACTTGTCTGCAACAAACCGTCCACATATAAAAACTAGAGATCATTAAAGCCCCTTTAAACAAGGATTTGTCGTATTTAACAAAACCTTTCCTCTTCATGGAGTTTTCATTTGCGAGGAAGAAGAGAAATTGAGAAAAGAAATTGCAGAAAGAAGGACCAATCAACACCAACATGGCAAAGTTCAGTTGAAAAAAAAGAAGAAAAAGAAAAAACAGTGCCAGACTTTCAAAAGGGGCACAGCGCTTTGTGATGATATAAATAGGGGAGATAAAGACAACTGCAGCTGATGTAGTGCAAGACTGAATATACCCCATGTTGAATTTCCCCCCATTTTGAGGAGCCTGTTTCAGTTCTTAACCCAAGCGCGCTCACGGTGATCCTATCTCAATGCCAGTGAAGCAGGCAACATTTCATATGATAGCTTGAATATTGCATGCCAAATGAATCCAAACGCAAGCTACTATTTGACCACTGCTTGATGGCTGGTGCTTATAGTTTATTATATTTAAATGATATATGTATAGCCGAAAGAGGACTAAACTTTCCTGGAGAAGCGGGCCAGTGGGGGTGGGAATCAAATAACGATATGCCCAGTGCTTTAAAGCAGAGAGACAGAACCTTTTTAAAGCATGCAGTTTGATTTGTCTTAATATACACGATCACACACAGAGAGGGGAGGACCGAGACGAGTGGTAAGCCAGAGGGATGATTTGAAGAGACCGCAAACACTCTCCTGGATATTAGACAGCCACCCCAGCCTCCCAAAACCCGAACGCATTATTTCATCAGGACTACTTCATAGGTATTGATCGATATAGGCCTACATCTTGTATCGATTTGTTACTTGGGGTACATAGATACTTTATTAAGATCCCCATTAGGTGCACCGCAGTAGTTGTCAGTCTTCCAGGGGTCGCAGTATTCCTGTTACAGGCTCGTCACTCTCAAGTAGTTTGGAGAAGGACCCTGAATGTGACCACAATTCAGCTTTTACGCACACATTAAGTCAGAGATCACGTGCGAGGCCCCTGTGTGTGTGTGTGTGTGTGTGTGTGTGTGTGTGTGTGTGTGTGTGTGTGTGTGTGTGTGTGTGTGTGTGTGTGTGTGTGTGTGTGTGTCACTAAGAAATGCCTGAGTAAGACATCTTAATTGACAATGTCAGTTGTGCAGGTCTGTTTACTCATCTTTCCCCTCTATACACATATGAGCGTGCAGGTTCATGCCTGCTTGTGTGCGCTTGTGTGTGCGCGCAGATCAAGCCAGATGATGATGATGTTGCTTGCCTCTGTGATGATGATGATGATGAGGAGGAGATTGAAGACATTGGACATTAGCTTATGCGGATGTAAATGCCGCATAAATTGGTCAAATAAGTGCTAAATGTGTAATCAATGTTGCATTAATTAGGCGGGCAGGCTTCGCTTGTGTCACTCCGCTCACGGCTCTGCCCTCGCTGCGCCGCTGATGGAGATGTTTTCTATTTTCTTCCCTGTAACTGCTCTATCTCACCGTGTGTGGGGGTGCGTGTGTGTGTTTTACCGAAACTTCAAACACGCACTTGGCAAAGCTCCCTCAAACTGTGAAATTAATTTGGCATAATTCTGGTCGATGCTGGTGGTAGACTGAAGGTGCTTAAACAAAACAAAAAACTCACACCCTGAGCGTTATCTCTCGTCCAGTCTTCATCACCATCACTGTTATTATTATCATCATCATCATCATCATCATTTCCACCTCCAACACAATGAGCAACAGCCTACACGTTCACATATTCCACATTTGAAAAAAGGCAGATCAAATTAATTTTAACTTTTCTTGATAATTAATAGAAAACTCCTCATGTTTTCATGCGAATTTTTTTAGTATGGCAAACAAGTTAAGTCTCATCATTAGAAATATTTCCATCAGATGCAGAGTCTCGTGAAGTTTTATTTATTTACTTCCTTGTGGCGGTTTGTTGTTCCGCTCCTCGGTGCAGACACTACACCGTTCATGGAACACTGGCACAGGGGGTGCGCGCCCCTGACATTTCCGCAGCTTACTGGGCATCTTACCGGGAACTCTACAGCAGACCTATGAAAACACGGAAATACAAAGGCCTGCGTACAGTTCAGCTCAACTTCTGTACGTATTTGACCGTGTTTTTACGCATAATTTAGTTGCGTTTTTTTCTACAGGCTGTAATTGTTGTAGAAGTGGAGATTTGCTGTCTTGATCAGATTTTCTTTGAAAAAAAAAAAAAAGATTCTTTATGGCGCGTTGTATAGAACATGTTTAAATAAAACTTAAATACATTAATAAATATTGAATACATTTATTGTTGACCTTACATCCAACCGCCACCCACTCATATTTAGCAGGGAATCTCCACAGCTCCGGTAATGCTGGATTGTGTTACTCCTTTCTGTATTTTCCCCTTCAAATTTGTAAAATGTTTCGCTTGTTGCAGAAACAGTCCCCATAATGTTGAAAGTTGAAAGTGTTTCCCTTCATGTTCAAGCTAACCTAACGTTGCATTTTAAGACAATAAGTATGTGAACAACTCTTTTCATGCCATGTTCGGGCTCTTTCGCTCCCGCATGCCCTGGATACCCGCTTGATAAGCTTTTTTTTTGTGTCACATCTGCACTTTCTGTGGCATGATGGGGTTTTGTACATAAACAGACAGCAGCCGAGAAGCTGAAATCCAGGATCACCAAATTTATACATCCTGTAAATGCACAACTGCAAACCAATCATGACCCACAAGAGAAATTAAATGAGTTCTCTGATTTCTGGAGGACCCTGTTCATCTCCCTCGGTGACCCACGAGCGTCCCGGGACCTCAGATTGGGAACTAGTGTATATGTGATCATATTGTTGAATAAGATTACAGTGAAATGACAGTATTGCTCAAGTTGCTGAGGACGCGCTGCAGCCCCCCCCTTCTCACTGACCCCCGCAGGTCCCGGGACTGCTCCGGGACCCCCTGCACTAATGAACAGCGATAACACACATAACTGGTGGCCGCCAAAAGACAGCAGCATGCAGGCTGTTGTCATAGCTGGCTGTGCACACAGAAATCGGTCAACCTTATGAGAGGACAAATCTTCACGGAGGGTCTCAGCAGAAGGAAGGTGCAGGAATATCTGCCGCAACAGCGAGATGGCGCTGTTCTGCACGTTTAACCTCAGCTGTGCTCCGGTGCCCCGACTGGCTATTACAACACGGTTATGTGTTACATGTTTAATGTTCCTTTAGTTTTACTGCGAAATGGCTCCATCAAAAAAATTTAAAAACATATCAAAAACATGCAGCGGCAGTGCGGCGCGGCTGTGAGCCTGTGTTTGAGTTGGGAATTTCACTTATTTGATTGACAATTTTAATTGACATTGTACAAAACCTTTTTTTTAGATGATAACTAAGGCCTATTCTATCACTTATTGATAAATTAATTGAACATTTAAATTTAAAATAACAGATAAAACACAAAAGTGACAAGGGCAGTGGAGCTAGAGTTCAGTTAGTTTATGTGTTGCACAATCAGCTCAGAATGTGAACTGCAGTCTCCAGAGCCGGCATTATCATTATCGGGGATAATTTCATTTTTTAAATCACATGCTCTTGGTAATTATTTCGTGATAACGGTCTGATCTGTCACATGGGTCTGTGTCTCATGCATCGAATATTATTTTACACGTCTTATAGATCTGTTTTAGACCATCGAACACTCTATATGTTCACTAATAAGGGTATTGCGCAAAACCCTTTGAAATATCTGACCTTTTTCCCCACTGAGTTTCCATATTATCACAGCTTTTTTCACGCTGTACAACTAACACCATGTTCTGCTGTCACCAGTTTCTAATACTCTTTTAATTCACTTATTTCTTTATAAGGAAATGTGGTTTCTGATTTCATCTGTGACCCTGTTCTCTCTGTCGGAGGTGATCGTGACACGGCTTGTTAACGACGGTTATTCGCTCATCAAACACAACGTAAAATCAGCACGATGTTGTTATTAATTCCTAATACTGATATTAATCCCTATGCTACAATAATAGTTTTGCTCTACATTACTGAAAATAAAACAAGGTAATTCTGATATAGTTTTCGTTTTTAATTCGTTTTTTATTGGATGTTTTACTCTTCTGTATAGTCTTCAAAAGTGGTAATGCAATTAATATAATCGGTTGTATTTTAATAGCAGTTAATTATTTTAATTTTATTATTTTTACTACAGCAAATTGCATTATAAATTGAAGCTCCAAACTGAACTGAACTGGTTCAGTTAACCAAGGTGATAATGATTCTTAACCTGAACATCTGAACTGAAGGATGCTAAAAGGAATCTCCCGCAGGCTCGATACATTTAGTAGCCTATAACAGATTTAATAATAATTAACAATATTAGGTATAATTACTATAACTACTCGGTATTACATATACATACACTCCCAACTGTACAACTAGCCTACTATTGGGTTTGCCACAACATAAATACTTTTTTAATTTAATAAAATGAACAAAATCACGTGAAGAACGTCTTCATTTTCTTAAGAGAAAAACGTTCCTTTTTCTAAATAGAACTTCTGTACAAAATGTCAGGAGAAGAAAGGACTTTTACTGGAGCCACTTCATAATGTGGACTCGGTGATCAAGCTCCCTGAAGCCTTGGCCAGTCCTCTGAACTTTACAACTATATGTAAGCAAGTTGTCAGCTTGGGAATAATCTTCTTTACTTTATTATTGGAATGAAAATTCGATCTCCCAAGCTTAGATTAGGCAGACGAGTTCTTTCTCTCTTCTTCTTCTTCTTCTTCTTCTTCTTCTTCTTCTTCTTCTTCTTCTTCTTCTTCTTCTTCTTCTTCTTTTCGTCCCTTGTCATTGGTGGGGCTGGACTTTGGTGGACAATAATGCGGCAATTGTTGATGCTTTGTGACCCATAAAATTTGAGGGTGGCTATTCTGGCTTTGGTATGTAATTATGCAAAACACTTTGCATAAAGACTTGCCATCCGATCTAATGATAGAGCCTGCAGTCTCATTTCCAGAGAGGGAGGCACCGGCAAAGCCTGCACTCCGAGTGACGGAGGAAAAGCTGCCATAATAAAACCAAGACAAACTGCACATAAGAATACATTCTATTGTTCAGGTAATTTTGTTGTGGTGTGGATATTTATAATCTAACACAATGAGAGAGTGTATTTAAATGTAACTGCTACTTACAGTATGAATGTATTTTTGCAGATTATCTGTTTAGTACCATGTTATCATACAATGATGCGCATTTAGCTCATTTCTTTTTTCTTTAGACACCCTCCGTGGTTTCTGGAGTTGTAGTGGTGTAAAATATTTTGCTTCTGACTGTGAAATAATAATAAAAAAGAAGAAATGCATACACGAGGAGGAAGTCAACCCCGTTTTACTTGATGTGTCTGCACTGAGGAGCAGATAAGCCAGAGGACACAGTTCAGGTTCATCGTTGGTATTAAGGAAACATATTTCATGGATCACACTCCGTTGCTTGACTGCATGGCTGTGGAAAGAATACAAACACTCGTAATATTAACTCGCTTTAAGTTTAGCAAGAAAGGAGATTTTTGTGCAATAAATATGAGGGGGAAAAGCTACGTAAATTACTGTAACACATATGGTGTTTTTCTTCAGAATTTCCAGGATGTTTGTTAAAAGACTGCATACTGCATGCCTTTGAGGTATGCACTATATGAGATATTCTGTGTGTATGCACATAATAAACACTTGTACTGCCTGACAGAGGTGTGAATCTCAGAGCTTTTCTGCCAAATGAAGTGCCAGCAGAGAGAGAAATAAAGAGATCTGCAGCTGTCAGGGGTCAGTCAGGCAGAGATTGCTTCTAGAGATCTTTTGAAAAAATCACACGTTTGAAGGCTTAGTGCTTTGCTGTCTTCGCATTTCAAGCTCAGATCAGTGGAATCAGAAAAAAAAGGGAGAACATGGGTTGGAGAATTGTGATGTTGGGATGGACACGGTACGAGTGTGCTTTGGAAGGCAGGAGACGAGCCTTTTTACCTGATCCCTTAGAGGAAGGAGGAGAGCCCAGGTTTTTGTTCTTACATTAAAACATGTATCACACAATTAAAGCAACAGTGTCTCTAATGTCTGTCCGTCTGTCTGTCTGTCTGTCTGTCTGTCTGTCTGTCTGTCTGTCTCTCCTCTAATTTGCTGTGTCGACAGAAGCGAGTGAAGGAAAACAACTCTGAAGTGTTTCATGGCTGTTGGACAACCTTTATAGTTTAAACGTGTAACCTCTTTTACAGCATTGGGGACTTGTGAATCATTTTGGCACTGTTTGGGCACAAAAAAAATAAATAAATAAGGATTTAAATTAAGACTGTTAAAGACTTCATTATTAGCTTCAATCCCTTTGCTGAGCAACTTTAGATCCTTTTCTGATGCCTGAGCCAAACAGGATGTCTTGCTGTAGCTCGGTTGATATTTTTTTTGTGCTCACTTGCTGAGTCTGGGTCTTATTTGAATGATCAAACTATTACGTATGATTGTGAAGTTGCTTTATTAGGAGTATTTTGTATTTCTTTGTTGATGTGTGTTGTCAGAAAGGAATGATGGAGAAAATCTAATACCCACAATTTGATTTAAGGATATTTAAGGATACAATTAGATAAAGTTTGTGAGCTGCATGTTGATTTAAATAAAAATAAAAAAATCATGAAAAGGTTATTGATTTGAACCTAAAACAGCAGAAATGTTGTTTTACACACACACACACACACACACACACACACACACACACACACACACATTGCATCTGAAGGCTGTATATACAGGCTGAAATATATATTTTACATTTTATATTGTCAAATGAGGCGGAAGCTTCCCCCCCCACATAAGCCTAAACTTTGTCATTACAGTCCAGGAAAGTTCTACCTGCTCTTAAAAAAAAAAAGGAAAACCCTAAACTAACATGATTCTCATCAGCCTTTTACGTTTTTCTGGCTTCCTCCTCTCCGTGATATTACAGTAATGATAATATACTTACTACCAGCATGATTCACATCAATACATAGACAACATTTGACATGCTTTTCTTTAAACACACAAAAACAATCTAATCCTTAACCTAATCTTAAAACTCCCACCATAGCATAAGAGACAGAATTTGACACTTTGATTCCTAACTTGTCTGACATTGCTCCCTCAGCAAGGACTAACATTATTTGACAGCCAAGGTTTCAGTGTATTTGGCTCTTGAAGCATTTTTTGAACAGTGTAATGAAGTAAATCTGTTGAAGTTGAAAGAAGAGAGGAGTGAACTAAAGAGAAACTATTATGCCCAAACAGAAAAGGAACAAAGGTCAAATAAGCACATTGTGACTGATTATTTGATTGATAATTTTCTTGACTTTGAGTCTTTCAGATACAATAATAAAAAATATATTTTCTTCAAGAAGCTTTTATCTTAAAACCCTCAGTGAGTTCTGGAGAAACATATCCTTCATAATGTGAACCCTAACTTCTGAGTGTGTTTTCTAACCGCTTCTCTTTTTCATATGCCATGTGATTTCTTTTGCTGGCTTCTTGCTGGGGGAGGCAAAATATGCAAATCCCATCAGATTTATAACACTTGGTGCCTTTCAGTTGTTCATGTGCTTCTGCTGTGGTGTATTATTATTTTCAAGGGTTCTCAGCAGGACATAAAAGGATCATAAGTTATTCTTCTACCTGACAAAAATACTTCATTCTCCCTCTGTTTCAAAGATAGACCTAAATAAAAGTGATAATGACGTGATTTATTATCATCTGAATGGATGACGGCGAGCTGATTGCTTTCGACTGAGCTTCATGCAATGCTGCATATGAAACAAAATATAAATTGACAGGGAATGCGTTCGATGAAGTAAAAATTCTTTCATGTGACAGCATCACGCGCTCATTAAATCATCTGCAAAACAGGTGATACAAACGTTTTCATTCAAACGACCACAAAGGAAAACCACTGGACTTCATTCATCTGAAACTGGAAATGAGAGCTGAATCCTGTCTGAGAGAAAAGCCCCTCAGTGAACTCTGAAGCTTCTGTTTTTGCCGTTAATAGTATTCCTCAAAGTTTTTTTTAAAACTTACTAAAACGTTAATTACATGTGTTGTTCATTAAGAGCTCATTGCATCAATCTCTAATATTCATGTGGCTGTTCCCACTCTATGTTCCCAGTTTTGGATTAGTAATGTTTTTGTTCCTTGTCAGGATTTTATTTTCTTATAAACTGGTCTGTATTGGGATCCACTGTCCTGAACAGAAAGACCTCTGATAGGCCTGGTGTTAAAGAGCTCTGATCTGGGCCGTGACAGCTTAGTCCAATCAGCCTGTTCAACATGCTGGTTTGACTGTCACTTTCAATTTTCACATGACCCCTTGGTCCTAGAATGGGGGATAAGTGGCAGAAAGTAGGACTGAAAGCCCATATTATTGGTCTGACAGCTTCACTCATCTGAAAGTAATGCAAAATGCAGTTCATATTTATACTCTGACCTTGTGCTCAAACAGGGAATCTACTGTATCTGCATGTTAGGTGCTGAGACAAAGGCCAAATTGGTGGATTCCTGCAGCATAATTTGTCAAATTGCATGTTATTTTCTTTCTAATTATTCAGCGGATGTAACTGAAAGAACAAGAGAGCAACTCCTTTAACAGTTGCTTTACAACAACGAGTTTGACTAAATGTTGTTTAGACAAAACAACATATGGAGCGTTTTTAGGTGCGTTTCACTTCATGGATCAAGTGACCAGCAGGTACATATACAACATGTGGCTTTTTTTCCATATATAATTATGAAAACATGATGTTGCTACACATGCACAGCTGATCAAATTCTCAATATCCCTCCGGAAATGTTTTATCTAAGTCGTATTTATGCTCATGTAGGTCATAAAAGAAGAGCGCTATCAGTGGTGCTGGATGTGGTCATTATCAGACATGGTGCTAGACAGGAGGGAGGGGTTCATTGTTCAGTGTGCTGCCTCTTCCCAGTGACTGAGTAAGGTGTGTTCATTGTTTATTCTCTCTGTGTGAAAGCCACGGGCTCCAGTTTTTCAGCCAGTGTTGTTACTGTGCTCTACAACAGCGTCGCACACGATGTAGCGACTATGAAATAGTGTCATTTGTAAAACAATGAATAAATAAATGAACAAAAAAGGTTGTAAATGAGAGAAACTGAAATTGCTGGATCACCGCCCACCATGAAAACAACCACAATATTACATCATTTACATAAAGACTGTAAATGAATGATGGTGTTTGGTTTAATAAAAAAAAAACTCATCAAACCGAGGGCATTAAAAATGTTAAATATCTCTCAAAAGAACATTCTGCTTGGACATGATGGACATGAATAAGTAAAAACACTGTCAGCCACTTGTCATAATTCGGTGACATCACCGTGTGGCTTTTTGTCATAACTCCAGCAGCAAACAAGGAGAGTTGGGTGATGGAGCAGTAAAGGTTGTTGTTGGTGTTTTATTCTCCTGTATAATCCACACTTCATGTCCCCTGTCTGCCCTCCTAATCCCTTGGCATGTGTTGGTGACATCACATGGCTACTGGCTCCAAGTTCTTGTCCCCCTGCAACTGTCATTAACTCTGTGAACAAATGAATAATGACTGGGCGACTCACTGGCTCCCACCACTGACCCTGGGTATTATTAGAGTGACCTCTCTTTGGCTTGACCAAAAAACCTTTTTGATATCATTGCTGGAAGTACACTAGG
Source organism: Sander vitreus (assembly GCF_031162955.1). Taxonomy (NCBI): domain Eukaryota; kingdom Metazoa; phylum Chordata; class Actinopteri; order Perciformes; family Percidae; genus Sander; species Sander vitreus. The sequence continues at coordinate 13,656,038 of NC_135862.1, read as the reverse complement.
AATGATGGCCTGTCTGCCGGAGGGGGGAAAGCCGAGCATTACACATGGGAGGCTGGGGGGGTGGGTAGGGGGTTGTGGGGGGTTGTGATGCCGTCGGAACCACCAGTGTCGTGTAAACCTATACTTTGCTCCCACTGCTGCTTCATGAATACTTAATTAGAGAACATAGCCTGAAATACACGACTCACAAGTTGCCTGACCTCTCTTTACCAACAATGCACAATATTTGGGTTTAGCTGGGTGACATGGTCAGATGACACGTTTCACTGTAAAGGAAAGCCATTTGGGAATCTTGTCGCAGTTAGCTGTGTGATATCATCTGTGCAGAGAGAGGAGAGGATCAGTCAGGTGTGGCTGTGGGAGGAAGCATCTCCATATGTCATAGAGATGGTTCTCATGCTGGAAAGCACATGCTGATAGTGATCACAGCCTGCAGACACATGAGTGTGATTTATTGTCAGCTGCAGTGGTGGAAAGTAACTAAGTACATTTACTCAGCTACTGTATTTAGGTGCAATTTTGAGGTACTTGTATATCATAACAATGTACTTTTTACATTTATTTCACCGCATTTATTTATCAGCTACTTGCAGATGTAGATTTTACACACAAAACATGTTTATATAATATGCTGCATTGTTTTAGATTAAACGATGCAACAGTGTGCAGTAAGCTTTGCTTCAGCCAATTACAACATAAAATGCTCCATCAATGTTAATGTATCAGTAATTATAATCCAATAATATAATAATCTGATGTAGTAATGTAACACTCCCCATGGGGCCATTCTCCATAATACGTAAGATACTTTTGCTTTTGATACTTTATGTACATACTTTTATTTAAGAAAATACTGGTGTAAACAGAAAGAATGAAAGATTAGGTTTTGCATAAACACAGTTTACATGTACAACAGTGATGTATACCATTATGATGTAAAATGACAGTGTAACATGGCTTTGACTATACAAAGCATTGGTGGAATGTAACTAAGTATATTTACTCAAGTACTGTGCATAAGTACATGCTAACTTCCACTACATTTTGAGAGGGATATATTGTACTTTTTAACACTGCATTTATTTGACAGCTCTAGTTACTTCACAGGTTAATAATCCACAAAATACATGAATGCATCAGAAATGATAACAATCCAATTGTATAATAAAGACTATGGTAATATAACATTCACAAGGGTCTTTTTCTGAATTATGAGTACTTTTTATACTTTAAGTGCATTTTGCTAATAACAAGTACATTTTTAAATGACATTGTCAATGCCTTTTTCTATATTGCAGTATTGCTTTTTATTTTTTAAACTAAAGTAAAGGACCTGAATACTGAAAACATCATTTAGTAACTGTTGAGGAGGAGCCTCCTGCTCTTTAGAAAAAAAGGGTAGGCGACTTGGTAAATCTCTAATTACAAAGCTCTACAGCAGCCAATAGGAAACGAGACATGCATTTTAACGCGTGATGTAAACACCTGGACACATTTCAACGCCTACTTTGCCTGTTTTCTAAATAAACACTAAGAATAATGATAAATGAATGAATAAATGAGCGGAATAGTCAGATTGTTAATCTTACCGTCTGTAATGGAGAGTCCGTCCCTATATGAACAATTACAAAGACGTATAGAGTCTGTTAGCTATTTGTGGACTCCGCACAGAACGAATAAATACCTGAGATGAAAGTTAGACAGAAGCTGGCTGATGTAATCAGTGCTGCCACATCGAGGGCTCTCCATCATCACAATCTGTGGATTGCAATAAAAGTTCCCAGAATTGCACTGAGCAACCCAATCTAAACCAATAGACAATCACAGCCTCTGATCTCAGTCCCAATTGAGACATATCCCAGCTGAATGTCTCAGAAATTAGACCTACTTGGTGTGTTCATGATCCCGAGATGGACAGATAAAGGCAGGTGATTTCCCTCGCGCTCTCTCTCTCTCTCTCTCTCTCCTGCATCAATCAATACGCTTCAAATGGTTTGTTATTTACAACACTTTATGCTGGGACAATTTTACACAGCTTTGCACGAGCCCGAAGGATCAAATTAAGTCGCTATTAAAGGGTGACAATTAATGGTCTGGTTATTTTGAAGTCACTAAAGCCGCGCGACAGAAACGGACGACCTCTGGCAGCGGGAAACAGCAGAGAGGAGGAAACCCTGCGTGTTCACCTGGGAGACTGATGCTGTCGGATACAGGGCGGCAAAGCATGCGTGTTACACAGGGTTTGTAAAAGTTCCGTTTCGACATCGTGAGAAATATAAATACATAAGTAAATAAATAAATACAAATATACCAGTTCATATATTGAGAGAAAGGACATTCCGTCGATTTATCGCAGTGGATGATGAACATAATTCAAATATGGTTTTTGTTTTTTTAACTACATAAAGGCAAAAATAAAGACATTTAGACACTTAGACACTTCCTCATTTAGTTCTTAGTAGTTACCTTAGTGGTTATAATCACAATCCGGAGGTGTCACAGTTTAGACGTGATCAGCTTGCGCACATGGCCACCACCTAAATCATTTGTCAAAATGTAACAGCTTCATGTAGCAAACCGTTTTTTTAAATGCATGTATTTATTCATTATTTTAATCACATTTAGAAGCCTGCAACCGGAATCTAACAGATCTTAGCCTGACACAACCAATTTATATTCTAAAATACTTTAATTTTACTATAGGCTACATATAATTCGATAATAATAATAATAATAATAATAATAATTATTATTATTATTATTATTATTATTATTTAAATTATATTATTTAGAATTATAAACACATTATTATTATTTGCTCCATTTTCAGTATTGCAGTGACATGAGCCAGTTTAATGTGTATCTGGGTGCAACAGCAGGGAGAGCTGAAATAATTCCCAGTGCACAGACAGTTCCTCAGAGCCAGATTCTGCCTGAAATGAGTCGTGAAACGCGGCGCACTTGGAAACAGAAAACAGCAGGTTTAATGTCCGCCCAGCACCTGCCATGTCTTGGATGTTGTTGACGAGCACGACGTCGAAGAAGAAGAAGAAGAAGACCACCTGAGCAATGAAAAAGAAGGCCAAGGATGTAAATACAGTGGGCGATAAATGTGTATGAATTTGACCTGTCATAGAAAGTTTAAATGTGCTGGGCAAAGACCACATGTGCCCGAGGTGACTAAGATGATAGAAATGAGCAGAGTGATAATTACAGTATAGTTTATGGCTGGCTGCCTTTGCCAAAAACAGTAATTGGAGCACGTCCCTTCTTTTAACCAGAGAAAGCATTCAGCTTGGAGGATGGAGGCAGTTGTGAAAGCAGTGATGGGTACTATTGTCCAAAATTTGACCCTCTATTAACATCTCTTGGCAGCATCTGGATGCTGTCACCATGGAAGAGGACAAAAGTCATTTTCTCAACATACAAAATCCCCTCTTTTTAAATGCCTCCCCCACCAAGAAATGGGTGGAGGCCAGCCCAGAAGGCCAATCTCTTCCTTTATCGCTCTCCACACTACCACCTCTCCATCCTCCCCTTTGTTTTGCAGGTGTCTCCAATTACCTGCTAATTTGCCTCTAATCTTGGCACACTTCTTGATAAACATGTTTATCCCCCCTAAAACCAAAGTCGCTGTAAATCTCATCGAGAGCGAGCACATAGCGGTGACATTCTCGTCCACTGTGCCATTCTCGTCCACTGTGCCATTAAACAATGCTGATTTATTAATTCCAGTGTAAAAGTATTGCAACCCATGTAGGAAGTGAGGAGTGACTCTCTGTGATAGATGCAGGTTGTTGGGCGGCATTTCATTATGAATTTTCTTGGTGAAAGATGAGTGCCAAGGACCAGTCAATTCAACACAGACACCAAGAGAGAAAGAGTGTTGCTAAGAGACACGGATGCTGCACAACTTCCACCAGGAGCTTGACTCTGACCTTATGCAAATAAGCTTTTGCCAAATCTTTTGTGTGAAAGCAACCGCAATGTCACTAATACCTGGCCTAAAAAGATGCTTTAATATCTAAATTCCTCTTAGAATGAAAAAATGCACTTTAGAAAGTGTAACAGTGCAATAAATCCAGACCCCAGCATACTTGTTACGGTTTTAATTGAAATAAAAGGAATGACTGAATGAAGTATACAAATGAAGACTGGGAGTTGCTGTTATAAACCTTTAATTAAATTTGTCTGTCTGCTATGAAAGTGTTTTTTTCCTAAAAAGAATGCTCTGAAAACTGTAATCTTATTTAGGAGTTGACGTGTGTGGCCATGTGTATGAAAATTCAACTACACCGACAGTACATTAAATTTATTCGGGAGAAATTGTAAACTGTCTTTTATAAACTGTCATTTGCCTCTATATTATGTTAAAATCTGCATGACATTTTGCAGGAGATGCATGGATTATTCACATGTGAGACATCAACTCGGTGCAGTTTTCTTGACCTGTATGTCATTTAACACAAGAATGATAATGATGGTTTGGGGTGGGGGGGTTAGATGGCTGGAGAGGCCAGAGAGGTTGCGACCTGTGAAAGGGGCTGTATCAGGTTGTGGCAGGTTATCTGAAGTGGATGCTGATAATGGCCTTTTAGGCATGCCAGGTTTGATCCTTTCACCACTGAGGAGGGAGAGTTAATCAATAGTCTGAGTAGATCAGTGATATGAGGTTACTGTATGAGCAACTAGTATACAGCCAAACAACAACATCGGCACACTGGTTAATTGGTTGGACATTTGTCAGGGTCAACGCAAGAAAGAGAAAAGATCCAGTTATCAATAGGAAAATGTTACGAGCATTATGTCGCAGAGCGTTAAAAATCCAATCAATTGTATATTGATTTTACATTATGTTATTGGCTCTTTATGCAAAGAAGCACCTGGACATTTTGAAATTATGATCACAGCATGCCCTTCACAGATTAACTTGTGGGTGCAAGAAACACAACTTCAAGGCATGGGCATAAAATAGCCATTTTAATTAAAGCTAAGTGAAATATAGATCCCTTTCCTCCCGGGGTTCTTCATATTATGCAGAGGAGAGAGAGAGAGAGAGAGAGAGAGAGAGAGAGAGAGAGAAATGCACTAGCGTGTTCAAAGCCAACCCTGTCAATAGTACTCACAGTGGGCTAGGGGAGTGTAATAGCACTTCCCTGATTCTACATTGATATCATATAATCCAGTGTGCCCTGTTTCAGTATCATATTTATCTAACCTGCTGGGGGACAGGGTAAGGGGGACAGTGTCCCTGCTGCTAGGAGCAGACACATTACACACTGCCTCGTGTATTCTTATTGATTACTCCCACCCCACAGCCCAGGGACCATAATTTAACTCAGCAGGCACTACAGTTAATACTGGAATTCAAACATTCCATCTACACTTCAAGAGACAAAAACAATTGACACTTTAAAAATGTGCAGGGCCTCTCTAAATGGGATCTGAAGGGAGTGGATCTCCATTTTCTGGTCTGTGCTTTTTTTCTTTCTTCCTACTTCATTCTCCTCCTGCCTGTGCAGTAATCGTATTATTTCAGAGTAGAGCTGTGGATAAAGTGCTTTAAAAGAATTACAATATGTTAAGAAATTTGTTCATTCTAAGGACATAGAGTTGTACAATTCGTTTAAAACTTTTCTTCTGTTAACTTCTCAAATATGGGGATATAATTACAAAAATGCCAGTTAAAAGCAAAGTTATTTTTTTACTTCAACTGCAATTTTTGGAACATCAATAATGAAGGCTTGCTCAGGAGTATAGGATAGCATAAAGACAACTTAATTGGAGCTGTGTGGGCATGAGTTGCCTTGCTCAAAAGCACTTTGGCAACAGTAGTGGCAGGAAAAGCAGATGTCTAGTAAGACAGAACTGAAATAATCACTAGATTGGAACTACTACTACTGTGAGATTATACAAAGTGAGAAATGAAATCAAGACAATTATATTGCTTTATTTTCACTTTTCTTTAAAAATTGTGATCAGAAATACCTCAAACATCCCAAAAGCTCATGTCTATGAAAAGTGTGGTGTAGCTGGTTTGTTCTGGGAACTTACTATAACACGTTGTCAGAGGGGCTTAGATCAACTCATTATTATAACTTCAACAACCCTGGTTAGCTGTCTGATCATGATGATTGGGTTGGTTAAAGTGGCATCCACTGACATTCATAAAGCTGTGTTAAGAGAGCTAACAGCGGGGCACATTCAAACAAGAAATGAAGCCGGTCAATATCAGTGGAAAAGTCGCTGGAGGGGTGTGATATGGACAAAATGAATATTAATATCACAGCATTATCTTGATATTGGTGTATTACATTTAACGTTATGCTTGTATTCTTCCCATTAAGGCAAATGTATTACATTCTATACTTTTGAAAATACATTGTATGTTCCCAATTAAATAAGATTGTAAATTTTATTTTAGACATGAGAACTGTAAGCCATAATATCTCTGAGAATTTTATTATCTATATGATTACACTGCATGACGATGAAGCTAATTATTGCCTGAAACCAACTAACATCAATAAATAAACCAAAAAAAATCTGGTCATCATGTGTACAGGTAATTCCCTTACATACAATTCAGATAATGGATCTAAAGATTATAACAAATGCTATCATGCTATTCTATTTGTTGATTCAGAGAGTGATCAAACCTGATATGTTTTGTTTTTAAATGGATGAATGTGAAGCTCACACTGCCATGCTTTTTTTAAAGCTAAAATGAGCATCAGCAGGGATTAATATGCATTAATTAAATTGACTCTGTTTCCTTTAATGAGAGGGAAAGGATTTGATGTTAATGCTGTTGATCTCACAGAGGCTTCAATCCACCTAATTAACCAGTATTTCTGCAACACACTAAAATAATCAATAACAAAAAGATATTTCATCACTGCTATAGATTGTACGCTCACATATTCAGATAATTAAAACACATCACATGCTAGCTCACCTTAGCAATGACAGAAACGGGGTTTTCAGTTTGGAAACAGGTTTCTTTTTTATTGGTGGAATAATTAAAACATGCCTGTTTTATCTCAGCTTTTAGTCATGGTGTGGCAGCACTCACTGTTGCATCTGTGAGTTGTGCAGAGATAGAGCGTCTGTGGAGGGCCAGGGAGCAGACTCCAGAGATCCATCCATCTCAATCTGAGGCTACAGCTGACACTTTACAAAGAGGTACAATTAATAAGGGCATTATCCAGCAGTAGGCAACAATAGAGTCCTAACGCAGAGACACCAACCTCGGGAGGCCCGGAGAGGAGAGAAAGGGAGCGTGTGTGTTTATGTGTGGGGGAAGGGCAAACCAACGCGCTTTAAAATGGGATGCATTACAACCAGTGTCTTCAGAACATGAATTACAATCTAATATAACTGGGCCTTATGATAGATGCTACCAGCTGATTGGTGTGTGCTAAATGGGTCATTTCCAGAAGTTCATCCTGTACTCTTTAGGCAATATTTCTTTTTTAAACTCTGCATCTAAAATCCTACATTTCCAAAGTAGGATGTCAGTTATTTAAAATATTCATATTTTTGCATTACATGAAGTGCCTTAAACTACCAAATGTAAGATTTGAAGAGCTGAAAAAAAGAAAGTTAAAACATAGCCCCTCATTGCTGTTTGTTTGATGACACTGCTGTTTACAGTTGATGACAATTTATAGAGGCATCATAAGGAGGAAATCTGAGATATCAAATACAGCATTACTGATAATGGAGCTCTCATGAAAGTGTCCTATTAGTGCAGGTTGAGTGCAGCCTTATGGTTCACAGGGGAGAGGGCGGAGACGCCGCTGCACTGACATTTACAGCAATCCAGGAGTTGTTTGTGGTCACTGGACTGGAGACAAACGCTGAACCCAAAGGTCAGAGGCCGGGGCTAAATTTCATCCACTGTGGAGGTCCCTCTGTTGGAAAAGACAAACAGAGAAAGCAGCTGAGGTGTGAAGTGTTCCTGCTGTCTGGGAAATCAATCAATCGTCATGTATAAACACAACAAAGAGCAAAGGAATACTGAGCAGAATAAATGTTCGTATAAAATTGTACAAAAATAAGAACAACAAACACATAGAGATCAATACAAAATGAACTGACATGTGAGACAACAGTCTGGGAACGTATTCTTAAATAATTAACTCTAATCACTTCTAAGTCTGTTACAGCTTTTAGATACACAGTCAAGAGTCCTCCACAGTGATCGTTTTAAATTTTCCTGCTCGTTCCGTGGGGAAAGGATGAGCTTGGTTATGGATTAACGCTGTGATCAATAACAAGATAGGAGTCCGGCTCTCTAAGCTGAGGAAAATTAATTCGAAATGCAGTCAAACTCTTATCGACCCAGAGCCAGGGTTGCTTTCATTGCAGGTAGTTGATAATCCACCAATATTGTGATGAGCAGCTAATCTCTCATTTTAAATATGACCTCAAGTGCTCATAATAAAAGTTAAGACTGGCCATCCATTTGTTGTCCATATAGCATAGGGTCTCTGCTAGTTCTTTGTCAGCAGTGAGATTTCTCTATGTGATCTATTCCTCTGCTTGGAGTGGTAATCTTCACTTCAGTTTGACTCAATTATTAACAACTTAGATATCGTGATCAGTGGTTCATTTGAACATTGTCAAACCCTCACTGAACTCTCAGCACTTAGTTAAGATTTTTTTTTCAAATATGTATTTGTTCTGTTTTACATTCTTTAACACATAAGGATCATCATCCATTATATGGTTTAAAATCATGTTTTAAATAAATAAAAACATGTCATAGACACAACAATGCAAAAGAAAATGTGATGGCGCTTTGCTGTTGCAAAAAGCAGTTCATGCAGCTTTTATAAGAACAATGCCAATAATTACATTAGACAAATTAAGTTTGCTAAACATTCAACTATCATAAATGTAAGATCATATTTGCATTCTTTGCCCACTCGACTCACAAAGGCGATGCAGTTCTTAAATTGTTATAACAATTTAATTTAGCTCAAACATCCTTTGCTTTTATTTTCACTTAATTGAAGTAGAGATGAGCAAAATTAACTGACTAGAACAGAAGGAAAAAAAACTTTACTTTCCCTCCTATTTACACATTTTGTACATAGTTTTTGAGAATAATAATATCCACATCAGATTGTGGTCTTGATGACGCAGCCCTAAGATGGCTTTAGACAAGTATTATTCTTTATGTACTAAGGCCAGTTAACTCCACAATCAATCATCCTTTCCAATCAACCAATCAAAGGTTGTTCCTCCATGGCACAAGGCAGCACCTAGGATGTGACTTGATAACCTCCAGCCAAACATTATGCACAAACCCTTAAAGTGGTGTTATGCAAGTTTAAAATCAGATGCAACACAAAGCAGGTTAATTGATGATCAACACAGCCTGACTTTAATGAGGCCCTGTTGCCCACGGCCAGGCCCAGTTCAGTACATACGGGACTTTCTCATGACAGCTCCGCTTTCTTTGATCTTATTTGCTTTTTCCACTGCTGGGACTGTCATTGTTGGTTTTAATTACTTCACCACTAAATGGTACAGATGAAAGATAGGTGTCTGTAATTAATAACATTTCCATAAATTTGAATCACTAACCAGTCTCATTAACTTGTGCCTTTTCTCTTGACTGAAGTTCCCATGTCATCTTTTTCCAACTCCTAACTATACAGAATACTATTACTTAGGGCAGGAAATCACTTGATATGCACCATATTTTCTGATAATCAAATTCCATTGTAGGTAATTAAATGCAGCACATACGGTAGTCCTACTCCTAAGATTGAGGTCAACCTGAAGAAAATGCCAATTGTTATATTAAACTATAACAAAACTTATAAGTCTATTCAATTAGTCATTTCAGAGGAACACAGGCATGTTGATTGTATTCAAGCTCAAATATGTAATCAAACTGTTGAAGAACCCAACTTTGATCATGTGTAATCAGTGTCAGGGCTGTGTGGTACATCTCTGGGCCACAAACTAAATGAGTTGCAATGCTGCTGGCACTTACTGGGTTGGATGGTAGTCAACTTGGCAGTAAGAGAGCTGTGGTGCATTCACATGACAAAAAAGGACAGTTACACAGAGGGGTATTTCAAGGAGAAAACACCTGTTGTTTTGATGACTTCAAATATGTTTGTATTGGAAAGTGTGGACTCTGACTTCATTTCTGATCAGAGATATGCTTTGAATATGATCCTAACTGTCAGAATAGGTTTTATTAATCATTGAGGCAAGTATAACAATCTCTCAGTAAAATGTTTCCAGTCAAAACTCTTGAAGGTAAAATTGTGAATACATACATATTTGTTTTGGCTCACAGAGCTATAAAGCCATTTTTTATTCAGTAATTCAATCATATTAATAATTCATCGCATTACAGCGCAAAAAAAACCCCTACTTTAAATATAATAAAGATATCCTTCCATCAACATCGTTTTTTTCTGTTTACATACACAGTAAAATTGAAGCTATTCTCAATTATAGCAGACCAGGTCAGACACAGGGAAGCAAGTCTTTGTTGCTTTGTGGAGCAGAGCTCTATAATCTTGTGGAGAACAGCCTATCATTACCAGGCTGTGTGGTAATAGACTGACATGGATGCTATGGGGAGCAATTGATTCCACACATCAATCAGTAGGGAAACTCTTCAATCTTAACGATTGCAGAGAAGTGGCTTGTTTGTCCTCAACATCACAATAAATGCTAACATGGAACAGAGCGCAATACCTGCAGCTGGATGAAGGGGTAGTTACCCATCTTAAGAAATTCATTACTCTACTCCTACTTTGTTTTTTTTTCTCCTGATATTTGCAAGCATTTTTAATACCTGCAAATGTATGCTGTGCAGAGTGAACTCTGTTTTCAATTCAGACCATTAGTCTTGACAGTATTCTTTTTTCAAACAACAGATATCCTTGTTAATGAATGATGTCAAAGAGAGCTTCATTAATGGGGACATTAAAGTATCAAAAAGAAGCATGCATTCTTTTTTTAAATGTATTTCTTGATATTACATTTCTAAATGTTCAATAATCCACAGTTTTCTTTATGGACTTCTGAGGATGTTCTTCAAAAAAAGCAACATCGCTTTCTTCCAATACAATTTCTCTGCTTCTTCATCCGTGGACATCTGTGCCAGTTAGTATAAAAGACGCAGCTGGATACTGAGAATATACTATCTTCCACTCTAAAAGGGAAGGGTCCCACCTGATTAAGAAGGGCAGGGGAAAGACTTTGGCAGGCCAATGGGAGAGGTCAAGGATAGACCAGCCAGTTTCACTCCCCCACCACATCATTTTTGTATGACAGCACCACCCTAAGGTTGAAGTTCACCGAGACTTTTCATGAACAGAGCGCTTAACGTCAAACACAAGATTAAAGCGGGGGTGTCGCATCTTGGCAGGACCAAATGAAAATATCAACTGCTAAGCCCCCCTCTGAAAAACCAGGGGACAGGTATCTAATATTAGAGAGTAAGCCTAGTTAGCAAAGGCGGCCTGCTGCTTTCCACGTTCTCAGTGGTGGTCAAAAGGCCAGGCTGGCTTTGGAATTGCTTTATTGGTGAAATATATTACAGTAGAGGCCTGCAGAACTAGCTTATTAAGAAGGCAGAGAAGAGATGCCCTCATGACATATAGAAGAGAACTGAGGACATTTCCATATTACTGAATAAAATACAATCTTAGATTCTATTTCTTTTTTGCTACACAAGTCAAGCCAATAAAATTGTAGCTTGAACAAACATTTACTCTGATGTTCATAATTTAGAAATAAGAAGAGAACGATTATTTTATAATTATAATAGCAGTTTAACTCTTGATTTGAAGTTTCAAAGTAAAAAGAAATACTGAATAAAAATCAAACCAACCACGCTGTGTGAGTTCATTTAGTATTATTGAATATTACTGTAACGTTTTTAAGTCATACAAACTGAAGTGAAAGAGAACCTAACTTTTTCAAAATACATTTCAATACAAACAAACTGTCAGAGCACTGTGAGCCACAGCTCACAGCATATTTAGAATTTGAGAGAGAAGCCATTTTGCAGTACACAAATTACTTGTTTTCTTCACTCGCAGTGTAGCAACAGAAGCTGGTGCTTCAGCTCTTTAAGTGGCTTGGAAGCATAAAAGAGGCTTATCTGCCCCCCTCATTTCTTTAGCCACATAATCAGATGATCTGAGGAGAGCTCAGTCCACACTTACACATCTATCTATCTATCAAAGTTTCTGTTGTTTCCATGGTAAACCTGGATAATTTCATCATTTCAGAGTTTAACTCTGAACTTGTATTAGACTTAGAAGAAACAGATTGTTGTAAAGAAATACTGGAGGAAACAGAATTCCCACCTCACATTTAAAATACAAAGAAGCAAAGTGCGTGGCCAGTGTTCAGCCAACTTGGAGTGCAGACATACATTAGAACACAGGAGTTTGACCACATAGGAACTATGTGAGTATAATAGCAGTAATATGAAACTTATTTCTGCTGGATTGTTTTTCATAGTTTCACGCTGCATTCATCCTGCATTTTTATTTTGGTGCTTTATAAATGTATTTAAATAAAGAAAAAGGACTAGAGTCATTTTGAAAATAAAGAGAACAAAATGTTTGTTTTTTAAAAGGAAATTTTTAAAAATGTCCCTCACACCACTCCTTTTTAGTTTGACATTGTAGGTAAATAAATGGCTCAACGATATTTTTTTACCATATGATCCTTGGCAATGCCTAGTTTTTCCTGTAACATAGCACTATTTATAATCAGAAACTCTAGTAAGACATGAAGCTGATCTTGAAGGCTTTTCTATAATCCATCCCCTGGAAGTGGTCTTTACTGGAAGGCTAGTTTGTGATGGGCTCACCCAGTAGCACAATGTTGCATTGGGATACAGCATTCAGCTTAAGCCAACTTATCAACTACATTCAAAGCACATCCATTGAGCTATGTGGGGAGACTTTTTGCAGATCTATTAAAAATACTCTTATCTGTATTTAGCATATGCTGTGTATGTCAGTGCTGGCAGCTTTAGACGGATTTACACTCAAAACACCTCAAGCTATTCTTGAGCTGAAACTACTGATAACATTCTGAAACTTCTGCAGACAAGCAGGTTTTACAAATAGATAAATTCATTCAACATACTGTTATATCATTTGCTTTACTTATTGTCATTTTGTGGTGCACAGTGACCATTTTTTTTGCCCTTTTTCTGCAGTGTTTCTTTCTTTTTGCTCTTTTAGAAATAATTTCCACCTGAGTATAAATACAAACTGATTTAAATATTTAGCAGAAGGAGTTTGTTATTGCTTGACAGTAGAGAATAAAAAGATTTGCCCCCATCACATACATATTAAATACCATCTCACAATGTTGCCACAACATTTTTGTAAGGCCACATTTTTACTGTTGAACAGGGGTAATTATTATTTATCAATCTTTTTTAATTTTTTATTCATTTCAAAAAAGGAGCTTGAAAGAAAACGCTTCCAGGCTATAAAACAAAAAAAGACAGTCAGTATAAAAGAATTGTTGTTGCTAGTTAACAAGAACTTTTGGAATCCAGCAGCAAATAATGTGGAAATAATCCACACGTGAGGCTTTCAGTGCATTTCAGTGGGAAGTCCTTCAGAGGAAACGCTGGGGCAGCAGAAAGCCTCAGAGTCTGGCTTTCTTTCAGTTTTCTTTCTTTGCAACAGACAAGCCCTATTTATACTGCAGAGTAATTACTATTAGACTGAGGCAAGCTCATATTTACTTTAACTAAAAAGTAATTAAAGCAAAATTAGTTAAAATTTCAAATGCACACATTGATTTTGGGGCTTTCTCATGTTGTACGAGGCATTTTAAAGACAATTTAATTTTTATCAAAAGATGTTTGGATAATTTATTTCTTCACAATATTAGCATGACTTACTGTTGTGCTACTTCTCCAGGATATTTGTTGTTCTGAAATATGTTATGCTTAAAATATTTATCCATCTATATATTTTTTCAAATTGCAAGCAAACCTTTATTTAACTCTGCTCCCTGGGCTGTAGAGGTTTGGCCTTTGAAGCGATTGAGAAAGAGCACCGTTATTGCTGCATTCAATGCTGAGAACTGAGACTCCAAAAACAGCAGTATCCTCTCATACCTGTTGAGAACACTTTCATCCTTAATGGGCTCATTAGCCACATTGTTAATTGAGTGCTATTCAGGCCGACATCAAAGCTAATAATAAATGTTTACTTACTTCGCCAAAATAGACCCAACTGTGGCACTCTTAGAAGGTATATGTTTATAAAGGGACCTAAGTTTCTGAATGGACTGAAATGCAAACCAAAAAACACACTCATTACTAAAAGTCTCACTTCACACTTCTGCTTCATTTAGGGACAGCACTGCTGCAATTTGGTTGAGAAAAAAAACAACTTTCCTCTCCCTAAATATTTTTTTTGAAATTACAGCATTTTGTTTAAAACCTGTAAAATAAATGCTCTCAAATTAAAATCAAAATTTTAGTTACTATTGATATAAAATATATCCAGAATGGATTACTTAATGTTCTTATTAAACGAAAAATACATGGTAAATATAACACATAATCATAATAATAACAATATAATAATGATATAAATAAACATCTAAAAATATTTATATTTATGTAAAGACATATATTTATTTATTTCATGTGCTGTAAGTTTCCTCCTCCCACACGCTGCTGCCACATTAGTGGATAATGGGATCCGAAAATGGAAGCTAACTCATTGGAATTAAATTTATCAGCATGTGCTCAGAGGTAATAAGCTGTCAGTTATAAAATGAAGATTTGTATTTAGATATATGATAGGAAGAAAAATGAATAGGCAAAATAAATGAAGCTGCTTTACAACTAAATTACTTATTTGGAGCCAACAGACCACGAAGAGAATCATGATGATGACAATGATTATTGCAGATAATATTTTCCCTATGGAGGTGAAGATAGCAAATATGAAATAATTATGTAACGCGGGCCCACAAAGAGTTAACAGACGGGAATATTTGCAGAAATGTTTTGATAGGCCTTGAGGCATTATCAAACATTATAATGTATGAAATCTAATTAGGATTGAGGGGAGGGGGAGGGGAGGGGGGGGTGTTACCCCAAGATGCACTGATCAAAACCAGACTAACTGTCACATGGAGCATTACTGTTTATATACAGACAAATTATAAACCACAAACACCTCCACTCTTTTTAACCAGCATGACAATGAAGTCCTCATAGTGCTAATCATGTAAATTGTGTAAATAAAAACTACCCATAAAAAGTTTTGTTTACAGCGCTCTCACTTTAAATACAGTTACAACACATGTGGTGGAGAAGCTGAAGATCAATTTCAAACTAACAATTTTTTCATAGCAGGATTTCTATTTTTAAAAAGGCTGAGCTGATGAAAGCTGGTCTAAGTTACACCCAAGCTTGGGGCTAAGGCAGCTGAATTTCAATTGATTAGGTACCCATGCATGATGAAAGTTTTTTAAAATGACACCATAGTCAAAACATTTCAAAGGAAACAATCCCTGCTGTATGCCAGGATACCGCAAATGTGCCAGAAACCACATGAGAGAATTAGATGAGAGGAAAGTGAACACAACTGGGTAAAACACAAGCAAATTCAAACACATGAAACTTAACAATATATGACAGCAACTGTCTTATTATTGCTTATTCCCTTCTGGTTCACCAATAACTAATTTGTAGTTTGTGTTATGTGTCATTTTGTTATTTACAAGTGACTTGACGGCTGTGAGTTATTATTACTAGTTACCTATTAATTTCTGCAGGAACAAATACTTTTTGGAGCACTCTGGATGTGATGTATATGTGTGTTGACAAAAAGAAACAGACATGATGGCCAAGATTTTAAAAATCTACAAAAAGTAAATGTACTTGAAGCTATAGAATGAAAGTGTTCACTATTTTGACAACTGCAAAACCTTTTTGTGTGCAGCAATGGTGCACAATTGATATAATTGGAAAGCTGCTGTAGGTTTTAATATATATATATCACTTATTGAGAGAGAAAGAGATGATAGATATGTTCTTTCATCTGAGGAGGTTGGTGTAAACAAGCAAAGAAAAGTGTATTAAAAAATGCTGCGTCTATAGGGCTCATGTCTGACGCCTGTCAAATCATTGAAAAAAGAAGAGGTACCGTTATCAAATGCTTGGGATCAGCAATAGTGGTGGCACATCGCTGAGATGAGGTATGTCTTCCATGGGGGCAACTTGAGGGCCTTTTGTGAATTTATAGAGTACGATAAAATCAGCTTCATATTTCTCCACGAAATCGGCTGATGAAAGCAGCCTCAGAGAGAATTACATGGCAAGAGTTTTGTCACCAGACCCATAGGCTTTATAGGCTGGGAATTGAAAAGGTAATGAGAAAAGCCATGCTGCCGGTTGGCTGTGTTTAATAAGTCATCATGCCTCTATCTATTGTTAGTCGCACAGACCTCACCAAGATTGTGTTTTCACCATACTTAATACTCTGCAGCCAGCAGGCATTTCAATGGATATAATATATCCAGCACAGTGGAGCAGGCTAGCAGCTTATAGCACAGACACCATTACACAGAGTCGTGTGATAACAGTGAACAAAGAACAAAGTCTAAAAATGAGACTGTTCTCCAGTTGCCTCTCTTCTTGAAGTATATGTGATTGCAATTAAGATAAATGGTGTTACCCAAAACAAAAGCCAATTCCGGGACATGGTAATTATGTGCAGAACTTACAAGTAAAATGTTCCCTCCCTGCACATTGCACACGGCAAGTAATGTCCGTGCATGCGTGCAAACACACAGCATTCAGGCAGCAGTCGACAGCAAGAGAAAGAGTGACGTAAACACTGCGGTCCTCGGGACACAGAGGATGATACTCGGCAGATGTATTTTTCTCCTTAAAAAAAACAAAAACAAATTGGTTCATCTCATAACTCATCAAACAAATTCCCGCCATTCTCTTTATTCTTCTCACAGATTTTCCATCTCTGAGTAAACTCAGCACATAGGCACACAAAAAAAACAGCCTGAAGGAAAATTTAAATGTGAGCTGATGATGAATGGTTGAACTGATTTTCTGGCAAGAATTATAGCTTTGTAACACCTGACATGCATTTGATGAAAGAGAGAAGAACTAAAAAAAAATATATATATATAAATGGAAAGGACTACTTTTTACAGTTAGTGTAATTACTGTATGACACATATAAAAGGCCATATTTTCCATTTTGACAGCACACTCCAGAGCTCTCTTTTGTCTTTATGTCATTGCCTCTGGCTATGCATGAAAACAACACTATTACTACACTCAAACCTGGCCAAGCTGTTTGTTGTACATTTGAACACTCCCATCTACTTACATGAGCAGACCAGTTTTAAAAGACAGGCTTGTCACATACTCTGATCAACAAGAGTCAGTCAGAGGGATTTCTGAACCGTGTGGAGTTTTTAACATGGAAATTGGCTTTGAACCCCATCTGCACAGGTCGGCACATCTTTGGGCAAAGCTCTGCTACTGCTGACAGGGAAAATGAACCATCAGCTCCTTATAATGTGGCCTGATTATTATCCCACTTACCCCCCACAGATTCAAACTTAGTCAATTTCTGCACCCTTTGAAACGAGGGAGGGCCTAATATCTTATTTTCAAATGGCAGTCAAATAGCCACCACTAACACAGCAATTCCAAAGTAAGAAAAACAAAATCAACAAACCACGTTTCAACACATCAAACAACGTCCAATATGTGAAGAACCATCATATCCATCTAATAATAATGGTCTGAATCTGAGATCAAATCTCATGTGACTAACAAATAACTTAAAAACAAAGATGACTTTGACACTAAGTTGGTTTTAAGGTTCCCTTATTATGACAATAATTATCTGAGTATCACTTTTAAGTTTAACATAGAATCCCAGCACCATGAAATGATTAAAAAAGATATCCTACCTGTGTAGAAATGTTGATTTCAGACCCCAAAACCAAAACAAAATCAAGCAAAAAAAGCAAAAACAAAATAAAGATTTATATATTAGACTCTTAACAAGTGAAATGGGACTCGGACTGTGACACAAGATACAAACCAGAGCAAAGTTTGAATGTGTGAAGTGTGTTCAGCAACTTCAGGAAGGGAGCTGTCAATGTCCAATCTGGGATGTCTTTATTTGACACGATTGGTTTTGTTAGGTTTCTTGAGTCAGTCCAGCCCGCTGGTGTCCCTTTCACCCCTAAAAGCAGCTGGGCCCTGACCCTTGCAGCACTGGCCCTCAAAGCTGAGCTCTTTTCAGCTCAGGCGTATAGGGAACCTCCCTGTTCCCTCCCACCAGCAACATCCCATTCAGCTGCAGAGATAACTTTATTCATCTTGTGCATCATTGTATCCAGTTGAATGCAGAAACTATGCAGACACTCGAGTGAATTGAGCTAGCGTGCGTGCATGTGTTAAGGACAGGAAAGAAGGGGAGGTGTTATGTCTTAATTTCTTCATTTTGACAGAAAATACATGTATGGCTTCACTTCAACCACCTTCAGCCTTTTTTATTTCAGTATGAGTACTTGCAGTTTATCTAAAGTATGGCATTTGAGAAAGATGATGTTATGATTACATACTGGGGCTTTAAATATTGTAATTAATCTGTGCCAGAGAAATTCAATTAATTTTGACAATTACACCAATGTCCGCAGATGATTTTGGCGCGTTTCTGGTGTAAATTTACATGAAAGTGCTTTTTTATTTTTTTTATTTGGTAAACTCTCTGTTCTCCAATTTCTGATTTAGCGATAGGCAGCTGGCGGGGACAGTTGAGCTTATTTTCACCTGCCTAATACCAAAACGGCACTAGGACCACCCTGCTCTTCTCTCATCATTCATATTCAAGCCAGGGCCTCTTGACAAGTCTGCTGATCTCACTCAATGTTTTGTGATTTGGACAATACGTTTTCACTGTGTGGGCAAAAATGCTGAGGCCATCACACTTCTTGAGGCCAGTCTTGTGAGACTCAACTGAGGCAGAAGCTCTGGATTTTTCCTCCTCTGTGAGAGTTATGCTTGTCAGTGGATCTGTCTGATCCCAGATAGATCTGCAGTCAAACAGTAATATGATCAAAACACTATTTTATGTAAAGCTCACACTAAACCAGGGATAGTAGTGTGGATGTACATGAACGTTTTTTTTTTTTTTGTCATACAACCTACACTTTAATTTATATATCATGTTGCACTGCTTTTTAATATTAAACAATCTCCTTCTAAAGCAGTTTATTTTTATGTTGTTTTGAATAGAAAGTCAGCAATAACATCAATAAAAATGTACATGATAGTGTAAATTATTTAGAATTTTGCTATGAAGTGTTGCATAACACAGGGCAGTAATGCTGGAAATTTGTAAGAAACTGCAATAAATTGGTATTGGACATCAGTCATATTTGGTTTAACATCAGGTCTAGTGGATACAAGACGTAGTACTTACTAACTATTTAATCACATACGTGATTTAGTTACATTTTAAGTCAACAAACAGTTATATCAAGCTTGTATCTCAACTTATATAAATGTTAAAAACTTCTGTCCCAAACTTTAAACTTATCCTCTCCACTTTTAAAATGCCATTTAGGTTTTCTGCTACACAAAGCGAAATTATTCTCAAAAATATGATTCTTCATAAAGAGCGCGAATATTTGTGATGTGGCCATTGGTAAAAAATCCTTTTGGGGATTTTGATATCTAAAAGAGAGAGGGTTTATACATTAGCGCTGTAGTTGCAAAACACTGTTGATATTCAAATGATTATTGTGCAAAATCTGGGATAAGCTTCTGTGTGAGAGCTCTTCTAAGTGCCTACAACTATTGCTAATTCCCCTCACCATTGTGGGCCGAACAAAGGCCTTAATCCCATTTCACTTTTGCAGAAGGCTGGGGCTATTTTCCCTCTCATAAACCAACAACACTCCCCCTAGCCAGAGCTGAGAGGTTCTGAGAAAGGGGCCAGTGTGTGTATACTTCAAGGCTTTTTTGTCCAACTTGGCTAGTGCTCTGCATAAACTTTTAAGTGGTCCCAGTAGGCCTCAAACACCTTTTGGCAGAAGAAATAAGCTACCACAAACTGTAAAAAGGAAACCAAACACTCTCTTAACCTGGACAATACAAAAGAAAATATATGAAGTCTTTTATAACTCAGATTGGGTCTGGACGGCAAAGAGTTAACATGTTTTCATGCACTAGTAAAGGAACTTTCATTCCTCTGAAAGCAGCTCTCTTTCTCTGCATTGTAAATCCTTTAATACATTATTTATAACATGGTGGTCCACTATCAAAGCAAGTGAAGTAGGACAGGATTCAGTTCTTGTACTTTGTAGTTTAGCTTTCGCAGTGAAAAATAAAACCACTTCTCTGACTTTGACATAATATTTTCCTTTGTTATTCAACCCACTTCATTTCTACCTTTCAAATTTATGATTTAATTAAAACAAGTAACAGTTTCAAGGATTTTGTCCATTCAATTATAGTTGCATCACAGAATCCTAGTGTGAATACTGTCAATGAATACAATTACTTGTACTTGTTTTAATGATACAAGTTAAAACAGGTATGTCGTTTAATTTTGATGCACCACATAAAGATAATTTAACAATGTTTCTCATTGGATTTCCTTTTAAATATAGGAATTATCTTAAAGACGAATATTAAGCATTCCATGCATGACCATTTTTTCTATTAAATATTGTAAATCACAGTATGCAGAATATTTTTAATATGAGTTCTTGAGTGTATAGGACTATACTGAAATGGTGAAGCTCCCTGGAACAGACAGCAATGCCACAAGCCCAGTTGTTCAGTGATGTAGTGATGGCTTTATTCAGCTGCTGTGTCATGTGGTGCATGTGAACCAGCATGCAGACCAGCATGTGGCCTGTGTTGGCTCATGTTAGGTGTGTAGTTAGAGGGTCTACTTGCACTTAAAAAAGGAGGGGCACAGCAAATACAAATCAGCCAGGAATTTCCTTCAACAGCCAGACAAACCGTCCTCCTTTAATCTTAATCAATTAGACACCCATGAAGTGCAAACAAATCACAAACCTGTCAGCGTACACAATACAGTGTAAAGAATCTGCAAATTACATGCAGTGCAGACAAGCTGCACCCCTTCCTACAAAGCTGCTGGGTTGAGTCCTCTGAAAAGCTTCACATCACCCAGATTATATTTGTTCCATTGACTTACAGTGAAATAAAGAGGTTTTCTTTGCTAAGATGCCCACTGGAATCCAGAACTGTTAGCTTAATATCCACTGGGATCCACTGAGGTGAGTGTAGCCCTTCACATACAATACCCAGTCCTGGAAAACTGATACATCTTTGCTTGATAATAATGGTTTGTAACATCCCAAGATAGCAAAATTTATCCCTGGCAAACCTGGCCTAATGATATTTCCTTTGCTCAAGTTGTCAGAGAGAAAAGCCATGGTTAAAGTATTATTTAATTTTCACATGCATACAGGGAGTCATATATCAAATTCTACCATCTCTTAGTGGACCACCTGAGGATTTTTAGGGGGACGGGGTTGGGTTGGGGATTTTTTTGCTGTACCTGCTTTCCAGTGACTGGCTTTAAAATAAGCATTAATGAAACAACAACGTTTTAAAATCTAAAACAATGGTGAAACTTAATAAAACACTGTCGCGCCCAAATTATAAATCAAAATATTTGTTTATAGTAACGATATAGTTTAAAAGGGGCTGTACTCAACATTCCAACATTTGTCGATTTCCAAAGGCTACCAAAATGACACATACTCTATACTGCCATATGGTGGCGGTTTAACCAGGTGACCGTAATCATATGACTGTTCTATTTAACATAACCGGAGCAGTTTCGAACATGTAGTAAACATGTCCTGTGTTTATTCAACTCATCCACCACTCCAACCTACCTCCTTATGCAGAATTTAGCACTCTTATACTTTGTCATCTCACTTCCTCGTTTGCTCTCGCCAGTGTTGGGAAGGATACTTTCAAAACATATTCCATTACAGAATACACGCCCAAAAATGTCATTTGTAACGTATTCCGTTACGTTACTCAATCTGAGTAACGTATTCTGAATATTTGGATTATTTCCACATTGAATTGCATTTTATAAGTGTAGGAATGTGGCCATCACATACAGCTCACTAAACAGGCCTATTCTGGTGTGTTCTTCTGTTCCAACTAGCTGAATGTGTACCTAAACAAGCAGATAGATTTTTGTATTTGTAGTCCCGAACTGCATACTACAAAAATCTAACCGCAGTCTAAGCTACCACAAGCTAATTTTAACTAACGTTAGCTAGCATGTCAAACGGGGCTAGTCAGTCTTTCAACGGCTCTGGGGATAGTAAATCAGCACGTAGGAGAATGTAAAGTCGCACGTCAACTATAAAATAGCAAGGTGACCAGTAAAACTACAGCAGACGACTACCCCTGGCTAATAAAAAAAAAAAAGTACTTTAAGATGCTTCTTCAGGTTGGAGGTGGAGTAATTTGGATGCTGAAAGGAGGTCGGTTGCTGGCAAGCAGAGGTTGCACTGCACAGTTATATTTCGTTCTTCCTTCTCTTTCTTTAATGTGAAATGATGTTTGAATTTCCAAGATAGAAACGAATTCCTGCCCTGGGTCTGTTGTGCCGGTTCCGGCTCCATCTCTACCTCTATCAGTTATCACGCAAATAGCTCATTTTTTTCATTTTCGAAATAGCGTCCTGAGCAGAGAAGGAAGTCACACTCTCTCTGTGTGTGTGTTCTGGTTCTGAGCTTCTCTGTTCTTTGCTGGTCCAGCCGCATGTGCATGTCAGTGCATGTAGCCGGAAAAGAATAAGGAATTTCACGTATTGGAGAACGGTCTGTGAGAGCTGTGTGGAAGAAATCCTAGCCTGCTGTTTCAGTATTTTGAATACAGCCCATTTCATGCTTATATGGCAAATTCTCCAACATTTCATTCATATACACTAGCAGTCTACAAGCAGCAGCTGATGGATTTATATCTATTTTCATGACCAATGATGCTTAAAACATAAAATCCAAAAATGAAGTATTTAAAGAAGGAGAGAACGGATGAATACTAGTAAAATTCAAATCTATATGTAGTTAGGCTGCGTCTCAATTCTCTATCTTACCCCTACCCCTTAGTTTTGCGCGCTCCCGTGAGAGTAAGTGCTATCCCAATACTCATTTTGGTTGAGGGGTACGGTTAAGGCGAAGGGCTATATACCCCTTAACGCCAAGTAAGAACGCAAGCTTACTTGAACAGCAAGGGGTATTCAGATTCATTGCGCAAAAAGGAACATGGCTGCCCGGACGACCAGAGAGATCCATAAATGTAAGTATTTTCGGCTTAAAGAATTGATTTCAAAATTACGACGGTCTTGTTTTGTGCTTTACACAGTCCTGTACATATATATTTGCAACCATATTTGTAATTGAAACGTTTTTAAAAATCGCTAGCTTGCTATGCTAACGCTAACGCTAAAGTTAACGAATTTCGTTTGATATCAGTGCATAACACTGCTTTGGAGACATCGATACGTGCTTTACATTTACCGTCCTGTATCACACAGGGACGCCGGAGGAAACCCAGAAGCTGATCCACTTTCTGGGCTGAAAACGAGCAGAAGTTTCTGCGTTCATGTTGTAGCCATCCATTATTTTATTGGTACTGTATTATTGTAAACATGTGTAATTCATTTCTGTTCATGCACCTGTACATTGTTGTTGGTTATGATACAGGACACAAATGAAAGAAATGGGGTATGGAGGGAAAGGTTACTGGCCAACAGGCATCAGACTGGGGTCTGGAATTTCAGAATAGCTGTAGTTTTTTGTTTGTTTGTGGTCTTGTGTGTCTTTTTTTTAGTTTTATACATTTGAGTGCCTTTTTTATATGTGTGTGACATGTAAGTTATGGTTCTAATAGTTGTAATATTTACTTTATTGGGCAATAAAGATATAACAAAGAAAGTGTTTCTGAACATCAATGACATTCAAAACAGTGATAACTGAAACAGATAAACACACCATGCAGTGTGTATACAAATATTTATTGCAAATAGACCTAAGTATGTATGATGATGTAACCAAGTGGCGTCTCATTTCATAGGGGTATGTTTTCACCCCTAAACCTTACCACTTGGTTTCGAGGGCCAAGGGCTAGGGGTAAACTAAGGGGTAGGGGTAAGGGGTAAGACAGAGAAATGGGATTCAGCCTTAATCTCAACTGCAACATAATCCTATTTGGTAGATATAGGAAACATGATGATACTGCATTCAAAACTCCATGGTCCAAATGTTGGATTATGAGAAATAAAGGGCCCTATTTTAACGATCAAATTTGATCAGATTTTTAGGAGAAGAAACTGATCTGCTCGTGCGTAAAGTGAAAGCGCTCAAGCAGATCATATCATAATTAGGGCTGTCAAAATAACGCGTTAATTTCGATTAATTAATATGAGAAAAAATAACGTGTTAAAAAAAATAACGCAGATTAATCCATTCCATATTGACCTTTGACCCGGAGTCGTTCTAGCCACCATTCGACTGTAAAATGAAGGAGGGAGACGAGAATGCGCTGCTTGGATCATTGATTGGAACATTTACAAAATCTTCTTCCTGAATAGGGTTGGGTACCAAAATCCGGTACTAATACGGCACAGGTGCCTTAACGATCTGTATCTACTGGACGAACAACCAACAAAAACATCGCTGCATGCGACGCTAGTTAACACTATACTCGACAGCAGCTAACATTAGCCTACCGCTAGCTAGTAGCTGGATTAAAAATGGTTAAATTGCTGACAGCTAACACTAAACAGTGTAAAGTTTGACTGTATTTCAATGTAGAGGATTCCAACACCGGGATGTAACAATATGCAGCTGCCGTTGTCGAAAAACACAGACGGTGCGTTCAATGAAACTGGTAACCTACAGCCTCGTGGTGCATTCAAAGTTATTGTTAAATGCCCTTTTCCCATCTGGTGGTTCTTTTTGTCGTTCAACAGCAATTTACTAGTGAAATAAGTAATTGTTATAGTTATTACATTATTATTAAATCATTTAATGATGACCACATGGCCTTAGCAATAAACAAGCTGTTCTTTAATGTCGCTGACGGTTGTTTAGTACCCTTTTTTTTATTACTTTATTAAAAAGTATTGGTTCAGGCATCGTTTAGGCACTGGCACCATTTTAAAAGTACCGCTTTAGCACCGGTATTGGAAAAAACCCAAACGATACCTGAAGCAATTTTGAATTTATTTCCTCAGCATATTAGGTCATATTGTTGATTGTTATGGTCATTATTTGAACAGTGAAAATAATAAAAAGTTTTTTTAACATTAATGTCACTAATGCTGATTATTCATTGATTCATTTGAATTGAAATATTTAAAATACTTTCACAGCAAAAATTATGTATGAGATTAATTTAGATTAATTAATCACAGTATGTAATTAATTAGATTCCTTTTTTTAATCGATTGACAGCCCTAATCATAATACAATTTCACATTGTAATATTTTTATTTTTAATCTTTTGCATGTTTGTGTGCTGCTGCGCGTCCCTGTGTGTGTAACAAGCATAGTGTCTGCACGCTGTGCACGAGCCTAGGCGCATTTTACTAATGCGCTGTTAAAATAACAATGAAATGCTGCGTTATTGACTTTAGACCTGGTTTTGTTGGTCAATGGCACGATCACTTTCTGCTGCCTCGAGATAGCAAAACGGCAAGAATTCACCTGAACACATCTCCCTGACCAGCACGCCCATGGGCGCACAGATGGGCACAGGTGCATTTGCTATTTAAATGACTTGGGCGCTGGACAGGAAGTTGACAACTGCGTCGGTCTTACACGCTGCGCCAGGTGCAAGAAAGGGCCAAAAGAGTTTAAATGACCATCACTGTGTTTTTGTTGCAGAACCTTAACCATAGAGTTTATTTGCCAAGACCACTGTCTTTCCATAACCTTAACCACGCTTTAGTTGCCTGAACCTAACCAAACCTTAACCATACTGTATTTGTCATGAGCAGATATTGAAGGAATAATCAAATGAAAATCTTTGGCGGAGAACAAATGTTGTCACGGAACGTAATCTGGGTTTTTGAGAAATCGTCCAATATCAGCGATCTGTCTGGTGAGTGGGTTGTGTAAAAATGATCTTTGCAAGCAACATGTTGTGAGTTTGCCCACAGAAAATTTGGTGGTAGAATCTGGCACTAGAATCATCTGCAGAGTGTGCTGATTCAGATTACCAATATCCTTCAGCTGAATATTGTCTGTTGTTGCAAAATCAAACCTAACTCTGCAACTCATTAATCTGGCTTTGAATGTAGCAATCACAGAACCCACTAAGATACTGAGAAACCCTTTGTAAGCTTTCGGTAAAATTGAAGGGAAACACTTGTTTTGGTGGTTTGTCTTCTGGAACAAACCAACAAAACAAGAACAATAGTTTTTCATCAAAAAGTGTGTCGAAGTGCATTTCCTGGCACTTGTCCTAACAGTTAAAAAATTGAAAATATAGTTATTGTCAGTTTCTCAGATACCCTTCATTTGTATTGCCTATCACAGTATAGTATGCAGTATATATAATACTTTTTTCGTTATATAAGGAATACATTTTTGTTTTTATTATATATATATATATATATATATATATATATATATATATATATATATATATATATATATATATATATATATATATAAGGGCTGCACTTTGCAGCAGTTCCAGTTGGGCTGCTTTCTCTGTCGTACAGGCTGTGTATGCGTGAAACTACTGTTCCCCTCAACAACTTTTTAAAAGTAAACTTTCCATTCAGAATCTTATTGGCATCCATTTCGGCGTCTTGCGCTGGCCATCCACTCAAAACATAACGTTAGCCTACTACTCTTTGGCCAGCTCGCAAGCCCAAACAAGTGTGTGCAGCGTGCCTGTTGTTTTGTTTCCAGTCTAGTTAGATCCGGTGTGGTGTTGTAGTTTTTCTAACGTTACTAGTGGTTGCAACAGCATGTGAAAAACACTACAAAGTTTGCTAGGCCAAAAATAACGTTAATCTCGCAATAAAAAATTGACGCCGTTAAAATGGGTTTGCGTTAACGCCGTTAATAACGCGTTTAGCACTAATATATATACATATATATATATATACATATATATATATATACATATATATATATATATATATATATATATATATATATTAGGGGTGGAACGGTACACAGAAGTCACGGTTCGGTTCATACCTCGGTTCAGACATCACGGTTCGGTACAATGGAGGGAAAAGCAAAACAAAAATGCAGAAAGCAATTTTTTTATTGTGCATGTCTCAGGCTGTCCACTGAGCTAGCTGTAACAGCTTGAAGTGTGTAAAGTAAAATGTAAACAGTAAACAATAAGTACCCTGCATCATCTGCAGACTCCATCTGTAACTTGTAAACAAAATAAGACAATCAGTTACTAGTGTCATATGGGAGACAAGCACTGCTCTCATATGTGAATGCACAGAGCAGGGATGTTAAAAGAGCAGCTTCGGTTACACAGAGCAGTTGACGAGTTTTGGTGTTAGCTTCACACGCTAACAGCGAAGCTAACAGCTAACGGCGGAACTAACAGCTAATAGCGGAGCTAACAGCTAACGGCGGTAGCTCCGCCGTTAGCAAACAGCAAAGCAAATGGGCCTGGAGGCCATTTGTGGTCGAGGCGAGAAGGGATACAGCTATGTCCGTGTTTGGTTGTATATGGAAAGGACTAGTTTGCTTCGTGTGGACTCACTGGACTGACTGACTCGACATGTAGGCGGAGCTCGGGAGCTTCAGAACTAAGGGCAGGGCTACAGATTAGGTGTCCCTAAAGAACCGCGTGTCTAACAGTAGTTCCGCATTACATTAATTAACTTGCACGCAAGTTTTATTTATTTTTATACCGTGTATTCTCCGTGTAAATTCATGAACCGAACCGAAATGCCCGTACCGTTTCGGTTCAATACGAATACAAGTACCGTTCCACCCCTAATATATATATATACAGTATATGTATTAGTTAAAGGTAGAAAGGTTTGCATTTTCATGAGGAAATACCACTTTGGACAGTCAAAAGATTAAACATTATTTTCCAATCTCACCACCCACTGTGAAGTCACCCTTACCAATAAGGTGAAGTTGCTAATGCAAAGACATGATCCCTCACCAGCCTCCCACCTGTAAACTTGGCCAAGTGTCTTGAAACTCACAGAACCAACAAGTACTGTAGTCAGGAACTTAACCTGGTTATCTGCTTGTATGCATTGTATATTTGAGGGTGTAAACATCATCTAATTAATTGTGTAACTGCACACTAAGGGCGCTTTTACACCTATAGTTTAGTAGATTCGGGTGAAGTTGCATTTTTCCATTTGGTTCGGTTAGCGTTCACCCTGCACTTTTTCAAGCACATCAAACATTACAAATCACATAAACAATTGTCACATGGTCGAAGCGGTCGCTAGTATATTTGACAGAATATCTGCCGACACTTCCAACACAGCAAAGTGTTGAGCATTTCATTCTTTCAATGAGATGAGAGATGGTTAGGAAGGAGAAGGTGGACCCCGATTGGAGAAATAGATTATGATGTGTTGTCATTGTTACACAGACGACGAGCGAGGAATGATCATAAGTTATGGATTTGAAAGTTATCATTCATTAAATCAAATATAGGTCATTCAATTGTGTGCAATGTTGAATTAACTTAAATTGTAAATAAAAAAAAAATTTAAAAAAAGTAAATCTGACCTTTTAGTTAGACATAATCAAACCATCTAACTTAAACTGGATAAACGTTCAGTAGATTGATCTCTCCAAAAGAAGAGATGATTTTACTTGGGTTGCCTAATTCTTTTTGTGTTGCACCGTGTGTCTGGTACATGGTTCTTAGCACTATCTAGATTATGAAGTGAGAAAACTTTAAAGGAATACAAAGTTAGCTTCAGTTATTCATTCTATTGTAGATTTATAATTTTAAAAAACAACAGTAAAAAGAATCAATGTTTAGCACTGTGTTGTGGAAAGTAAGAGGTAAGGAAAGTGTTTTAATACCCATAAGCCCAATTGTATATAATACTATTGCTAGATATTGTTTACTTGCATTAGCCAATATTATTTATATTAACATTGAATCGAATGACTACATATGATGTAGTGGCCGCGTCCAGAGACAACCACAGGGAGAATTATCATCCACAGTTCTATTAGCCAGGTTTGGTCAGGATTAACCTCTTTTAGTTCATCGTTCTGATTTTATAACATGCATTTGTTTCATAGTTGAGTTTCACATCTCTCATCAACTCCTTTGCAGCAGCAGGAGGTAGCCGTTTCCAAATAACAAGCTCTGATAAACCTATGTTTTTGCATGTGTACGCTATACACTATAATTATATCAAGCATGCTATGTGACTTATTTGAACAAAACACTAAAGTTTCTAAATTGTAGTATTTTATAGATTGGTATGGATGTGCGCGATCAGATGGCAAGTTGTGTGTTGACAGTTGAACTGAAAGCGCACTGCGGACGGGAGAGAAGAGACAAAAATAAATGCTGGGGGGACTTATTGTCGTTCTTTCGTTTGACAATGTGATCATAATAAATAACAACAAATACAGAGAATTTGTGATTTATTTACCCTTTTGTTTACTTTTAAAGATAAAAATTATGACATTTATTAAAATGTGATACGCTGTTTACAACTCAACCAGCATCCTAAAAATGGACTCGCTAATGGCCCATCAGCGCAAACAAAAGGATACAAACGCTCTTGAGCATGGGGTTTGGCGGTTATAGTACCCCTAAAGTGTCTGGCAATTCTACTGTTAAATGGCAAATCACTAGCTGGTCAGCAACACATGTGAGTCCTCCATGGTTCTGTTCAATCTTAATTAAATATCATATATAACTATTTAGGAACTTCTGACCAATAACATTTGTGCATGTCATTAAAATAAAAAATAAAAAACAGTTCAAAGAGGGCCAACACCTGGCAGAGACACACATTTTTAGTGGGCCATTGTCTGTGCTGTACATGTACCTGTTTGCAGTGTACTTTGCTTTGTGTACTTTTATTTTGCCAATAGAAATGCTGTTTGCCAGCTGTAATCAAAGTTACAGTCTTGAAGATCTCCGTTTTGATCTCTTTGGCAGCACCTATGGTGATAAGCCGTTGTGTTTTGGGATCTTACTTCTACTTGTGTTTGAAGTGTTATTGTCTGTAGTCATCGCTCTTTTCTTTGTTTGTTTGGCCCATTCACACACAAGGGAGTTGAAGAGCAAGTCTGTTGCGTTAGTTCCGCCCACACTCTGCTGGACCAACCACTGCTGGGTGATGGAAAACGGTCACTAACTGTGTGCTGCTTGTGATTTTTTCCCCCGGGAATGCCGCCACTGACACCCAGTTCATAACACTGCTAATGCAAGGGTTTTCATCAGTGGGCCATAGGCTCAATCACCATTGTGTTACCTTATTCGGCGATAGATAGTGACTTAACAGACATTTAAATGAAAATCTTCAAGATTATTTCTTAAACTTAATTTCTATTATCTTCAGGGTGCAAATACTGCACATCTAACAGATGTCATGCAAGCTAAAACAATCAATAGCTGCATCTGCAAAAATAAAACTGGACTACAAAATAAGAAATACAGTATGGGTATGACTAACTTAGGCTAAACTTACCCTCCTGAAATCAACATAGCTGGACTATTAATGCAAACACAAATAAATCCACAGATAGAAAAATATATGCAGAAATGATGTGCTGTCATGATATCTGAGAAATATTACAGAATAAAATGTGGAGTTTCTCTGGCAGGAATACTAATAATTTTTATTTTGTATAGGGATTAGAGCAGAAGTACAAAAAAAGAATAAATCTTTGCCTTTGTGGTATTGTATAAAAATACATATATCTAAGAAATTGTATACAAAGGAACCACTTAGCCCCAGGTGCTTTTTGGTCTTATTAAGGTCTTAACTAGTGTGATAAGCTGCAACATCCAGGTGGTCATTAAATAAAATCTCTTATCAGGTGTTCACTTGTGGAGGAATTAAGCAGTAGTTTGGTAAAGAACATTTTCACCTTAGAGTTTAATTAATATTAAAGGAGTGGCAAAACAATAGCCCCACTGCATTTGAAATCTTAACCCCCAGGTGCCCTCATTTGGAGTGGCTGGCATATCTCCATGCTGCACCAGTCTAATCTATGGCATGTCAGCGTGACCAGGTGAAAAGCGACGTTAATTCTATATTGGAGCCGGGCATGTGTTTAGAGCAGCAGAGACAGGTAGAGCATGCCATGGGAGTAAGCGTGTGACCTGACAGGGATTGGCAGGCTGGGTGTTAATTGGATAGGTGCGCCAGCCCATTTGTGTTGGCCATCCCAATGCAGAAGACATTGTACCTAGTTCTTGACTCCCAAGACAGGCTGCTGTGCTCTTCATAGACATACTCTGAATATAGCCAATGAAATTATTTGTTTCACAACAGCCACGTGACTTTCCCTAGACACAAAGACAGGGGGATGGGAAAGATAATGCATCACAAGGTAGTGCCTCTCTAGGCTAAAATGGAGGTTTTCTGGACTGGTAAGAATTTAATGTGTGAATGTGTAATTCTGTACTGTTCGCAAGGTACTAATGTGTGATTAGTTGGATCTAAAGTTAATCAGCCATGCAGTAATAGGAACAGATATTTTTATGACGTTATGCCCTTTAGTTGTCATGGTGGTGTTATTCACTTAAGTCCAAGGCAAATTTCGTTAATTTGCATTTGTTTGGTGTTTTAACTGAAATATTACAATGTTATCTTGTACTGTTAAGCTCATGTTGACATTGTGAAGTTTCTGAATATAACCTGCTGTTTCACATAAAAAAACTATTCATATTAGCATAAAATCAGAACATTTTCATTGATCTCTTCAGATTTGGCAGTGACACTTTGTGACAAAAAAACCCATTTTAGACACATTTAAGATAACATAGTTTTAGGTACAGCTTCAGTAACAGGTTCAAAAGATTTTCCGCCATGACTTTTGTATTTTAAAAAGTTTGCTATATTACAGTCTGTGTAGGTTTGCAACTGACATTTATGTAGCTATGGTGCTGCTGAATGGCAGAAGCGTCCAAAGGCTATGGTTGTAATAAAATTACCTTGTATCACTATTTTTTGTCAAATGTGTCATGTCATTTGTCAGTAAACTGGTTTAGGCCAATCAAGATACTTTCCCCTCTTATTTACTCTGCTGGGTCTTATTCAGTCGACAAATAAGAAGACTATTATCCTTTAGGACGTGAGGATCTTTGTTACCATTCATGGCATCATATAGCTGAACAGAGTAAGGAAGAAGCTACAAAAGTTGTGTCAATGCCACAAAATGATTTATGGTTACTAGTGATAGGCTGAAGTTGAATCGCTGGTTACCTAATTAACTAGCTCCCTAATCCTGTTATTTTGCATTGCACTGTAAAACTACAACAGGTGAACAGCTGTCAATAGTCCCAGATTGCATTTGTTAACCATGATTAATATTGACTGATATTTTCTACGTTACTATCAAAAAAGGTGTTGAACTGAACGAAATAAATGTTGATTAAATTTAATTCAAGGCCTGACATTTCTATATTTTAGCATTGTTTTGTAAAGCTAGCAAGTATACTGTACATATAATAAAGTAACAACTAACAAGTCTTATCCAAATGTTAAAGATATTCTTGGCCCTGTTCAGCAGAAATGTCATGAATTGATAAGTAGCAGTTCAAATAGTAGCCCTGTCTCCTAAAAATTACGTTCCAATACAACAAAACTCAATTACGTTTTGAGGGAAATGTATTTTGTCTCAGGTTACGTTTGTCTTTGACGTATCACAAATACATTTCTAATCAGAGTCCGCATAGGGAGGAGGTTGGGGCGGATGAATGGGTCAAACAAACGACTTCCTCTCAGGAGGCCGCTGTTCGTGTCCCGTGTTAAACCAAAAGTCAACGTAATTGTTAATGTAACTTACTTATCTACATCATGATCGTAACGTACTTGACTTAGCTTATGTATGTAACTTAAATGACCTAACAAACTTACTTATTTTAACCCAAACATCAACTTTTTCTAAACCTAACCATGTAGAAGTAGTTAACCACTTGTTAAAAAAGCGACCATTTCAGGCTCTTCAGTTGCTAGAAAATACGTTTCCCTCGAGAATGAAGTTTCGTTAATTTTTTAGGAGACAGGATTGCAAATAAAGATTCTGCTTTCTGATTTCCAACTTCCTCAACAATCAGGGAACACATCTCACATCAGGCTCTAATTCTACTGAATTCAAAATTATAAATACATTCCAGTTGCTAACATTAATGTAGCTGTGTGCTGTCGTGTGGTTATGTTCTCAGTCACATAGTGAGAAAATGAGTGAAGAATTAAGACAAACACAATATTTTCCGCAGTATAGTTTTTTGTATGTAAGTGAAGTACTAGATATTGAAGTAGTACGGCTTATAAAGTCATTAAGTAATTGGATAGGAGTAAATTATTGCTCACACAATTTTCAAGCAACTGCAAAATGAAAAACGGGTAAAGAGTGTTGTTCATTTTTTATATCAGAAAACTAACTGCATTGCAGTTTCGCTTTGTGCGTACAAATGCACAATTGCACATCGCTTTGCAATATGAACCAGGGTTTCCTGCTTTTATTTGAATATAAATGTTCTTCTAATACAGCAAAGGGTATACACAACCTTCAATTTAACCTTAGCCATTATGTTCGATGCGGACTAGCCTTTCTATTGTTAAAGATGCTGCATCTTATATTTTTTAATAAGCAAAAGGATTAAATTAAACCCCATGCAAT
Source organism: Sander vitreus (assembly GCF_031162955.1). Lineage (NCBI taxonomy): Eukaryota > Metazoa > Chordata > Actinopteri > Perciformes > Percidae > Sander > Sander vitreus. The sequence continues at coordinate 13,622,111 of NC_135862.1, read as the reverse complement.
CCAAATGAAATGGGGATTTTTGGATGCATTCATACCAAATGTGTCTGGGAAAGATAATTCCACTTAATGGAGGAATTTAAAGAAGTTGGCTGAGCAACTTGGATTATATCATGGGTTTTCTTTTTCTTTCTGCCGCCACAATCAATCTTAAAAAAAGAGGGAAAACTCAATATTAACATGAATGTTTACCACAGCTTCTACATGAATGACTTCATAATTTAGATAGTGAGGGTTTCTACATTCTGAGAGATATCTAATGAGGCATATTCACGAAAGATTATTGTTATTATTGTCAAAATCAGTTTTATAATATTGAATAATAATATTATATTCTTTGTCATTTAATCTTATTTTGCTCTCTTTCTGTTCCGTTTCCTGTCACTATATAGATTTTCCCTTAGCCGGAGTAAGGGACTGGTGTGAGCTGTCAGATTTGCGGGTGATATCTCAATTAAGCAAAATAGGAAAATCTATTGTTTATGGGGGTGTTAGAGGGTATTTCCAAGCCGCAGGCTTTAAAATGAGAACAAGAATGTGTTCGGTGAGCCTTAACAGCGCAGGAGGATTTTGGGCAGGACTCCTCCTTTGTGACACATGCAGCATAGACATAATGAATTATATTATAATTACAAAGCACAGTCTGTAGAAGTGGACAATATAGATATTTGGCCAGGGGGTGGAGTGTGCTGCTCCATAGAGACTGGGCCACTCCAGACTGCATTTCTATTCAGATCACTTTAACTTAGACACATCTCAATATGAATGAATGGGGCTATGTTCGGAAAATAAAAGCATTGGAACCAGGACACATCATCTTCTGATACGCTAAGGGCACATAAGCAATTTTACACGTCTGAAAAAGACATTGAGCTGTCAATGTTTCACTTTTTTGTCAAAGAGCACTCACTATGTATTTATAAATTATCCAAAATAGAAGACAAAAAAATACAAGCATGTACAATACACACTTACTTACTAAATGTTTGTAGGCAGGAATATGATACAGCAGAGAACAGTGGTTTGTCTGGAGGAGTGTATTGTGGATAAATTGGGCAAAGTAGAGCGAGCAGAGAAGCAGAGGGGAGGGAAGCTGGCAGTGACTGAGAAGATGAGGATTTGACGGCAAGGTGACAAAGAGTTCAAACAAAATGAGGCTTGTAGATTAGCAGCACTCCCCTCAGTGACAGGTGTCATCTCTTGGGGCAGTCTGTCACTCTGCCTGCTGCCACTCTTTATATAATATGAGGAGAGAGAGACGGAGAGAGGAGGAGAGGCAGCATACACTTGCACCTCATAAGGCATGGCCTAGCCTGCGCTACCTGCCAGTATCCAAGATTAAAGCCTAAGTGGCAGAGGGAGAGTGGGAGGAACAAAAGTCAAGCAAATGTTTATTTACCTTGCCTGGGATTTTGCTTTAACGATTTCATCATAACCAAAAACTTTGCAATCAAAGTCAATGTAAAATCACTTAGTCAGGCACATTACCTTATAATAGAGAAACACTAATGTCCATAATTACTCTCTGACATTGCAGTTTGAGTGTATGCTATTCAGGCAATTCAAATTGCTTTACATCTTTAATAGGTTTCATATTAATCAATCACTTTCATATGACTGGATGTATTAGGTCATTGTAGGGAATGTTGGAAATGAATAAGTAGGACTGTTGTGTGGCAGTATTAGATTTTTATATATTTTTTGCTTTCTGATGATGATGAAATGCCTTCATGGCAAGGTATTTAATTAGCCAAAAAAAACAGATAATCTGTGTATTTTATCCATAAACAGTTTTATATCAATACATAGATTTACATTTACAGTGATATAAGCATTTTATTGCCCACTCCAAAATTCGATACAGGTGTGTCTAAATAATACCACCCAAAGAGAAAAAATAAATAAAACATATATAGATCGATCTAAATAAAATGTTAAAGGCAATAATTACCAGTATCTACATTTACTGCCACCCAGGAAAGTCAACACAGGGAGAGAGAGCAAAACAGAGAGAGAGAGAGAGAGAGAGAGTGTGTGTGTATTGCTCTTTTGTAAAGAGTCGGTGAGTTTCGCCCAGACCCTTAACAAGTCTGTGATACAGGAAGGTATTAACTAAAGCTCGGAGGGAGCCAGCTCACATCATCCTGGTGACATGCAGGCTGAGACCTGCTGCTCTCGGCCCAGGACTCCAGCCATCTGCTCCACAGATTGCACTGAAACACACACAGCAAGCGCTGCTGCCACCCCTCTGGGTGAGAGAGTCACCAGAGGGTCAGCTACTTCTTCAGGACTTTCTCCCTTATATGTTTTGACTGCTCTTACTTGCTTATGCTGATTAGGGTCACCAAGCAACTCGACTAATAATCTCATCATCTGCACTGAGTGACAAACTGAGAACCTACAGTATGTCTAACAGGCAGCGAGAGCGACTGCACAAAGAGAGGGAACGGGAAAAGAAGAAAATAGCATGAGAAGTGTTCTGATGTTTGTTTTTGACAGATGAGGGATGCCCCCTATTGACTTTGTCAGGGAAGCTAGAAACAGGGGTAGAAAGAGTAAAACCAGAGAGAAGCGGTGATTGCAAATTGTTTAGAAAAAAACCCGAGTGACAGCATTCTCAGTTACAACCACAATCGTAGGAAAGGGTCCCTGAGATTATATGGACAAAGAAAAGACTCAGGCTAAAAATTCAGATGGCCAATGTACATTAAGGTTTTAAAATATTCATTGCACAGGTTGGAAGGGATAGAAGGTTATGTGAGTATTTGGCGCCCTCCCGAATGGAAAATTCTCTCTGAATAACAATCAGGTTGTACAGCATCAGACGTATAATGAAAATGAAGATGAGTGGTAGCTGGTTATAGCTACATAGGGCAATTGTCTGTAGCCTAGAAAAGTATGAAACTATATATTTATCAACCCAATAATTCTTATTTTAGTTAGTTAGTTAGAAACAAAATAAAGAATTAAAGAAATTGCTATCCCAATTATTTTTTTTCCTGGATCCTGAAATGTTTTTGCTTAAATGAATTTCTTGATAAAATGATTTCACACACTTGCAGCATGACGGCATCTGTGCCCTGCACATTGAAAAACAAGTCATATGCCTCACAATGCATCTCTGGTCTGTGAACCATTGTCCGTTGGGGAAATCGACCACCCTGGGCACAGTTGTGTTGGAGTGAGTAATGAGGCAGGCTTTCCATGATGGCTAATAGAGGCTCCCATTAACAGCCATGCTTCAGGGTATTCTCTGTCTCTGTGTTGTGGAATGGAAATGAGATCTGATATAACCATGTATAATTTGTTGTCATATCAAAGTGACACTTATTAGCTTTATTTCCTTATCATTGTTACATCTACAGTACCTCTGGGTAAATATTTCAGGAGATCAGACTGCTACTAGCTTTGTTATGTGCCTCTAAGTATAGCAGTAGTCAGAAGAAGTTTCATTGATTGTACTTCTGTAACAACTGGTTATAGAGGCGTGTGTGTTCTATTGACGTGCTTTCAAATTGGATACAATGAATGTACTTTACCCCACAAATAGATTTTCTACAAGCTTATATCCAATGTCTCTGTTGGCTTTAAAGGAACATTTTGGGCATTTTCTTCCTTCTGGGAGAGCAAACATTGCTGTCATTTTTCTTATTCCTCCGTGTGTCATTTTCTTTCATCGCCAAGGTTGATAATCTTATTAGTAATATCATCCTACAGTAAGTTTTGGGTTTTTTGATATATTTTATTCATCAGTCTGCATTCTCAGACACACACACACACACACACACACACACACATACACACGTTTGCCCGTGCACACAGACACACAAGCAAACACACACATTTTTCCATTAATCTCGCAGCTATCCTGAAGTGGATTATTTTGAATTTATCCAACAGCCCTCTTCATGTCTTTGTGATTTTGAATTGGGATATTGCAGGATGGACCGCTATCAGAGCCGAATTATTTTCCTCCAACAGAGGACTGAGCATTGAAGGGCTATATTTTACCATTGCATCTATAGATGTGCAGCATTATAACTCATGAGTGGCACCTCATTTCACACAGCCTAATGGCTTGACACTGAGAGCACACTGGGGATCCAGGCAGGGGAGCTTCCCTTCATTTTTTTTGGTCCAAGTTTTATGAGACAAGGATTAGGGTTGAAAGTCACAGTGAGCTGCTGCATAGCACTGCAGTATGTAGAAGGTTTTACACTTTTGTCATTGATGACTTAATTCTATTAATGATACAATGTTAAATAACTTTGATTTACGTTACAAATTCTGTAGGCTCAATTTGCTGTGCCGAATAAAAACCTGACAAGTTAAAGATAAGTTCAGATCTGGGTCTTTATACATCCCCAAAAGAATCAACCCAGACTGTAGCAGCTGTGTGATATTCAACTGATTTAGATAGAGAGAAGCAGACACTGAGGCACGGTCTACTCTTCTGTGAACTTATCTTCCCGCCTGGATGTGACAGACAGTGTGGCCCTCCAGCTTAGTTGTCATACAACGGCGACCAGTCAGAGCTCGTCAGGTTGCATGATTGTATAATTGTGTTGTGACACCTTGAACCCGCCGGTGGTATATAACCATGCTCATTTTCTGATAGCACACCGTGGGCCGCTAGAATCAGAGTTATGATGGGTGTAATTTGTGCCTCCAACACAGAGTGAAAGGAGCGGGTCATCAGCAGGATAAATACAAATTAAAATTGATGCAGGTCTCATTTCTGCTTGACCAGTTTGTGTTGGGAGGCTGCAGAGAGCTAGGAATGGTGCACTTGCCATTTGGTCTTCCATTTCAATTCAGGGCCTGAAGGCAAAAACTCTAAATAAAATGCACCTGGCCAAAGATGTGCTGCAGTATCACAAGCTTGATAATAAAGCTCGGAAGGCTGGAAATACGGCTGCTTTTATAGTTCAAAAACTCGAGTTATGCCTCTGTGAAGATGCTTCTCATATTTAGTTCGTAACCTCTAAGTTCATTCAGTCAAAGCAGTGCCCAAAAATAAATTAAATTGAGGAAAACAGAAAATAAAAGAACAGAAGCGCAGAGGTAGATTTATGATATTTTTCCAATATCAGCAGGAAGATTGGACATTGGACACTTTAAATGAAAAGCTAGTGATTTGTGAAACAATGTACAGTATGAGTGAAAGCTTCATTTTGATTTCTGTATTAGCTGTTTGTTGCTGTCTCTGGGTGCATGTGTGTGTGTGTGTGTGTGTGTGTGTGTGTGTGTGTGTGTGTTGCACGTCCAGCAGAGACAAAGAGGCATCCTCCTGAACTCCTGTCACAGCTTTTCTGACTGCGAGTTCAAGAGCTCTTCATTACAGCGTCTGTGCATCTGAGGGAAAGAGAAACAATGCTCAGAGCTCAATGCACATAACCTTTCCATTCAATCAGCAGTTCAAACTGTCTCCCACTGCTGCACATCATTATGTTTCTAGCTAGTCAAGTGCACCACTAAGTCAAAAAGCCTCCTTTCAAAAATGGATGAAAATATCTTTCAGTGTATTGACCGACAGACAGGGACCTAAAAGATAATATCTGGAATAAAACGGACACTTTTATGTGATCATAAAGTGACATTGAAACTGATTGAAAATGGTAATCATAACATTTTAACCAGCATGCCTATGCATTACCCATCAATCATTGTCTGGGAAATATGTATACTTATGAAAATAAGTGGTAAAACTAGCCCGATCGTACAATGCCGACGTCAAACAAAGGCTCGTCAGTAATGTTTTATACAAATCCACTGATATAATAATTATACTATCCCCAGTCTTTAGTGGAGGTTGATTGTTCTTGCTGTGAGCTAACACACTTAATTGTAGTATGCAAATGAGAGCAATTACAAAGCTTTTAGGTGAAGAGATGACAGCTGAGGTTGGTTTTATTGGAGGCCTCACCCAAACAGTTGTCATGGAAACCACATAGAATAACGCAACTGTCAAACAGATATAATCTCCTAATATGTCCAGAAATTGCCTCTGCTCTACTTTTTGTTCCATGAACTGATCCATATGAAAAAAGGAGATTCTTTGATTACTCAACAAATTGTCAATTTGTGTCGAGCAAAGGAAAAGAGGGTTCGTTTGAGAGAGGGAAATGTTGGAATGGATTCAAATTTCCAAAACAAAGTCTTCATAAGAATGCAAAATATGCTTGCATGCACAGCACAAAATGCTCTGAGTAGTGTCAACAAAAGTCACATGTATCAAAAAGGACAATTATTTGAAGGAAAATAGTTTTTATAGTACTCATTCAGCACATATATGTTTATAGTGTGAAGTCTAGGCTTAAACAAACTATATCCGATTTAATGATACAGTATATGATAGGCTATAGGGTATTGATATGTGACAATTTTAACACTGGTTAGGACTATCAACTGTGAATCAAAGAGACTTATACACTCAAACAGAACAGGATTTATTTAGGTGAGTGCTTATTGTCAGTGGAACTGCCCAGAGTCACCCTTTCAGACGACTCATCAAACAACAGTTCTAATAATGCCGTTGATTGTCATTGTCTACAACATGACACAGGAGGCTACCTTTCCAATTAAAATCATTAGTGCATTTTTTGCAAAGTATCATTTTGTTAAAAAAAAAAATCTACATCTTGCTGTTTGACAAAGTTGCACAATTGGTTTTGATTATATACACTTTTCAGTAAAACTTTTTTTTTATCAGTCCAAAATTAGACAGTCACTGTACTATCGCTGTTTATCCCAAATTACAGTCACATGCCGTTGGCGTACAAAACAAAAAGTTGCGTTCTAAATTTGTTTACATTTTCTACAACAATTTATATTACAATTACTCTCGTGCAGGCTTTCATGAATTAAATATGAGTTTTGTCTGAGAATGAGATGTTATAGAGGTAAATGACAAGAGGCAGCCTGTAATTGAGGTGGTGGCAACATGGGCCTACTGAACTAATCCCTGACTTGGTCATGTGACGGGTTGTTCACCAATGGCGGCAGTTCTTGTCACCACAAAGCCAGGGCAGCTGGGAAAATTGATTTCTCATCTGAGCTGTATTTGATAGCTTTTGAAATCAAAAATTGAAATTAACTAACCTACGCCCCATCATTACAAAAGAGCAAATTAAACCGTGCAGCAGCAGTTCCTCCGAGCTCTGGAAGCCTGTGAAGGAGACAATTTTGAAGATGCGAGCTCTCCTCGGCCCGTGACTCTTACTTTCTGCCCAGAATAATATCAAAAGCAATAAATAAAATGTGCCGTTGTCTTCAAATAATACGTAGCCTACTGGAAGCCACTGAACTACTGCTAATTTTTAAATATAATTTACAGCACGTTTTCTTGATGTGAGAAAGAAATGATACAATTTATTCAAATAACATTTTGTTGTTTTATTTGCTTTGTGCATGCTGTTTTTTATTTTCTACAAATATAACAATTTACAATTATTTAGATTTATAACACAAAAGAAGATTTAATCCATATGAATATAATATAAATAATAGATTGAATTAATGTTTTGAGTGCAATAAGATGCACAAGTTTATGGGTTCAGTAGATTAGGCAGCATCTCCAAATTTACAGAATCTTTGTAAATAAACTAATTTGTAATTAAATATAGATTAAAAAAATTTTTAAATTGCATTTAGATGTACTGGGAAATTAAAATTAATAAAATTAATCTTTACAGATTAATTTATCAGTACAAGTACTACACCCACTATTTGCCAAGATGCAATAACTATGAGTGACTAATTTACAATTCATTATTAGAACAATGCAAACACCAATTTAACAAGCATTTAGGAGTGAATTCTCTTTGTGAGAGTGAGTGAAAGTGGACAAGACGTGAAGCGAAACAAGGTAGCTGGTTGCGTTGACAAACGACATGCTGAAACAGATGTTCCTGCAGGTGGACATGAAGATCAATAGGCGGTGGAGAGCAGCTAGATAGTTACCTGAGCTGCTGGAACTTGTAGCAGATGTTAAACAGACTGATGCCCTGGAAGGCTGATCAATGGACATGAGGCAGATGGAGGAGAACATGGAGGAGTGCTGGGAGGCGCTGTCAGCAGAGAGAAACCTAAAATAATGGGACGCACATTTGATATGTAGATGGGCGCCTGTCCACAACGTTAACCCATCAACGCAAAAATAATAGGCTTCAACTTTGGGGATATTTCCAACTTCAGCCAAAACTCTGTTCCATTCACTGACTTCTGTGTCATGCTAATTACTGGTAAATTTACCTCGTCAAAGTCAGGATCCTGTAAAGCTGATTACTTGTCCCGTTTCATAATTCTAAACAGGCAGGTTTGGGCACCGCGATGACCATTATCAGGCACAAGAAACAAGAGATTCAGCAGTTTTTCTGTGCTAAAAACTTGCCTAATTAGCAGTGGTAAGAGGCAGTGTCAGGCTGTGATCTAACAGACTATCACCTTTACCTCCCATTAGTGAATTAAATACACACTGAAAATCCCAAAGCATCTCTTGCCCTTCAATATCGGGTATACCTACTGCATTATCAATCTTATTTTACGAGCACATATGACAAAAACAAATAAACAGAAAACCCTTATTTGAAATGTCATAGTGAAAAATATTTTTCAGGTAATTTACAAATGCAAAAACCAAGAAATATAATTCAAAATGTTAATTTTACAGCTTGAGCACACCACACATTAATTACATTTAGTGTATGAGGCAATGTTTATCATGCTGTGAATTTTTTCCTCTCTGAACATTAATCAGGCAAATTCAAACTAGGTTTGCAGTTAGTAGCAACGTCTCTCTTTCCCCCAAATACACCTGCATGAGCACATACACAGAGCACGCGCTTACTGTACACACACATAAGCTCGCACACACATGCACAGATCTTCTGACATCCAGCGTCCCAGTGGCATTGCTGTCCGAGAAGCAACTTGAACTAGGCGATAACCTGATAGACTTTATCTTGTCTTCCCTGGGTCTCAATGAAGCCTGAAGAAGACACTTCAACTGCACAGCATCCCCCCAGAGTCCTAACCTTCCCCACATCTCTCCTCGCCGCCATCGGTGCCTGAAAGCTGTCAGCGGCCTGTTGCTTATTGATGTTTCTGCATGTTTTATGTCTTTCTGAGATATGACGGCCCTGACACAGTGCTGATTTCAATCAGCTTGCCACATACTGCAGAGAATGACAGCTGGGGAAAGTAAGTGAGAAGGACAAAAAAAAAAGGGAAAGAATTGGTGGGGATGTCATTGGCTCAGATCAGCTCTGGCCTTGTCTCTGACCGGGGATTCTCCTCCCTTCTAATGAAAATGTTTCATTCACATCTCACATCTCATGCCTCCCTCGCTGATGAATTCAATAGAAGAAAAAAGAGAAACGAATAGTGAGGGAAAGAAATTCAGCTTTTGTCAGATTGGGGAGGCAAGAAGAGAGGATGACCCCTGAGCCAAAGGTTTTGACACTGCATCAATCCCTTTAGGGGTGAGGCCTGCTGGACCAGCTCTGCCTGAAGATTACTTCAGCACATCTGAGGGATGGCTGCTCTATCTATTTCACACATTCTATGCAGAGGAGAGCCTTGTATGCTTTGGATCCTGAGCTGCCCAGTAAATTAGGTCTGAGATCATTCCATGGAATGAGGGGAGCTATCCAGGGCAATTCAACTCCAAACCATTGACAGAGCTTACCGAATCCCTAAAAAAAAAAAGGGAGACACATCTAGTCTCTCTTTCTCTTTATGATACCAACTAGAATGTACCGTGGGTAATCCCAATAAGGCTCTTTACTTGCAAATTCAAGTATATGCACACATGTACCGATAAGACGCTCCCACGCAGCTTTCTCACATACGTGTTATTGACAAGCATATCACATCTATTCAGCTCTCTGAGCTTTTGTCCCAATCTGAAGTAATATGTTCGACTTATTAGGTGTTGCGATGCTAAATATGATGTGGTGATAATTGTAAATTCTCAATAACATTTCAGACAGCTGGGGGGAGGGTTTCGAAAAACCTCTCGGTCATAGAGATTGTACTGTTTTATATTGCTATGTTACTAAGAACAACAAATATATATTTAAAAAAAAAAAAAAAAGGACAATAAAATATGTTGTATTTTTTTCTTGATTCTTAAATTATGTTCACTATCAGCATTTCTTGGTATAAGTGTTTATTAAGGCTGTGTTTTTCTTGCCTCTGTTTTCTACAACGTTATCTCAGATTTCAACTTAATCTAAACTGGACTTTAAAGTAGGCAAAAAATCTCCAAGATCTCATAGTCTTTTCAAACTTGTGTTTGTCTGAATCTGATAAAGGGAAATGTATTCACTTCTGTTTTCATTGAGAGATATCAAATTAATAGCTCTAGTCGGGGTACTTTGAGCGCACAGTCATATTTCACTTTCAGTTTTTTTTAAGAACACAATTACTGCAGCCATAATGAGATTCAAAACAAAGACTAAATTAGCTGTCATTAAATTATTTCAATTTCCTTACCCTAATAGAAGATTGTGACAGGTGTCATAGTTGCCGTTGTGTTTGGCTTCGCAACATGTTATAATGGATAATTGATCCATCAAAAAACATCAAGCCGAGGCAATAACTGGCTCGAGACTAGAGTACTGAACATGCAGAAAATCGAATTTAACCCCATGTTGACTAAGACTCCCTTGCTCTGTCGATCAAGCATGTCTCTTCTTGACAGCTCTGTTCGCATGTTGTTAAATAATCTAAAGGGAAAAAAAGAAACATGAAAGAAAAATCAGTCTCAGAGGGACTGTCACAGAGAAAAGAGAATGCCATGGGGGGCGAGGAATGCCTTCAGTCGCACAGCTTTTCACATTTTAATTTCAGTCTGCGGGACTGACTCATGGTAGCGCCTGAGTGAGTGGGTCCTGGGAGTCAGGGCTCGCGCTGACCCCTGAGCATAGACAAGCCCAGAGAGATGTCAGCTGAGAGCTCCTGAGGATCACCAGGCTGCCAAGCGCTTTGAAAGCTGCTGCCAATTCAGCCTAAGTTTCAGCTGAATGGTCGCCGCAGAGATGGGGAGCAACAGCAATAAAAACAGGTTGCAAAAGGAAGAGAATTTGCTTTCAAAATGTATTTGGCCTTTGACCTTGCATCCAACCCTGTGGCCTCTGTCTTTGAAGCTGAGCATATTTTTTTGAGAGACACTGAAAGAGGGGAGGGTTTTAGGGGTGGACTTGGGGCCTGTCAGTATAAATATATTAATAATCTGACAGCTTCATCTGCTTTTGAGGGCTAGACTTGACAGCTTCACAATGGCCTGCGCTGTAGTCCTTCTCGTACATGTCTGCTTTCCTGTCTGAACAACACAGAGAGTTTATTAAGACATCACACTCCTGTGAAGTATTGATTTTACACCAGTCTCTGTCACTTACTGTATTAGCCCAAGCAGGAGCTCCAAAATAAACTATGACAGCTGCATGCAACCTGCTGACTATGTTTGAGAGAACTGCTCAGTTCAGGCAAGTGTGCTTTTTATTTTGTTGTACATCTTTAATCTAATATTGCCTGACCAAGGTCCGTGATCAAACAAATACACAACAACAAAATAGTTTGATATATTTTTTTTTCAAACAGAAAATTCTAATTTTTCGACAGTGACAAATAAAAAGAGAATTGCATTAGAGAGGAGATTGTTGCAATTAAGTTTCTGCAGCTCAGGAGAAGGAGCGAATGCTATCTTGAACAAAGGAGGGGGATGTGCATCTGCCTGTGGAAACGCGCCCCGCCTCTCAGACAGTGCGTCTGTCCGTGGAGAGACAGAGGGAGAGAGGGGTCAGAGGGAGCACAGGTAATTGAGGTGTCCCCTCCCCTCCTTTTTTCCAGGGCTTCTCACCCCATCCTTTCACCCCCCCCACCCTATCCACACAGCGGGCACAATTACGCTCCCCATCACCCCACCAGCTGGCCCCCGTGATCCCACACTTCTTACTAAACGCGACTCCATCGGCCCTTTCCCTCTTAACCTCTCAGCACCCGCTCTGGGGGAATGGTGAGGCTGCACACAAAACTGGGGGAAAAGAACTCAGACAGTTCTACTACTTAAAAAAAAGAAAAAAAATAGTTAAATGCAGGTTGTGCATTGCGAATTAAACTGGCTTTATGGCAGGTGTACTAAGGCATTTCTGAGTAGGAACCTACAGCAGCTGTGAAAAAGGATTCAACTGCATTAGTGACCATTGTATTTACATGCCAATAGGAGGCTGTGGATTAGCTAGAGTACAATATTGTCATACTAGGTAACAAGACACTGCTAATGTTGTGATAATTAATTGTATACTTTAAATTAGAAGAAATTTGACACATTTAGGTAGATTTGAAGATTTCAATAAGGAACAGTCCGTCCAACATCCAGTATGCTAATAATCTAAATCAAAATGTAATAGCTATCAACATGTATGTTAATTGAGTGGCTTGAAATAGATTTCAACACCCGAGTGTCAGTCTGATCACATTTCTCAAACACGCTCCGAGTGTCTCTTGATAGACAGTGTTTTCACTCCATCCTTTCACATTAATGAGTGGGAAGCCTCTCCTCTCCTCCGTTATTACCTGAAATAATACCATATGGTAAAATGTAAACAACATCTGCATATTCATGTCATAACTTCATCTGTTTAATTAGTTCCAGCAAAGCAGTTTACCCTCTGAGGCCCTCCCTGTCAGAGCAGTGATGGTAGAGCCGTGCCCTGCTGTCGGTCCTGACAGTCCTCCATTGTTCAGTTGACGCTCCTGCCCTGTCTGTTTAATGCCAGGTGCATCTTTACAGGCCACGGATCAGGTGAAGTGAGTTAGGGAGCTTCTTTCACACTGATGCCAAACCTGAGATATCCCTCTTTAGCAAGTTGACTTACCAATTATTTAAGGATATTCTATTATATGTAAACACAGCTTCGTTAAAAGCCAAACTTTCACCAAACGACACCATCTCTGACATGCGTCAGCCACCGGAAGCATCAATATGTGTGGTGAAATGCATCTTTTTTCACTCCAGACAACCACGTTATCAGAGAGAATGTGATACGCACAGTTCAGGTCAATCACGTGTGTAAAATAATAGCCAGATAGTCTTTAATCTTTCTATTTAAATGCTGGCCAAGATTAGACCAACTCAAAAGACTGTGGTTATGAAATATAAATCATACAAACATACGCTTCATGAATAAGTGCTATTTGATACAGTATGTAACAATTTAGCTTCACAATATGTGTATGCATGTTTCATTTGGCAACCACTATTTCTGTATATTGTGAAAACAATGCCAACAGTGCAGGAAAATTCCCAATGTTTTTTAAATGCTGTTTTTTTTTCTTCTGTTTTTTAGACACTTTTTCTACAAACAAAACAGGGCAGTGTGGTATGAGAAGCTTGAGTGGGCATTCTCTAATTAAATTCTCCTTCATCAGACGCTCGTTTGTGCACAAGCATTAATACTTTTGACCCCATGTAGCCCGAACACTAACATGCCTGAGGAAGGAAAAAAGAGGAGGGAAATGAAAGAGAAAAACATGAAGGAATATCTTATTAGGGGAGTCAGGCATGTTTTGGCCCTCGTTTCTTGATGGCTGCTCTTGGTGTCGCGACCTACTGGCGTCTAGCTAATACGACAGTGTACGCCATGGCATTGTTCTCAATCAATAACTAATTATCAAAGTACTGGCTCCGACTGGTATTGTCCTCTTTGCTTGGAGTCCCTTGTTGTGGACTAAAAGACAGAAAGGGGGAAGAAAGGGGAAAAGAGGGTGGCTTTTGGCCGTCAGTTTGAATTACCATCCCCTACTAATTGATATGAATTAGAACAGAAGAATTATTGTTGCTGCTGAATGTCATAACGATATCCTCAAAGTAATCATGGGAGACAAAAAGAGAACAGCACAAAACACACAAGCAGACCAAATAAGAAAAGACAAATTAAGCCGACTCCTGCTAGGGACTTTGCAAACGAGGCTTTAGACAATGGGGAAAGAAAATTAGACTGCTACCAATCTGTATGTTTCATTATTTCAATCTTGTTTGAACCACGACTAAACTAAACAGAAAAGATTCATTTTCCATAAAAACAGCATAAAGTTGGGTTTTATTTGTGTAGCCATATCTAAACCATCAACAGGTTCAACCGCAGAACTCTAATCACTGATACAATGTCCTTTTATCACCTTGTCATTGTTTGTTGGTTTTTACAAATGAGCTGACTGAAATAGAAGAACCCAGTAATTTCTAGCTGGCAACACAGGGCGGATTGTGTGCTGGTGCCTGTCTGTCTCTGTGCTTCCTAATGGAGTGGCGAGTCCTGTCATCCCACGTGGCCGCACAGTTCACTTCTCCGCAGTCCTGTTGGTGCCACTGGCAGCAAGACTGGGGGCCAAAGCCCCCAGGAGCCCAGGGGGTGGCTGGTGCCCCAGTGGCAGGCAGGGGTCAGCCTAGTAAAAGTGCAGCCCTCAGGACAGTGAGTCTAATCCCACAGCAAGAGCATGGCAGCTGGAGCGGCCCATCCGATCAGGCTGTGTAATGATATCACTTGCACTGGATCTGATGTCTGACCTCATTACCAGAGTTTAATTGCGTTGCTAACAGACTTTCAGTTCTTCTTTTCTCTGGCTTCTTTCTGTTTTTGACAGCTCTCCAAAAGAATGTCTCTGTTGCTCACAAAACAAAAAATAATTTCCTATACATTTTGTCCTGTTTACCCTGCGGTCATTACAATTTAAATGAGAAAGATTGAATCTTGGCTAATGTCAAATCAGCTAAATACTGTAAAATTAAATCTAAGAAAATTTATTTATACATTTTGTGAAAGCTCCATATCAGTTGGAAAAGTTCAAAACTGTAATGCACACTTGACATACTTTATATATTTCCAAAAAAACTAAACTTTTCAATGAACAATCTTTCAGTTACACAGCTCCTACTATAAAGCGGAAACTACAAAAACAGGTGGTTATTGATAGGGGAATAATTTGAAATAGAAAAGAGTTTTAAACCAGCAGTTCATTAACACCTTTCAAATATACCTGGACCGTATCACATTGTGTTTATTACAGATGAGTGTGAAAAAGCTTCACTACATACTGTATGTAAATGGCAATGGTGCTGGTCACACTTTTAATTAGGTAATTTTTTATTTTTTTTTAACTTCATTGCCCAGTTATAAGCAAGAATTTATAAGTGACAATTTTACCTTCCGATTTTTATACTAAGGTTTTCACTCATCAGATTTATGTAAAGCTACATGATCTGAATAACTACATAGGATTGGGCATTATATCGCAAGGGAAATATTTCTTTTCTATTTGTGCAGGCTGTTTTGATGCTTCGAATCCAGAAAAGCCGCCCCGCGCCCCAAGTTGCAGTGAGCGGTGCGACCTGAGAGCCAGCTGTAACCTGCCCTCCACCATGAAGGAAATAACTCTTTCATGCCATTATACCACATGAAATATGAATAATAAAAACAGACCGAGTTGTGGTATAAATAGTAAGCATGACTGGGGCTTGGTGCTGCAGATAGTGGCTCTGTTGCCTCGCTATCACCAGCTTTCTCCCTCCCACACAGCTCAAGAAGTAGTGTCATCTTAGTTTCCTACTCAGCGCCCAAGCTAAGGCCCTCCATAACCCGCACACCCTTAGGAAGCTACCACTGGGTCATGGAAAACGGGCCACCACTGTTAATGGGGGTGCTTTTTGAAAACATCACAACACAAGTAAACACTCCATTGTGTATTAAGTGCAGTGAAACTTTGAGTAAAAGTATTATGGTGGATAAAGGTTACAGGCAGAAGGTATCGGGGAGAGAGAGAGTGCTTTGTGTGTGTGTACAGGTGCTGGGAAAAGATGCTGTGCTGTATAAAGTATGCCTCATTACCACCCTTCCCGTCTTCTTGGGCTCATATAGTGTAGCAATGTGCCCTTGAAAACAGACCCCAATTAATTCTTTGCATTGTGCATGTGGATAGATTTTCTAATATTCTCATCATGAAAGAGCAATTATAATTCCATGATTCATATGCACACTCCATTTGAAGCAGCTATCCTCGCCCATTGTCAGTTGTCAGAGTAGAGGATAAACCATGAAAAGGCCTAATCCTGCTATGGGCAGCGGGCTTTAATGAGCAGCCTGTCTCAGGCAGAGCCATGTGATACCCTGGCTGGGGCCAGACCAGTGCAACGTGGAGGTCAGCTCCTAATGGAGGGCTTCATGGCATCCACCCTGGAGAAGGGCGGAGCCCACTTACGTTGACCTGTTAAGTCAAGTTGCTCTCCTCTGACCCTCCAAAAGATGCCTGGATGTGGGAGACTGTCAGGAAAGCGACTGCACAAGCAGCCGTGCTGCCTGCAGGCAATGAAGTTTGCTAGAAATAAGAGGGAAAAAAAAGAAAACGCCAGCTAAGAACAAGAGACTGGAGCCTGTGAAAGATGTAAATTCAAAGCAAAAGCAGCAGAACTTTAACCTATGGGCTATTATGCAGCAAGTGAAACAGAGCTGCCGCTTGGAATTAGGGGACAATAGGGAGTTCGGGCCAGGGGCATTTAACCAATGGACATCTAGTGTATCAGATCCCAATCTAAATGACATCAGTGACCGAAGCTTTGCTGAAACTCTGATCTCTGGTGGCATAAGGAAAGGGTTGTAGCCAGAGGGGATTAGTAAAATATGTAAAAAAAGAAAAAAGAAAAGAAAAATATGAAAAAAAGAAAGGGTAATGAAAAGAGGTTATGAGAAACCAGGGGGATATTATTGCTGGACTTCACCAAGATGCAGAGAGGAGGAAAAAGCTGTGCAAATAGTCATGGGATTGCAAAGTCAATAATACGTGCAATCTTCACAGACACAAAGCTATAATCAACAAAAATCCATATTGAGGGTGAATGCCAGAGTTTTTCAAAATGTCAGTGGAGTGTGTTTGCAGAAGGGCAGGAATGACAGATGAAGAGCAGGGAGGTGAGTGGCAGGGACATGAGGACAGGCGGACTCTGTACTGATGAGGTCCTGGACACAGAAACCAGGCAAAGAGCAGTGCCGGGCCAGGAGAGCACTCTGCCTCAGCCTGCTCCCTACAGAAAAGCCAAGAGGAGTCAGCAGTTCTACTGCTATCTAATGCGAACTGTCCACTCAAAATTCATAGGTTAACAAGACAGTAGGCAGCCTGGATTGCAAAACGGTAGCAAGAGTGATTTTTGAAGACACTTTAAAATAAATCGACACTTTAAAGATAATTCCTTCCTGGTACAGTCCTATTAAATACAATACTTCGTACTGCTGGGCAAAACAGAGCAACTGACAACTGGGTGATTGTGAAGGAAGTGCAGTTTTTGTGAATATAAGCACTTAAGTTGAGTCATTTTAGGGACATAGATATTTTCCATTTTCAACTCTTACAAAAATGCAGTGAAATGGAGGGGGCACTTTTTTTCTTTCCGATTTCTGTCTGGTAAATCCTTTTCAAATGCAATTCCTATTCTTCTTTTGAGGTCTTTTAAGTCATTATAAATGTTTTCTCTCTCTCTGTCTGTCGCGCTCTCTCTCCCCTCCCTAGCTTTAGTCTTCTTGAATAAAATAAGTACAGATTTGCTGGAAATCAGTGGCTTTTGTGTGTGGCTGCAGGAGCATGGTGAAATGTTTGGACACTAATACCCATTCATTTCGGTAGCGCCATAAATAAAAGCTGCCAGCTATGCGGCTGCCGTGAAGTGGTATTCTTTGGTGCCCAGCAGGATGTCCTGTTCACATTAGCGCAGCAGGGAAAACTGGCCGGAACAGCCAGACAACTAAATCAAGACATTGTCAACTTCTGACAAAATTGCTATTGGGATGAGAACCAGTTTTAAGAGGGGTAGTGTCTGTCTGTCTCTGTCTGTCTGTCTGTAAGACACAGAGAGAAACAGAGAGGGAGAGCAAGAGAGGCAAGGGGGAGATATATCTTTTCAAAATGCAGTATATTCTGAAAAATAATTCCTAACAGAGTAACACCATGGGGCTGACGTGAATGAGAAAGTTTTGATAGAATGGGGACAGCCGTGCTTAGATCAAGAAATAAAACCTGAGCCTTTATGAACACTCATCTCCTGTCGTGTTTTTTTTTTCCTTCAATCCACGCCGAAATGCTTCTAAGGATACATTTTCAAATATGTACCAATGTTGTGCAAGCTTTATCATTGCGATACAATAGAGAACAACAGAAATATAATGCACCTGCAATGTGTTCTGATTTTTGTCACTGAGCTGGAATCCAGACACTGGATTTTGACTTGTTCTTGGATGACAGGGCTCTGGCCTGTAGTCATTTTTGGCCACCTAATTAACAACTGAACATAAGTCTCCTGTCTGTATATATAAACTTTACTAATCCCCCACAACCGAAAAAAAGAAAGAAAAAAAGATCACACCAGATCAGGGCAAGCAGCACACGTTACAGGATGTCATAAAGCACACTCCTTTAAACACAGTCCCAGCCCTGGGCTAGATTTGCAGGTGGTCGATTGCCTGGTCTTCACAGAGGTTAGCTCTTAGGGAGTGCTAAAAGCTGAAGGTCTGAAAGGGAGTCCTATCATCAGAGGAGGCCTTAGTGCCAACAAGACCCAGATAATGACAACTCTGACCTCAGTTAAGTACATAACACAGCAAGAGCTCTTGGATGTGCTGCCCAGAACAATGTATGAGGAGAAGGGAAATGCTGTGCCAGGGCCACAGCTGGGACATACCATGCCAGTGGGCTTGCCATTTTGATTAGGGGTAAGTAAGCCTTTTAACTTAGTTAGATTGAAAAGAAAAAAGACAGTGTGGAGTTTCTATTCATATCTTTTTGCATTATAAAGCCTATTTGACAACACAGTGGTTCAACACTTCCCTACAATGGGGAAATGAACCATTACGGTGCATGTCAGAGGCCTAATGTGTACTGCTGATTATACGTAAAAGATTGAAATGAGGTTTGGCAGTGCCACCATGAGGTTGCGGCTGGATTTCGTGTATCTCAAGGCATCCTGAAGCCCGTCCAGACGGCCCCTCTTTCTGAGTTCTGTGAACTGGAGATGAGGAGTGCTCCATCTTTCTGCAGGCTCTAAGTTGGAGTCTTTGCTGTAGGGTTCAGTGGACCTTGAGAAAACACCAGTGAATCCGTCACCATCATCCCTCCTGGGACAAAGCTGGCTGGCCACTTCTGAAGCTCCAGTGACCCAAGGCTTGAACCCTGCTGCTCTCCATTCCATGCCCTATGCAGCCACTGGGAATCTATGACCTCAAGTTCATCAGGAATCACACACTTGCATGGCAGCTACAAAAGCAATGACTGGCTCTGTCATGTTTTAAACTGTGTTGTGCCCTCCACTGGCTCCAAACAAAACAAAATATTGATAAGCACACTATATTTGCTTAAGGATCATTTATTTTCAAGGAAGCAAAGACATATGGAAACAAACTGTATTTTTAAACATTTGAGTTTCCCCATCAAAAACATCATGACAATATGAAAACAATTATGATTTTGTAATAGCTTTCTTACTGCATCTGAGCCCAGATGGCTCTTAATTCTGTGAAAGGCTGGCTGCGTGATGTGGAGATGGAACAGTGTAAGAACAGGTCACACAATGGAGCCACCAGCCTTGAACGCGGGGGGATGTTGGGGGTGTGTGGTGTGTGTCTGTTGGGGGGAAAGACAGCTTGAGACGGAAAAGTGGAGACATTTAACGGAGGGTGAATATACGGAAAATCTACTGAGAGTGAGAAAGTCATTAAGACTTTTTTATCCAGTGACAATTTTCTTATTCAGTATAATGCTGCTCATGCACTGTATTCATCACACTTCATCTAAGAAAAGGGTGCATGAACTACTGTAACCCACACTTTCTTATAAATGAAATTCACTTGAACCAACACCCTGTGCTGGGGAACAACACTAATATATATTAACAATAATACTATGGTAGTTTTCTGCTACCTCTAAAAAAATAAATCTAATTACTACTTATGTGCATCAATGTCCAAACCATTTCCCCCCCAATTCCACTATTACCATGTCCTACCAATTATTTATATTATTGCCTGCAAATAAATACATAAAACGTTCCAGAACAAATTATTACTATTAAGAGTGTAATGTACACTTATTCAGCACAAACCCTTTAGTATAGGAATCTCTTTAGTAAACAACTTTTTTCAACCGAATAATTACAGCACTATTAGTGTAAAATAGCCTAATTAGAGTCTACATCTTGGAACATGCAGAATATCATTACAGAAAGGTTCAACCCAGATTACAGTATTAGCTTAAATGATAAACTAGTTAGCATCATATGGTAAATGCAAGTGAGAAGCCAGAGCTTGAAAAGTCTCCCATATTGTTAGAATACACTGTTTAAGAGCATTTTGAATTACCAGTAAATTCTAACAATACTGGACAAGAAGTGTACACAATGAATAATTTTGCTAACTGCTATATTTACATTTACTTGTGTTACTGTAACAATTTTACTTTGACTATCTTTTATTTGTACTACTGACAAAAGTCACATGAAAGACAAGATAAACCATGTGAGAAAGTAACAAAAAAGTTTCAGCAGCTGCTGCGGAGAAGAAGCTGCTGGCGTATCTGCAGCCGCAGGAGGACAGAGCTACATGTCCAGAGACGTGACACTTCTGGAAAAGATAAATGTTGAGTGTGTATGTTCAGTGACAAAATGCCATGGGTGCGTTTTGGCCATGCCTACCAGTTGTGTTTGTGAACAGTACAAAAAAATGCACCAACAAAGCAATATAATTAAGGACATTATAGGTTATGGTTAGCATTATTTTATCTTGGCATAGGTAAAAAAAAAAAAAGAAAAAGAAAAAAAAGGTTAAATAATTGATCGCTGATTCAATGCACCACCCAGCGAGCATGTTAAGTGATCGAAATCGAACAGCCTCACAACGTTACGCAACTAACAGGTGGATTCTCGGTCTGGCTAAATGCTAAAATGCTCACGGTGAATCCTCCAGCAATGACTTCACTTGTGAACTTTCACCGTCAAAAACATGTGCACAACCTTTCAAGTACATTTTTACAAAAGTAACAGTACTTAGTACTGATAGTAAATATTATAGTATTCTTTCCATCCCTGTGTATTCCATATAGTAAACTTCAACTTATGTCAACACACTGCTGCCCAAACCTGCATTGTTACACTTGTGGGTAAAATACATTTAACAAAGCCTAGTCTTTGCTTAATAAAACACTGCAGGTCTTCAGGCTCTGAGAGGGGAGATATAACCAGAAAAGATGAAGACCTAACACTTGTGCAACACCATCTAACAGCATATCATTATGAGCAAGGGGCAAAATTAAGCTGTGTAAAAATGGCAGGCCATGGGAGAGGTTGCAGTAGACATACCACAGAAGTCCAATACAGGATCCTATTATCAATGACCCTATATGGGTGCACCGGGCCAAAAGTCCCCTGCACTACAGAACTTAAGGTGTTGCTTGATTCATTAGTGCCTGTGTCTGAGCCGAGGTGATGGCTCCCTCATTGTCCTGAGAGGGGTGAAAACTGGAATGTCTTTTCCTCCTGTCAACACTATGTCACTTTAATTTCTTTTTCTGACGCCCAGTCTTGACACCTGGAAAGGATTGACCGAGCATGGTAGTAAGGGATCATAGGAGAGTCCTATTTAAAGGAGTGGTTGACACTGTTGACATTTCATTCTCCTTCTTCCTTGCAGCCTCACCTTTTCTTGTAAGAATAGAAAAATGCATCGCATTAAAAGGCAGATAAGTTGTTCATTGTTTGAAAGACCAGATAATGATCAGTCATAACTCAGATCTTCTCTAAAAAAAAATTTGGCCAGACACTGACACTATCATCTGCACGTTTGAAAGTGATCACAGATGGCTAGGGGAGGGATTCTAGATATTAAAATATCTTGCAGTAATTTAAATTAAAGATGCAATCTCACTCAGTATTATTAACGTGACTCAGAAGCAGACTTATTCGGGCAATTTAATGGATTAAAATATACTGAACTCACAGCTAAACAAAAATGTTAAAAGAATGACTGTAACGCACATTATTGTCTAGTATCTGTGTTGAAGTATTTACAGTATGAAGTCACCCATAATACACTGTTAGAATATAATAGCTGTCAATGGATGCACAGTGCTAATAATGTAATGTGCCCCTCCCTAAGGGAGATGATCTCCTCATCTGGGTCATGGTGAGTATTAAAAGGGTTAAGGGTGCACAGCAAATTTATTGTGGGTCTTCCAGCACCAATGGGCCAGAGCACTAATGGATGACCTTGGGGTTTGGCTGTTCCAGACTTGGGGAGATCATGTCTCACCACCTCCCTACCACCAGGATGACCCCAGCCCTCTCTGCCCCTGGCCTCAACCTTTAACTCACTGATCTTTGACCAAATTATTAAGCAGACACCTGCTTTCCGGTGTATGGTCAGAATGGGGGGAGGACTCACTCTGGGTACTCTAATTTGATGTGGATGTGTGGTGTGACAGTATCCATCTCACTAAGGATAAACCCATCTGTTAGACTTCCCAGCAGTGTGACTTTCACCAACGCCTGCACACACTGTTATCATTTTACTGTTTGCGCTGGTGTAATATAACTTTATAATTTAATTAGCCTGGATAATCTATTTTAAATCTAACATTATTTGAAGTCATACAAACACCGTTGATTTAGGGCCACATTACCCCACACAATTATGCATATACTTTAGAGGGGCAGGTCCCTGAGTGAGGTTACAAGTATTTGTAGAAGATAAACTTGGGCAGTTTGAGCTGCCCTACGGCAGTTGGCTCTAGTGAAATAATGTCTTGTTTCATGTGACATTTGTACAAAGTCCCATAACTTTCAGGTACAGTTCTCCAGGGCAGTAACCTACAGCAATTACCAGTTTTTGATAACAAATGTGCATCTCAATTCAACTTATTTTTAATTGTATTTCACCTTCAAAGTTCATTAATATCAAGGTGAGACAGCCTCTTTGATATATATCATGTGTACATTTGTGAAAGAAAAATACATTTAAATGATTACTGTTTTACCATTTTATAATGCTATTTTTCCTCTATGGCCAACACATTCACATATTCATACCACACAATGGCACACACTAACCCTGAAATTGGAAGTGGGACAGAGAATGTTGCCATTATATAAACTGTAAAATATAGTCCTCTTCAAGGGCACTAAGGTACAGGGACCAGCCCTAAAGACTGCTACATGGACCTCGGGGACTAGTATGTGTCAAACTTGAGGAAAGAAAAAGAGAAAAAAAATTGCTGCCATTAAGGTATAGCTTGGAAATGACACTGACCTAGGTCTGCCATCTTGCATTGTCCCACCATCTGCACAAATGTGAACTTTGCCTTTAAAACGTGGCTTCTCAATTAACATGTCCAGCTGGGTGGAGAATTTCCACCAGCTCCCTAATATCATTACTGCCACACCAGACTGTGATATAAATATTAAAAAAGTGCCCACAGCTCTTTGCTGGCTATGTGAGAGCTTCTGCTCCTTGGGTTATAATGAAGTTCACCCACATAGCAAGGTAACGGTAGGAAGCGTGTTCTTATTAGGGCTCCTGCAAACTGTAAGACAGAGGATAAATGTCTTGGGCCATTTTTCTTTGTGAGTTCTTATTCTCTTCTACTAATGGGGGATCTTAGACACAAGGAAGCACCTACATGGCAAAACAACACATCCTCCAATGCTCTACGACAGCAGAGGCTCAAGCCTTTTTGAGATATTCTAGTGGCCTCAGACAAAGGGTTTAGAAAGCATCAAGTCTTCTTCCAAAATGCAAGCTGTGTGGTCTTTGTGATAGCCCCTTTACAGCATGAAGGACTCTTACTTTAGGCTGTGTCTGTGTGTGTCTGTCTGTATTTGCTTGTATGGATAACTGTACTTTCCAGGAAAAGAGATCTTAAGAGCAAGTCTTTGAATGTAGGACATTGGCGCTGTAGCGGTTAATCTCCCCCCACGGCTTTACAGACGGCTGTGGATTTAGGAGTTGGCATCATAACTGACCAGTGCTGTTTGATTAGATAACAGGGGATCTACTGCAGGCATCAATGGTCCACCATGCTGAAATGAAACAGTTTGCTCTCCGCCCATTCTGCTTAGAACACGATGGGGGTGATTCTTCAACAGTCTGATGCCACAAGCTGCCAAGCAGCGTCCACCACAGCGATACCACGATCATGGCGATACTACGGACAGCACCAGCTTGTACCAGATGTTGGGAATTAGCTGTCCCTCTGGCTGTCATGGGTTGTGCCCTGCAGCTCTCCTTGAGACTCACTGTGCAGGATTGCAGGTGTTGATGAGTTGCCAAAACACTGCATTCTGCAATGGCCATGTTTTTGGCTTTTAAGGCAGCCACAGTGTAGCCAAAGTTTGTAGCAGACTGGTTCATTATGCTTGGTCAACACGCTGACCAGAAGAATACCCTTTTGTCTAGTCTAGCTACACATGGACAAGGACAATGAGGGGACAGTCTGAGGATCAGGAGGCTTCACAATTGCTGCAAACCCAGCGATCTAGTAGAGTATAAACTCTGCAACAAATGGGACCCGTTATTTCCAACTTTCGTTTCTATCGCACAGCAATTTTGCAAATAAACCCAAGACTTAACATTTATGTTATATACTAGAGATGCACAGATTACAATTTTTAGGCCGATTCCGATTTTTCATTGAGTTTGACCAGCCGATACCGATTTTAGCCGATTCCGATTTCATATTTTCTAACCACTTTACAGCTCACACAAATATTTACTTTCTATCTTTTCTTTAATAGAAAAGTTAATATTTTGCATAGAACATTTCCTTCTTTTTTCACATCCAATATCCAACAAACAAACAAATGTGATATATTTAGCAAACTAAACTTCTATGTATGAAAACAGGTAATGGCAATAAAATAATATATAAATAACAAATAAAAATAAAATAAATATAGCCTTGCAGTATAAAGATATTTCTCAAAACACACACACAGGTCTGTTTGAACGTCAACAGTAACGTTATCTGGAAACAGTGTGTAGTTCCTTTTTTAGCAAGTTTGCTTTATGTGTCATTGTGCATAAATATGAACACTGCCGTTGCTGTCAACGGGCTTATCTGCTAATGTTAGCTACCAGCGTTTACCTCGGAACAATCCAGCAAATAGACGGTACCCTAGAGTGCAGTTACCTGAAACGGATGATTTAACGTCACCTCTCATTTTACAGTTTAACAACAAAACTAAACACCGAGGGAAGATTACTACGTTTTTAATGTTTGTTTTGAGTGGTATGCATCCCCACTAACCTGGAAAGCGTTTTAAACGTTAATACAGCGTGTCGGAGGAATAGGCTACAGCGACTCTTTTTTGTCTCCAACAGCGGCCAGTGGGGCGTCAGAGGCAGAGGGACCGTAGCGTTCGCCAACGTAAGCTTCTTGTCTCATCTGGGGTCTGATAAACAGTAAATTCATCAAAGTCAGTGTGCCCAACGCTATTTTTCGATAAACTGTAGCTGTCATATTTCACGAGACCCGCGTGAATGCGGTTTTAATGTTCCAGTTGTTCAGCCTCAGAGAGGAGAAAGAGCAGCTGACCATTCGCCTGAGATCAGTAGAGCAGATGGCCCTGCAGAGCCGTGTATAATTACGACTTTATGACATTTCATAAACAGCTGATTGAGCGGCAGTGCGCTGCTGCTACATGCATATAGCGGAAACCCTGCATGTGCACGTGTGGTGCTGATGTTGCGCGATGTAAGTCACGCGGCGCCCGAGTGAATTTGACCGGCATAAAATCGGCATATGTCAGACTGACCGGCAGGTCGCCGGTCACGGCCGATGACGTGAAAATCGGCCAATTCCGGTCACCAGCCGGTCAATCGGTGCATCTCTATTATATACTATATGTTCATTGGTCTACCCTGATTGCTATTGTGGATGAATTTGTTGTTGTAGATTACAGTTACAAAGCCTATTTCTTTTGCACAGGTTTTATCTTCAATTTCAGTTGCGGCAAAAAATTGCATCCTTTTATGGCTTGGACTATTTCATTTAAAAGTTGAAATTTCTTCCCCGAGAACATTGGTCAGTTGGCTTTTATTTTATTTTATTTAGAGACAAGATCTATTTTATGCATTATATTATATAGTATATTCATTCTTATTATAGTAATTGCATTAAATATAAACATTGTTGTCTTTACATACTGCAAAGAAATCATACTAAATGTTTTAACCAATATTTATTACAAGTTCTTTGAGGGTTGGCAGCAGAAGGACTGCCTGGTTAAGCTTGGCCATCACTGTACTGTGGTGGTGGGCCTTTGTCCCCTAAAACGTAATATACCCTGAGTGCATGGGGGTGGATGTCACTTCAGATACTGATGCATTTTGGGTCTGCATGGGGGGAAATAATGTGCAACAATGATATCTTTGATCATTGCTAGAACTACCCAACACAGGAACTGTGTCGAGTGTGGTTATCATCAACCCATTTCTATTCCCCCAGCACAAATCATTTCATGGCTCCTTCATCCCATGTGCCAGGACTGGGTTTCAAAAGCAATTTCAGCTGAAAAATAAGGTGCTTTTCTTCAATTTTCAAGCCATTTGTATCAGGGTTAGTGTTGTTTACCTAGCTAGTACACTGGTATTTACATACCTCTTTAAAGGAAAAAATGGCCTGGTATGATTTATGGACTGCAGCAAGAGCACAATTTTCTATGTCGTACACCTAATCTGAGAGGGTATGGAGAAAGGTCACATTGACCATACAAATACCATGGCCCTTCCCCAGAGAGTGGGTGGATATTCATTCTCTTTAAAAAAATGTCAGTTAGGTCTGATTTATGATATGCAGAGCACACCGGGCTCAACAACACCTTTGGTTTCAGAATTATGTCTGGGCCTATGTAATAGAAAGAATACGATAAGAGAATAATTTGTCCTAAACTACTGTCTTTGATAACACCATGGATATACAATACATCTAGGTAACAATCATGTTATTGTGTCTTGGTTTGTTCTATATAACAATGAAAACAAGAGTAACAAAAGCAGCATATGATGGGTCTTATAATTACAGAGACCAAAAAGAGACGAGAGAGAGAGAGAGAGAGAGAGAGAGAGAGAGAGAGAGATGCTGTCAGGTGTTAGGATCAATGCCACGTTTCAGAGTTGTAACCTTTAGCCTCCCCCTTGACTCCAGTGTGATATGATACCATGAGACTGATAGAGAAGGAAAATACATTTTCATGTACTTAGCAAACACAATACTGCTATGTGGCCTTCTTTCTTCCCCTAATTTCTCAAACGCATCTTTCCTTTACGGTGTGTGGCATGAATTTGATCTGCACGACAGGAAAGAATGAACCATTTTCAATCCCTCTTATGATTTATTAAAATATCATTGCTTACAAAGATGGCATCCTGCCTTGGGTGATGTTTATTGCCCACACAAAGTTAATTATCGATGAGACTCCTTTAATTTATTATCCATTAAAACCTGACATTGTCAGAGCATGTTCATTAATATTAATACCAACTCTTGTCTTCCATGGTATAGCAGCGTGGCAAGGACGCTGGTTTCTGCAGGAGAGAATAAAGGTAAGACTCATAAAAAGGTCAGCCAATTCACAGAACTGCTGAAACACTAAGCAAAATAATAAAGGGCATCACAATCAAGATATCACCCAGGGACAAACCAATGAGTTGAAATGACAGCACCCAAAACAATAGTGAGGCTGTCACAATGTGTGCTTTATATCAGGTGAGTTACAATTGAAGCAGTTACAATTACCTGATGGGAAAAGTGACAACAAGGATAACTGTTGTGTATGTTTTTTTGTGTTAGGTTTAACTATTCATACTAAAAAAATATTGCAAATGTAGTCTTCTTTTGTTTTAGAAACAACTGTTACACCAAGAAACAGTCTGCCGTATAAGCTACATTTCTGCTCTACATGTGTTTGTGGTTTTATAGTTTTACTCTGGTACCATGAACACATTTGACTGGGAACAAAAGGATCTATATAATATAAGAAGGATAAGTATAGAGTGTCAGTTTTGAGATTCTGTTTCATGTTCAGCATTATACGCTCATTATTTACAGTGTGCTCACCCCTCGCACGGATGGCCCAATTTATGGGGAAGCAGGGGATCAAGTTCAGTCCTAATGACAACCCCTCACTGACCTCTCCAGAGAAAACAAATGGAGCCCCAAGGTGATGTTTCAATATCACTAACTACTTGGGTGTCCTAGGGAAAGGAACAGATGTAGCCCTGAGGATGAGGAACGGGTGAGGTGCAGGTCAAGGTCACCATACGCCAAGGTTAGGGTCAGATAAGCGCGGCTGGCTCGGGGTCTTCACATGCCCACAGGCCATAAAAGGAAGGCGTGGACAGAGACTCAAGAGCTATGGATCAAGTGTTATTCCACTGAGGGCCTGAGGAGCGGGTGAGGGCAGGGGCACTGAGGCATTGTCATATGCCTGTGTTATACACTTGCTCCAAGTCTCATCGCCTGCTTTGGGCTATTGCTGAGAGAACAGCAATAGGAAAGAAAGTGACAAAGCCTCTCAGAGAAATGCAAATGTGTGGTATGAAACTAGGCAGTAACTATTCAGCTCGTTAAAAAATTAGCAGCTACTTCTGCCTGGTACTTTGATGTAATTATAAAGGGAAAAAAGTAAGGTAAGATTTCTTTAAAAATCCTCAGTTCATAATTAAGACTTCTAGTAGGCTTTTAAAAGAAAACGCAACAAAAGTGTGACACCAGTTCTGCTCAACTTACAATTAGAGATGCACCGATTGACCGGCTGGTGACCGAAATTGGCCGATTTTCACGTCATCGGCCATGACCGGCGACCTACCTCTGAGGCTGAAAAACTGCAACATGAAAACCGCACTCACGAGGGTCCCGTGAAATATGACAGCTAGAGTTTATCGGAAAATAGCGTTGGGTGCACTGACAGACCCCAGATGAGACAAGAAGCTTACGTTAGTGAACGCTACGGTCCATCTGCCTCTGACACCCCGCTGACCGCTGTGTAAAAAAAAAAAAAAAAAAAAGACGCTGTATTCCTCCGACACGCTGTATTAACGTTACTGTTTAAAACACTTTCCAGGTTAGTGGGGATGCATACCGCTCAAAACAACATAGAACAAACATTAAAAACCTGCCACCGGTAGCTGATGTTAGCAGCAGATAAGCCTGTTGACAGCAATGGCAGTGTTCATATTTATGCACAATGACAAATGAAGCAAACTTGCTAAAAAAGGAACTACACACTGTTTTCAGGTAACGTTACTGTTGATGTTCAAACAGGCCTGTGTGTGTTTTGAGAAATATCTTTATACTGCAAGGCTATATTCATTTTATTTATTTATATATTATTTTATTGCCATTACCTGTTTTCATACATACAGAAGCTTAGTTTGCTAAATAAATCACATGTTTTTAGTTGGATATTGGATGTGAAAAGAAGGAAATGGTTCTTCCATAACATTGCACTTTAGATGTGTGTGAATTTCCCCCACCAGTTGTAATTTATATAGTTCTATTTTATAGCGATTGATTATATTTTCAAAAAATGTTCTATGTTCTATGAAAAATGGTAAATTTTCTATTAAAGAAAAGATAGAAAATAAATATTTGTGTGAGCTGTAAAGTGGTTAGAAAACAATGAAATCGGAATCGGCTAAAATTGGTATCGGCTGGCCTACTCAATGAAAAATCGGGAATCGGCTGAAAAATTGTAATCGGTGCATCTCTACGTACAATGCAAATTTATATGTGTACATACTATGTTACAGCTGCAAGAAATGATCTCTAATTGGAAAAATCTAAATGAATTATTTCAGGTTATTTGTTAAGACTATGAAATGTCAGACTATGCCATTAGTTGCAGTGGGAGATCCCATGGTATTTGGAAAGAATAAATTGGCTCTAGCACATTTATTTTGACTTAATTAATAAGATAACCTAAGTGATTTATTTGATTCCCCAGACTGTATGGCACAATAATAACCTACAGTACGAGGTACATTTGCTAAATGTGTTCAACTGGAGAAGGACAACAGGAACAGAGTGAGACTGCAATTACTGCCATATACATGGGGAGGAGGATGCTAATAGGGAGATTTTGTGCTCCAGATCAAATCAAATGTAAATGTATCCTGGTGGGTTGTGCTTCCTTTAATTAGAAGGTGCAAGTAGTTTGATAAACTCTTAAAGATGGTGGGTCCTCTGGTTGTCAGCTCATTATATGCATTCTCACTCTGCTGCAGCACTATGCAGTGCATAAAGCTATATAATGTTATAATAAGTGGAATATCCTCTCAAGTTGAGAATATAGACATTCATTGTCTCCATTCATCAATTATGACTCAAATAAGAATTCATAAGTAATGAAGAATGTTGATCCTCAATTCATTTATTATTTTTCAGGTGAAAAACAAAGGCTGGCCTTTCATATAATGAGGAGATTAAAGAGATGGAAACAAAACAAAATCAATTACATTCTTCAAAAGCTTTTGAAAAAAATATATATTTAGGACATTTTAGATGAAAATCAAGTTTGGAAAACTGCATTTGCATGTATCATTACATATGCAAGGAAAACAATATCTTTCAAAACAAAAAGAGGATTTTTTTTAATGTATTAAACTCTCTTCCTTGATGCCATATCTGCACTAGAAGTACACCAATGCTACTAACCTGTACTGTATACTGTACAGAGTGTGAGAAACTGAGGCAAAAAACGTTTACAGTATCTTATGAGGAAAAGTTAACTCATTTTAACTAGGAAGTATATGTTGTCAAAGCAAGAAGGTTGCTGACTTTAACAAGTAAGTTTTCTCGATATAATAAGATGCAATTTTTGTGAGACTTTATCCATTGTTAGAGGAATAAGATTCCAGAAATGACACTCATGGCTTAAGGTTAGGCAGATGAGAGAACATGCTGTCCAATGTGTAACAAAACAACATCCTGAATATCACAACCAATAGGGCTTTAATGGATTAGGAATTCTCGTTCATAAACTCTGCAGAGTAACATGAACATTAGTGTGTGCAGAAAAATGATCTCTTCTCTATTACTTAACGGAGACTTTTTAAATCCTAAAAGAGAGGAATTTACACATTATCAGTTCTTTCAATGCTCTCACTCATCAATTTCTGTAGTATTGTGGTGTGAGGAACCACTGCTTGTAAATAACTTTTCTATAACAATAAAAGTATATTATTACATTTGGGGCTGGAGCCCCAGAAGCCACCCCCTCGCTCTGCCCCTGATTATAATGGATATGCAATTGTTGTTGTTATAACAATGGTTGTTCTGTGTATAGCACCATACAACATGCCGTTTGATATTTTAAAACAATAGATAGAAAACCCAGGTGAATTCCCTGGATGGCAAATATGACTAAGTATGCACATAATTCAAAATACTGTAAATATTCAGCACAAAACATGTGAACAGTATTAGTATTTAAAATGAGGTGTTTTAACCCATCACTTTAGGTGCATGGATCCACTCTACTACTAAAATACCCCTTTAATATATGAAATACAAGTAACACTAGTACCAAGAATACTTATCGTTGATGATGTAGTGCATTGTGTCATTGTTTTGGACATTTTCTTTATGATAGTAGGAAAAATTGATACAGCATAGTATCGCGATATTTCCCGTGGCAATACTGTATCGATACACAGACGCCAAGTATCAATCTTTTATTATATATGTGTTGGTCAGTTTGTCAGCCTGACAATCCCATTTTGCAGCAATACAAGTGAGATGAACAAACAGAGAAATTTATCTTTTTAGATACAACAGATGTTGACAAAGTTTCCTTTTCGCGACATCATTTGAAATTGGGAAAAATTTGAAGTTTGAAAAAAGGTAATAAATTGCAATATATCGCAGAATATTGCAATGTGTTTAAAATCGCAATAATATCGTATTGTGACTGGTGATTCCCACCCCTATATTATAGCTGTTCTTTTAATGAGATCTTGAGAAAAGCTGTTGACGGAGTATATTAACATTGTTAACAGCATGATGTCAACTGACTCTAGTCATACAATGTGATAAGCTTAGCTCTTCAACATATATCTAGCATAACAGTGAGACGACCTAAAGAAGACATAAGGAGTAGATAAGACCATGGACAGAGACAGACAGAGAGAGAGAGAGAGAGAGAGAGAGAGGGGGGGGGGGGGGAGAGAGTGAACGGGATGGAGGAGAGAGAAATGACTCAAGAAGGTCACTCCTTTTTTGTAGTCAATAATTGACATTTAAACACACGTTTCAAACGTCACTGATAAAATTACGCGAGATAATGGAGAGCGTACTGCTTACACTGGCATGCAATTATAACCATAATGAGATGCAAAAATGCAAATGTCTTTGTGCATGCTCCAGCCTCCTTTTGTGGGGTGCCGCAGCGTCTGTGGTGGATGATAGATGCCACGCTGGTGGTGGTAGACAGAATGGTGACATGTGGGAGTGGGAGCAAGCAGAGAACAGAACTGGGGCAAATATGCCACACACCCTCACAAAAGCAAATCCCATAACTGCCTTAGCTAATGCTTCCTTGAATGCTCTCCAAATTTATATAGTTAATTAATTGCTACAGATATTTTTTTTTTTCAAATAATGGGGAAGTCCATGGTTTACAGGCTGTTTAGCTATAGAAGGATATCAACATGGCTTAAGATAGATAGAGATATATATATATATATACATATATATATATATATATATATATATATATATATATATATATATATATATATAGATATAAAAAAGATCTTTATGGCTGTAAATATACTTTTTGTATAATGATGTAATGATTCTTAAAACATATAAACAAAGGTTTTTCCCTGAGGCAGTTAATAAAATTAAAGTTTAAACCTTGACTTAAGAAAATCATGCAGTCTTGTCAAATACCGACTTTCATCACATATCTAGGCACAGGCCTTTTTCTATTTTAGGCACACTTTATGGATATACTGTATAATTAGCAGTATGTATTCATTTAAGTTGCACATTTAAGTCTTAAATGTCAACAGTTTGTACTCATCACCTGTATGGCTTCACTCAGTTGTAATGCTCCTTTCAGATGCAACAACTGGGATCATAATATGCTCTACATGACACATACCTATACAAATACACTGCATTAAGCCTTTGCGGCTACCCACCCTTAAATAACATTTGAATAATGTAAGAACAAATTCCTGCAGCCCACTTCCCTCGTTTGTAGATTCACCCTTTCCATACCGGTCGCCCACCCCTCCACCTCTGAAGGCTGATAAGAATGGGACACAAAACATGCTAGCAGTCATGCTGTTTGTTAGAAGCAATTAATTTCTCTGAGGCCTTCATTCTATTCAGGGTAAGCTTTTGTGCTCGAAATCCCACTATTCTGAGCTTCTCTTGTGCCACGTAGGAGGGTATGAGAGAGTGGAGGATCGGAAAAGAGAGGGAGAGCCCGAGACAGAAGCTTTGGATGACAGATTATCTTGGGCCAGTTAAGCATGTAATTGCTCAAATGAGTTAAAATCCCTTCAAATATCTGTCTCTGCACCTCATCACACCACTTCATACACTTAAATATTTGACAATTGACAAAGATAATCCTAAAAGGGGTCTTCAATAGCCAGCAGCAAAATGATTATTCACTAGATTTCTATACATGTTGAAAACATTCTTTTACTGACTTTACTTAAACCTTAGCTGCAAGAGCTACTTTGGGTTGCTTACCACTGCAAACTAATGGAAGCACCTTTAAAAACATTTTATCACCTCCAGATCAACATGGAGTTTTACCATCAATGATGCTACAACACGTAAACAACAACACCAAAGATCAAGTAGCAGAATGGATATGTCTTATATGGCAAGACAGAGGGATTGTTAAACAGAGTTACAGACACAGCAGTCCACAGATTCAGATCTGGAGAATGCCTGCCTTCCTTCTGCCAATCCTTTTTTCACATAGCCACTGTTGCTCCAGACTAAGGCTGATGGATCCATGCCTTAGAGGGAGAAGCTGCTGCATGCCAGACTTCTGAGGGTCACTGAATGGACTGTTCTCTTGTGCTTTCATTCTTTTAATTTAATCAGTAGTCTAATCGCAGCTTTACACACATTTTCCCCACTGCATCACATCAAAGATTTGATATGAATTGTATTGTCAATGGTGCTTCGATGCAATTTGACAGTATAACGACGCAAGTTTTGCATACGTGATATAAATAAATGGGCTCTCTCTATGTCAAGTAATCTTCTATAAAAGATGATCTGGATTAAACAAAGACTGTTTTTGTGGAAAACTAAATGATGGGCTGGAGTAAGATGGAGACTTTTTGCCAGGTGTATTTGGGCCTTGCCAAATGCCACCCTCAGAGCAGAGAGGGTGTCCTGCATTGCTTCCCTGAATGAATGCTAATGAGGGCGTGTGTGTATGTCTGAATGTTATTCACACCACATCAAACTGGGCCTGCAAAGAGGTGCAAAACTGGGGCTGGCAGCCTCCCAAACCAAAACAACCTGGAAGAATGTCAGACATTACATGTGCCTGGGACACAGTACATGCATGGATTATTGTAGAGAAAAGAATTATAGAGCCTATATTAACCGTGGCTCAGCTGTCACAAAAAGGTGGAGCTGACTCCTGGAAAACTGCTAATATGTATGTTAGAAAATGCTTTTAAAGCCAAATACCACAAGAAAAATAATGAATGGAAATAAGCAGGAACGTGATAATATGCAGTTTGGTGGCTTTAATACACATGATTATACGCATGGCATTTTTTTGGATTCCCATCAAAGGAAACAGGGCCCGCGTTTTTTTTGTTAAAAAATAACTACATTCTTATTTACATAATTTGACATGAATTTAGAGAAATTACACAATGAGAGGATGCCCTGCTGTGATGGGTTTCCAGTATTTAAAGCCCATCTTTGAGTTCTCTTCAATTTAATGGCAGTCTTGGGTAACATTTCCTCAAGCACATGAAAACACAAACTGCTGTGATAGAAATTAGATTAAAAGAGACAAGTATAATTGGGATTATGACAAATGCATGCTTTAGATATACTACATTCAACACAGAGTTTAAACTTAACTTTAAGCAGCTTTTACCATGCACAACACAGCACTACACAAGATAGATTCACAAACCAATTACAATCATTTAGGACGGTCTACTTTGCTAAGGTGAGACATTCTCTGGATTGGCTTCACATTCACTGACAGCTGATGGGCAGACAAGGTCACTGGATGTACAAGCTCTCATTTAAAACATAGACATGAGAGCAGAACTGGGGTTAGTTGGGTCTATCAGAGCTGTCAATCAATTAATGACAATTATTGAGCAAGGACGCCCGTGGGAGGTGAGAGAGGGAATGAGAATGACCATGGGGGAACAACATGGGGAACAGGACGAATTATGGAGATTGGAAAATAATAACCAAAACTGAATGATATTACCAGCCCACACATGCAGATCGCTTCCTTCCCCAGCATGTGTAAAGTGTGTCAATTGAGCACCATGACAGGGATTTGGACCTTGTTTTACTAATCAAACCACAGAAGAAAAAGACATTCAATGACTGATTAGAATTCCCATAAAATACCAATGACTTTTATGAGCTTAACTGCATTAAGTGAGGTGTCAAATGAGCCATAAATTATTTCATTAGGAAAGATGTGGTTGGTGAACATGGCGGTTATTGCCACTCATATAGAAACTTAGCAAACACTACTCCAAAGAAGGAATGGCTGAGAAGGGACACCACCCACTGTCCCACAAAGAGAAGGTGCTACTGCTGTGCTCACACAAATAAATACAGGACAGAGTCATGCTCAGTCTAAACCAGGAGAGAAGAGAGAGACGAAAAAGGGAGGGAGGAGAGAAAGCATTTGAAATTCTCCAGCTGGCAGGCTTTAATTTTCCACCATTCTAATTAAAATGCAAATTAAATTTATAATTAGCAACCACAGTATCCGAGAAACCACCTTGTGTGCAGCCCAAACATATGGGGCAACCAGCGGTGGGCAGCACCGTCTCTAGGAGACAACAGAGGTGGGTGGCAGGACTGAGGAGCGTTTGTCGAGGACGGAGATACTGATCACGGGCTGGGCTGGTGACACGGGAGCACCACTGAGCTTTAACCTGCTCCTCTCAGCTGGGAGCTCTCTAAGCTCTCCAGGCGCGGTGAGGCAGGGGAGCATGGCCCAGTTTACTCTGCTGTCACTGCCCATGTCACAGGTCACTGCATGTGTCACCACAGCTAGACACAAGTGCGGCGACCAGCACTGGTGGGGTCAGCTCCTCCAGATCGAAAGGTTTCTGACCAAAATTAACCTTTGCTGACTCTCAGATAATTAATTTTTCATTGATGGCAATTCTTTGTAAACACAGTACTCCAACATTTCTTTGCCCAGTAGCTTTCAGCCACTGCAACTTCCTATGATGCAGGTGTATTTCCAGCATTACAAGTGTAAAAATGGATCTTATTAAAATAGTTGGTGAGCTTAATAGCAACAAGCAGGATTTTAAAACAATAAAGTCGTATACGACTGGAAAGTGTAACCTGAATCTGGATATGTAAACCAGCCACTGTTTCAGTTTGCTTTCATATTGCTATTGTGAAAGAAAAAACATTTTTTAGACACCAATTAGAAAGGGAATGACGACAGGCACAAACTGTAATTGACCATCTTTTGTTGTCCAACACAAGTTAGAGCCAGGTCACTGTGGGTCACAGACACTTTCTCCAAGGTGCCAGGCTTTTCCACTGACACTGCTGAAACAGCACCATCAATCATCCATCAGTTGTCACAGCCTGAAGCCAAGGTCAGAACAAATCCATGTCAAAAGAAAAGGCCACATCTTACCATGCGCTTTCACTCAGCTGGACAGTCTGCTGGTGACACTGTGTCAAGAGACTGCTATCCCACTTTAAGGTCCTTCTCTGTGACTGGCTTAGTCGATGAGAAGGTCTCATATGACCTCTTCAACACCCCCATCCCCTTGTCACCTGAGTTGAACCACCAACTTCTATTACGCAGTTAAGTGTCTCGACTACAAGACAGACTTATCTCGGAAGCTGTCAGGTGAGTTAACTCGAAAAGCTTTGGGTAGACAATTGGACGTGGCCCTGTGTCACGACTGACACCATTTCCTCTTACATGCTGCTCTCCAAATGACACTCGTTGCTGTCCAGAGTCATCAGTACTCACATGTAGTAAGAGCCATTCATAGATACGGTATATACTTCAACTTGAAAGATTTCTTTGTATTACAGAAAAACAACATGCGTTCTTTTGCTGGATTTTTAGGTTTCCCCTGTTTTTACAGGCCAAGGCAGAACTTGGACTGAATATGTGGTGAGTTGATAATAAGAACACTGGATAAGCTTTTTACTTAACCACATTGTTGGAATGTGACATCTGTCTGTGCATCTGACAGGGCTGACAAGTTAGACACAAAAGAAACCTCTCTGTGAAGATATCCTAACTGCAGTGGTGGACAAAAAAGTCAAAATGATATATGGCTTAACAAAATTGACAGTCACTGTTGGACAAAACATGGTTTCTAAATATAATCCTCCATTGTTTTCTCCCCTCTAAGAAATGTTCTTGCTAGCTGTTTGGTTGTGCCACCTGTTGCCTTGTTAATCATGCTGAGAAGATACTCATAAATCATAACATTCTTCAATTAATCAAGCTGTCAGCTTCTAGGTGAGAGGTCATGCATGGAAGAGACAGAGGTCATCGGTGTGGTGTGAAAGGGCCATGGTTGTGTGGCATCTCTTATTCTTGGGAAGTGTCAGTAGAGGAGGCAATGGAACAAAGGAGAAATCAAAGTCCAAGGGACACAAGAAGGGGGGGGGGTGGGGGGGAGGCTGGGGCAGCCACACCAGAGCCAGAGAAAAGAACCAGGGTGCAGAGCATAAAGACAGTCAAATTGACCTGTCACTACA
This sequence comes from Sander vitreus, assembly GCF_031162955.1. Taxonomy (NCBI): domain Eukaryota; kingdom Metazoa; phylum Chordata; class Actinopteri; order Perciformes; family Percidae; genus Sander; species Sander vitreus. The sequence continues at coordinate 13,584,089 of NC_135862.1, read as the reverse complement.
TCAAGAGAGCCGTGCCAAGCCGCTACATTATCACACTCACCATACCCTTTTAGATGACAGAGTTCCCGCAACTTACCAGGTTCCTGCAGTACCCCATTTGCATAATTAACAAGTCATTCATGTGTCATTCATTTGACTTCTATTCATTTGTAGGAAACTTCTGATTAAATAGCATGCACTGTATCTGGTAATTTAAATTAAGTGTCAAATGATAAATACTCTAAAAACCCAAATTAAAGACTATAAATAATGTATCTTGCCATTTCAAGACAAAGGATAAAGAAATACATGCAATCATTTGCACAAAACATTGCATTGTGGGCACTTGCATCTCTGGCATGCGCCTTCTTAGAAATGCTTCAGGTTGACACAGATATGGGAATGCAGATTCAATG